>NC_085857.1:36909151-37216651 GCF_034702125.1 Engraulis encrasicolus
CTCTTTCTCCTCCTTCCTTCTCTTCTTCCTCTCTCCTCTTTTTCTCTTCTCGTTTCTTCCCTCCTTCTCCCGTTGTGTTAATAGTGTAAACAAAAGTCGTAAAGTGATCTCGTGTATTACCTTTCTTAATTATTCAGGCTCTCGACAATAACAACGTTGGCGCTGCTTGCAGTATGCTTACCTTACGGCTTTGGAAAGGAATAGTGTGTCTGCAGCATGGCCTGAAGATAGACACACTCTCGTACACACACACACACACACACACACACACACACACACACACACACACACACACACACACACACACACACACACACACACAGACTCACGTATTCACACACACACACACACAGACTCACGTATGCACACACTCACACACAACACAGACTGGTACACACACAAACACACACCACACCACACACACACGTATCTATAAGGACATTAGTCGTTTAAAAAAATAATATATCTCAGGTCCCCGCCAACCTGTTATTCTAGCCCCCCCCTCTCTTCTCTTCTCTTCTCGATGAGAAAACAGGGCAATTAAGCCGTAAAGCAAGCCATGAATCTTTAACCAATGTTAATTTAACGTTCCCTGAGGCGCTAGCATTTTCCAATAGCCCAGACCCACCTCTCCTCTCCTCTCCCCTCTCTTCTCCTCTCTCTTCTCCTCTCCTCTCTTCTCCAGTCCTCTCCTCTCCTCTCCCCTCTCCACTCCTCTCCACTCCTCTCCCCTCCTCTCCCCTCCTCTCCCCTCTCTTCTCCTCTCCACTCCTCTCCTCTTCTCTCCTCTACTCTCCTCTTCTCACCTCTACTCTCCTCTTCTCACCTCTCCACTCCTCTTCTCACCTATCCTCTCCTATCCTCTCCTCTCCCCTCCCCACTTCTCCTCTCCCCACCTCTCCTCTCCCCTCCTCTCCCCTCTCCTCTCCTCTCCTCTCTTCTCCTCTCCACTCCTCTCCTCTCCTCCACTCTTCTCCTCTCCTCTCCTCCCCACTTCTCCTCTCCCCACCTCTCCTCTCCCCTCCTCTCCCCTCTCCTCTCCTCTGCTATCCTCTCCTCTCCTCTCCTCACCTCACCTCACCTCTCCTCTCCTCTCCTCTCCTCTCCTCTCCGCTCCTCTTCCATCTCCTCTCCTCTCCTCTCTTTTTCCATCCCCTCTCCTCTCCTCTCCTCTCCTCTCGGTCCTTTCCCTTTCTGCTGCTGCCCCAAGCCCCTCAACCTACCGCCACCAATGGCACTGCCGCTCTGCGTTCTGCAGTCACCAAGCCAACACCAGTCCACATGCACCTCAGAGTTAGTGAAATGTAGAAAACTCCCTGGCCCTGCCTTGACTCGTAGGGCACCTTCCTGCCATGCGGCTGACCCGGGTTCGATTCCCGTCCCCTCCCTTGCTGACCCCTCCCCATCTCTCTCCCAAAAGAAATGTAGAAAACTCCCATGAATCTTCAACTACACCGCATTCCACATTATTATGCAAATGACATTTTTCGCTGTTTCCCCAAATAATCAATACAAATGACAGTCGTCATAATTTTCAAGTCATCAGCCATTAGAGTACAATTTAAAAGTTTTTGAATGAACCTTCCAATGATAACGGTATTTTTTAAAATAATAAAAAACTTTAAATGCTCTGTTCCACATTATTACGCAAAATAGTTTTGTAGTGTTGTAATCCAAATTTCTTTCTTTTTTTTCCCATTTACCTCAAAACAGTTGGAATTTGGTACCTTCTAAATTACATTTCAATGTTCAATACTTGGTGATAAGCTCTTTGTCTTAGTAACTGGAATGCTGCGATTAACATTGAAGTCAATGGTAGGGCATTGCATGGGAGTTATGGAAGCCCAGATATCCTTGATGCTTTGCTCTCAGCTGTTTTTGTTTGTTTGGTCTGGTGACCCACACTTCACTCTTCAATATACCCGTAGATTTCCATGCCACGTTTAGGTGCTTTTGAGGTGATGACATTCTATCGCACCAGACATAAAACCCCATTGAAAATGAATGGGATGCTATGTCTGGTGAGTTAGAATGTCATCACCTCCAAAGCACCTACACGTGGCATGGAAATCTATGGGTATATTGAAGAGTGAAGTGTGGGTCACCAGACCAAACAAACAAAAACAGCTGAGAGCAAAGCATCAAGGATATCTAGGCTTCCATAACTCCCATGCAATGCCCTGCCATTGACTTCAATGTTAAACGCAGCATTCCAGTTACAGCTTATGACCAAGTTTTGAACATCGAAATGTAATTTAGAAGGTACCAAATGCCAACTGTTTTGATGTAAATGGGAAAAAAAGAAAGAAATTTGTATTACAACACTACAAAACTGTTTTGCGTAATAATTTGGAACAGAGCATTTTGGGCATTTTAAGTTTTTTGTTATTTTAAAAAATTCCGTTATCATTGGAAGGTTCATTCAAAAACTTTTGAATTGTACTCTAATGGCCGATTACTTGAAAATTATGACGACTGTCATTTCTATTGATTATTTAGGAAAACGGCAAAAAATGTCATTTGCGTAATGTTAATGTAATGTTAACGGTGTAATGTTAATGTAATGCTCCCTGAGGCAGTAGCATTTCCAACAAACCCCGCCTCCCTCTCCCCCTCTCTGTTACTACCCACCCAGGCCTCTGGCCAGTGGCGGGACAATTGCACATAGGGCCCCAGGGCAAAACACTGAAAGATCCTCCCTATACAGCCTGCCAAGGTCCTAATAAGGCCCCCACCACCAATACGGGTGGGCCCTGTGCCCAAGGGCAAATGCCCTGCTTGCCCCACCTATAGCTCCGCCCCTGCCCAATGGCCTACACCACCTAACATACAGCAGACGGCAGACTCCGCCACCCTTACCTCTTCCACTCCAGCTCTGCACTCCAGCCCACTACACCACCAAAGCGTTGTGCAGACACGTCCTCAAGACGCCTCCAGCCCCCTTACCCCTTCCTTAAGCCCCATCACACTCCTGTACTGTACACTCCAACTCTTTGAACTTTCCCAGTCTGGTGGCCTATTAAACTCTCTTATTACTCTCTTATTACTCTCTTATTCCACCAAACCCCAGTTTCTCCAGTTTTTCCTATGCGCTACCTCAGTCCTGCTTCTCAGGTTAAGTGTGGTTTCCCTGGCAATTCTTCCAAGGTACAACAAAACCGTAAAATGGTCAGTGTGCGGGTGTGTTTTCCAAATTGTCTGATGAGTGACCCATGGACCATCTCCTACGCGCCTGCCAGCTGAGGTGTGCAGGGGAAAACTCACAAGTTCAAGATGCATACAGTATAAGGAAGAAACACTGTACAGTCGGATATTGCTGGTTGTTTGTCTTTTTAAAACAAAACAAGTCTGAGAAGAAAGAGCCCGAATATCCTCCTTCTTGCCTCCGATCCATCCACCTCCCCAGACTAGTATCAAACCATAATGGCTCTCAAAGCCCTTCCTTCCTTCCTTTCTTTCTGGCTAAAGTCTCTTTTGTGATCTCCGTAATGACTGCCCATCGGCTGGCACTCACCCCACCCACACCTGCTGGGTTGAGATCAGGCCCCCTCTGACCTTGGGGGGTACCAGCGCTGCCTCCTACCTCCTACCGTACCTGGCCGAAGCATTCTGCATTTTTCTCTTTGCTCTGCAAAAAATGAAAAAGGGGTGTCCGACTCCTTTGGTGGGATGTTGTTGCCATGGAAATGGATGGTGCATTCGGCTGTGTGGACCAGAGTTGGAGTGTGTTTCCACGTTCCTATAGCTACCCCTAGTGGCTAAACCCTTGAACTACATCCTACAAATGAGACACAATGCAGTGTTGTTGGACTAAGGTGATTTGAATAGTTACACAACCATACACCAAGGCCAATCTTGTCTGTCTGGGAATCTCTGAAAGGTTTCAGCTTTGAATCCCATATCGTTCATAACTGAGGTGCAGTCCCTGAACAAGGCACCTCACTTTGCATTGCCCCAGGGGCTGTAACCAATACCCTGTGCCTAAATAACTGCAAGTTGATTTGGGTGAAAGAGTCAGAGAAGTGTAATGTAATGTAGGATAAAACATATAGGGCGTGGAGATTTTGTGTATAGATGTGCGATATAATGACATTTTTATTGTGTCTGTGTTTGTTTGTGATTTGCAGTCGAGTGATGACGTATCGGGAGCACGGCGCCTGGGTGGTGAAAGCACATTTACAGAGGGAGACGGAGGGCCACATCATCAGTGTTAGGTAATGTCTACTGCTCTGCCAATCACTGTTTCTCTACCTTTTAGTCTATGTGTTTAATTCATGAGTGTAGTTTGAGGATTTTTTAACATGTATGCTGGCTGAAACATCTAATGTAATCTAATAAATTGCAGTAAATAAATGTTACACATTTTAATGCATTTTAAATGTTTTGGTGAAAATACATGCTAGTATGAAGTTCATATGAATCCTATTATATTTTTGTAATAAATTATCATTCCTATTGTATTTTTGCCTCCCTTGGTTATAGTTTAAATGATTTCTCTCTCTCTCTCTCTCTCTCTCTCTCTCTCTCTCTCTCTCTCTCTCTCTCTCTCTCTCTCTCCCTCCCTCTCTCTCTCTCCCTCTCTCTCTCTCTCTCTCTCTCTCTCTCTCTCTCTCACACATGCGCGTGCACGCATACACACTGTAATACCCCTGCATACCAGTTTCCGACCTCAGTATACTGCTTGAGTAAGACGGCGAAAGCACCAATTCCATAACCAGCCATACTGTAATACCCCTGGCAACTTGGATTCATCTCTCTCATTTTCTGTAGCAATCTTCATTACGTTGTCATTCATAAAGGCGTCAAAGACAAACAGCAGGATATGAGTTAATCTTATTATGAGGCTGCACTAACTCATCATCTTTCTCCTCAGTTTGAGAGTAGAGTAGTGTGGAGACACGTTATTAATGGCAAAGGAAATGCAACATCCATCAGCCTAATGGATCCATGCTGATGATGGTGTGTTATAACTTGGTGGTTTTCAATGTGGGGGGGCCGGGGACCCCTGGGGGGCCGCGACAGGGTACCGGGGGGGCCGCAGCAGGTTGGAAGGAAAAGTACAGCAAAATACAAATAATTGAATAAATAAATATTTGAATACATTAAATAACTAAAGAAAATCAAAGCAGATTTTAATAAAATAGCCAAATAATATTCCCCTTTTAACCCATTGTGTCCTGGAGACACATATATGCTTCCTTCAGGATCTTGAGATTTGAGCTGTTTTTAAAAATGTGGGTAAGTTAGAGCTGAATGGACACATTTTAAGGCAAAACGAGGGTCCTAGCTTTTAAATGTAACTCATTTCAGGTTTGTATGTGCTTCAGAGGCTGAGATATTTAGGATTTAATAGGCAGAGGGCACCCTTTCCCAAAAAGGGCTTAGGACAAAATGGGTTAAGAAACGTCGAACTTCTGTTCGACTCTGCAAAATGGCCTCATTCACACACTACTCTGCACTGCTACCTTTAAAATGTTTCCTGCTGTAGTTGGATTTAAGGATGCAGAAACTGCATTGACTTGTGAATGTCCCCTGTCAGGGGGGGTCTTGGCTGAAATCTACTGGTTTAAGTTTGGGAACCCCTGTTATAACTTACTTAGTGCATGTCCATTGTTCTGTCTCCCCTTCCCAGTTCATATGAGTTAATACTGTTAATATTACACTGCACTGACATACCATGGCTCTTTTCTCTGTAATTTTAAACACTGGATCACCATAATGGACCATGCTGATATTGGTATGCAGTGTAGCTAGCTCCGTGCATGACGTTGTTTTCTCCTTCCCCCCTCCCCCCAGTGTGAATGGAGACGTGCGCTTCTTCGAGACGCGCGCCCCCGAGTCTGTGAACGTCCTGCAGACGGTGAAGGGTCTCACTGCGCTGGACATCCACCCACAGGCCAACCTCTTCGCCTGGTCAGTTTGTTTTCCTGTCTGCCCCTGTCTGCCCCTGTCTGCCCCTCTCATCATCAGTGTTGCCAGATGTGTCTGATCAAATCCCGCCCAAAAGGTTCTCAAAGAACGCCAAAATGTGCGAAGTTCCGCCCAAATTCAACAAATTACATTGACTTCTATGGGCCCAAAACGGCTGAAAAAACGCCAAATATCCCATTTTTCCAGTTTTTACCCGCAGACGCTCATCCCAAGTAGCCCAATTGGGCAGGCACCCGCCAAATTTGGCAACACTGCTCATCATCATCATCATCATCATCAACATCACCCATCACCATCATTTCCCTCTTGACTATACACCATAGATTGCCATACCACATTTTGGCGGTTTGATGGTATGGGCATTCTAACTCACCACAGGATTAAAATCCCATTGAAAATCAATCTTGATCCATTGATATTCAATGAGGTTTCATTTCGACTGGTTTGATGTTATCCTAATTTCTTTCTTTTTTTCATGAGGAAAATTATTATTTCATAAACTTTTCCATGATTCTCTTTTTTGGAAAGGAGCTGTATGTGTGTGCGCGCGCCTGTGCATGCGTGCATGTGTGCATTTTTATTTGTGTCTTTTTATTTGTGTCTTTTTATTTGTGTTAACTTCTCTGATCGCGATGTTGGCTTCTGATGCGTTCCTCATCCCTTAAATATCATCTGGCTTGCCTCTCTCTCCTCCTCTTGCTTCCCTGTCCTCCGTCTCCCATTGCCCTCCCCAGTGGCTCCATGAACCAGTTCATCGCCGTCTACAACTCCAACGGGGACGTCATCAGCAACATCAAGTACTACGACGGCTTCATGGGCCAACGGATCGGAGCCATCAGCTGCCTGGCCTTCCACCCATACTGGGTAGAGTATTGCAACTTACACACCTACACCACCCATACTGGGTAGAGTATTGCAATTTACACACCTACACCACCCATACTGGGTAGAGTATTGCAATTTACACACCTACACCTGGCCTTCCATCCATACTGGGTAGAGTGTTGCAACTTTGCAGTGTTGTTTCAACTCTTAGAGTGTCTAATTTATCGCTCATAGTGTTGGCCCTACCCTCCCGAGTCTTGAATTAACACTGTGGAGAATCACTGTGTAGCTTTTTTGGCCCCTGCTTAAGCAATAAAAGGATCCCAGGGTTCGAGACTTGACTGACACGCTTCAACTGGAGCACACCCCCACCTTAAACAAAAAAGACAAAAAAGAAAGAAGAGTATTGCAACACACCCACAGTACTCCACACAATTAGCATATCATCGCTGTCCATCACAAACCTCATATCTCCACTATTTTATTTAATTATTTTATATTTGTTCTTTATTCATTATGAAATATAAATTACTAGTTAGGCTTCATGAGTATATATATGTTCAGTGTTTCCCATACATTGAGGAAACTATGGCGGCCCGCCATAGTTTAAATCTGGCCGCCATAGTTTCGAAAATGTAAAAAAAAAAATAAAAAAAAAAAAAAAAAAATTTTTTTTTTTTTTTTTTTACTTTTTTTTTTTTTTTTTTAAACGATTTCCGTTTTTGTTAAAAACGAATTGAATTACGACTTTTACGAATTTTCCTCCTGGAGTAAATACATCCTATAGAGAAAACCACAAGTGCTTGAAAGACAGAGGGATCAAAAGCCTAGTCAAGTTGTTGTAGTTAACTTGGGTTTGGGAGCAATAAAAATAAGGGACAGTTGGGATGAGTTTACTAACACTCCCCAGGCTTTGTTTTACAGTTGTAATGAGTTACGTGACAGGCCTTCATTGACACTGCAGAGGAGACATCGGGCTGCATATAGAAATTAATGTGTAATGAATGTGAATATAGACATAAATGTGTAATATGTTGTTCAGCCCTTTTAATGGGAGGAATTTTGAAAAACTGGCCCTGTGACCAGCACCCCTCATGTAGAATGTGTACGCCTATGTGTGTGTGTGGGGAAAAGGCACAGCCTACCCTCTTAGACCCTTTTTGTCTATGCGTTAACAATTTCACAGTATACTACTCTTACATTCTTATCTCTGCTCCTATTTTGTTTTACTATTTTTTTCATTACATAGACCCCTGCATGAGGGACGAATGAAACTGTGTTGTAAACAGAAATGATTCACTGTACTGCATTTTTAAAAATATATATAAATGTACCACTAATATCATGTGTAAAATGTTATGTAGCCTTCTTTCTCAAAATATAAATGGCTGAAATGTAGGCCTAGGCCTACAGTTTCTCCATGCGCCAATGTCATACTGTACTCATTGTTTTGCCATTTTGCATTTACACTGCGTGAATACAACCCCCCCCCCCCAAGGCCCGCGTGAAAAGACCCCCCCCCCGGAAAAAAAATCCCGGCTGCCCCCATAGTTCCCAAAATTTCTGTGGGAAACACTGATGTTTGATGAATTATTTAATAACCAACGTTAATGCTGAAATTATTATTTATTTGGTTAATCTGAGCCATCACCTCTCTTAGAAATGAAAAGAAAACTTTTCATCTCAGTCCGTTTACCAATACCAATCACAGTGCTCAGAATCTCATCCTCAGACACAAAAATGAACACCACCAACTATGATTCTAGATTCGTGTTTCTCAACGGGGGGCCCTTTTACACCTCCCCAAGGGGGCATTAGGGAGCCCTAGGGGGGCGTTGAACAGGATACAGTTGAGAGGTAGGGCATTCGGTTGCAAATGGGCGATAATCTATTTTAATCTATTTTTATATGAATTGTGAATATTAAGGTGGGGGGGTGCTACTGTGTTTTTTTCCACCAATGCAAAGCAGGTCTAACCCTGTACTGAAGACAAGAGCTTGAACATACTTAAGCAGAAGACTTAACTATCTTTAAATGTGTTTTTTAGTTTCAAATTAAGTAACATTCTAATTTTCTGAGATACTTCAAATCCACCACAGCTGCACTAACCGACAGGCAGTGTGGTAGTGAAAGGAAAGTACTATCCACTTACAATCTGACCCTGTTTGTCTTCTTGGACTACGGGAGTTTTTGTTTCTGGTATACAGTACTTAACACCTGTCTTGCTGTAGTTGATGCATTACAGTCAGCGCAATGTATCATTGATTAAGTTGTGCTGGTCAAATTGACTGATTTGCTCGATCTAGCTTTTTGTTTTAAAAACACACACTCAACACTAACCAAGGTAATCTAAGGGCATGTCTATCCGCTACTCTTACGTGTCAAATATGAAATACTTTCATCTCAGTCGGTTTTCATGTCACCCCCCGCCATATCATCTCAGAATCTCATCTTCAGACACGCACAAAAAATGTACACCACTGCCAGAGTGACTTTGCAGCTCCAGAGCTAGATAGTACAAGAACCCCCTGGAGTGTGTGCCTGTGCCTGTGTCTGTGTCTGTGTCTGTTTGGTTCTGTCTTGTCTTGCTCGCCCGCCACAACTAGAGAACGGCGTCTCTTGAATGCTAATGCCGCTTCAGATGTTCACTTGCCCGGCGCCTTCGAATCGCTGTGATGTTTATATTTGTCTCAAAGTCAGATGGGGATTTGAAGGGGGATTGGAGAGGGCGGGGGGATGGGGGTGTTGGGGAGTTAAAAGTTGCTTGAAAAGTTGAATAGATTGGAGTGACGGTAGGCCTACATGATGACGACAGAGTGTGGTGTTTTCATTGTAATGAAACTGATTTTTATTCTGTTCCCTGTTCTGTTTTGTTTTCTGCTCCTCTGTTCTCTTCTCTTCTCGTCTCTTCTGATCTCCTCCATTTTCCTCTTTTCTATTTTTTTCTCTCCCGTCTTCTCTTCTCTTCTCCTCTCCTTCCATTTCCTCGCTTCTTCTCTCCGCTTCTATTCTCTTCTCTTATCTTCCATTCTCTTCCTTCCTCTCCTCTCCTCTCCTCTATTCTCTCCACTTTCCTCTTCCTCTCTTGTCCTCCTCTCTCTTCCTCTCATCTTTTCCTCTCCTCTCTTCGTCTCCTCCTATCTCTTCCTCTCCTCTACTCTCTCTTCCTCTCCTCTTCATCTCCTTCTCTCTCTCTCTTCCTCTCCTCTCCTCCTCTACTCACCTCTCCTTTCTTCACTCTTTCTCTCCTACACCTCTCTCCTCTCTGCTCTCCTCTTTTCTGCTCCCTCTCCTCTCCTCTCTTCCTCTCCTCTCTGCTCTCCTCTCTTCCTCTCCTCTCCTCTCTTCCTCTCCTCTCCTCTCTCCCTACTCCTCTCTTCTCTTCTCTCCTCTCCGCTCTTCCTTTCCTCTCCTCTCCTCTCTGCTCTCCTCCTCCTCTCTTCTCTCCACCTCTCTCCTCTCCTGTCCTATCCTCTCCTCTTCATCTCATCTTCTCTCCTATCTCCACCCCTTTCCTCTCCTCTTCTCTCCTCTTCTCCTCTCCTCCTTTCTCTTCCTCTCCTCTTCTCTCCACCTCTTTCCTTTCCTCTTCTCTCGTCCTCTCTTCCTCTCTCTTCCTCTCCTCTCTTCTTCTCTCCTCTCTGCTCTCCTCCTATCTCCTCTCTTCTCCTCTTTCTTTCCTCTCCTCCTCTCCTCTCTTCCTCTCTTCCTCTCCTCTTCCTCTCCTCCACCTGCAGCCTCACCTGGCCGTGGGCAGTAACGACTACTACATGTCCATCTACTCGGCCGAGAAGAGACTCAGATAACACCGCAGCAACCAGCACCCCCAAAAAAAAAAAACCTCCACCTCCCCCCCTACACGCTGACAACACCAACCCCTCCACACCTCCCCCCCACCCCTCCTTGCCTGACGCCAGGGCTGTAAATGACTTCTGATGTACATATGCAAGACTTACCAACAACAACCCCTTGAATGTTCGATAGTGATGGCTGCTCAAAATCTCTTCTCATGTGATGATGACGACGACCTATATTATTATTATTGTTGTTATTATTATTATGGTTATTATTATTATCATTACTATGGCCGACCGTTACTACTACTTAAGCATTATTTTGGAGCTAAATGATTGTAGACTTGCGACTTGACTTGAGGGGCGGAGTGTACACAATGAAATATTTGCATATAATGTTCAGACGAGAAGAAGAGAATGTAAGAGGTTCTATTTTAAAGATAAAAAAAACAAGAAAAAGAAGATATAGCATGCGATGCAAGGCAGATGGGATATCCTAGAGCACAGCCCCCTCCTCCTCCTCCTCTCTCTCTCCTTCCTCCTTCCCTCCTTCTCTTGTGAAGTGTTCCTGCCTGTTTGATTTGAACTTTAAACTCCTTGCTTTCGTACGCTGGAGAAAAGAGGTGAACCGTCGTGGTTGACGGAAAGCAAAGGAGGTGAACCACTGTGGTTGAAGAAAAGCGCCGTCAAAAAAAGATGGGGAAAACTGAAAGAAGGACATGGGTAAAGTTTGAAAGGATGTTGGATGGAGTTTGGGACAGACTAGTGTACATGGAGCCAGGGGGGGGGCTGAGGGCCACCAGTTGGTACCCGATCGCCTGATGCCCCGCCTGGGATCTGCTTCTACCTTGCTACCTGCTGCTGCTACCTGCTGCCACCACCACCACCACCACTGCTGGCTGGAAGACGTGGGGTACACACACACGCACACGCGCACACACACACACAGCCTGTAAAGTTAAACTGACATTTCTGACACACGGCGACAGTCGCTGTCGGTCCCTTCCTCACTATTCTCTCTCTCTCTCTCTCTCTCTCTCTCTCTCTCTCTCTCTCTCTCTCTCTCTCTCTCTCTCTCTCTCTCTCTCTCTCTCTCTCTCACACACACACACACACACACACACACACACACACACACACACACACACACACACACACACACACACACACACACACACACACACAGCCACCACAACTCACTCACTCAGTGCCAAATCTCCCTCACTCCTCCTCCTTCCTTGCCATCCCTCCCTCCATCCCACCTCCCTCCTGGATGCAGCAGGGGGCCCCTTGGGGCTCCTATGGAGTGAGGACACAGCATCCCCTTTCACCTCCTCCAAAGTCTCCTTGGGTCTCCTAAGGAGGAGACAACATCTCCCTCACCTCCTCCAAAGTCTCCTTGGGGCTCATAAGGAGGCCATAACACCCCCTTCTCCTCCAAAGTCTCCTTGGGGCCCCTAAGGAGGAGACAACATCTCCCTCACCTCCTCCTCAGTCTCCTTGGGGCTCATAAGGAGGCCATAACACCCCCTTCACCTCCCCCAAAGTCTCCTTGGGGTTCCTAAGGAGTGAAGACACAGCATCTCCCTCACCTCCTCCTCAGTCTCCTTCACATGCTTCACTAAAGACCTACCTACCTACCTACCTAGCGACCTACCTTACACAGTGACGTTTCCAGTGTTGTTTCAACTCTTAGAGAGTCTAATTTATCTCTCATAGCGTTGGTCCAACTCTCCTGAGTGTTGAATTAACTCTGTGGAGAGTCACTGTGTAGCTTCATGGGCCCCTGCTTAAGCAATAAAAGGATCCCAGGGTTCGAGACTTGACTTGACTTGACTGACACGCTTCGACTGGAGCACACCCCCACCTTAAACGAAAAACACAACAAAAAAATGAAGATGAAGAAGCAAAAATACAAAACGAAACAAAAAAAAATGGACTGGAGCCTAGCCAGAGGACTCTTGATGGCAAAAGCATCCGACGCCTCGTAGCTGAGATCTGAAAGATCTGAGGCGGGTGGGTTTTCTTTTTTTTATTATTATTTTATTTTTATTTTTTTTGCTGGTCGTTGTGAAGGGGTTAGGGGTTAGAGCCTTGACTGTGTTTTTCGGGATGCCATACATTGAGCCTCAGTTTCTCGAAAGCATTGTTGCTAACCAGTGAGCAACTTACTAGGTTTCCAATGGGAAATTGCATTGCAACCAAGTAAGTTGCTAACTCAGTTAGCAACGATGTTGTCGAGAATCGCACCCCTGGTCTGCTCCTTCTCTAAGAGGGAACCAGTGAAGCTGGGTGGACAGACGGGACACAGATGAACGGTGCAGATGCAGTCTTTTTATTGTGCGTCACAACCGGTCAGAACTTTTGAAGTGGATCTCAATAAAGCCGGTCAACGCAAGTGAAGCACAGCACACGTCACATCACCTCACGGAATACCAAGAAACATTCGGCCCATCACAGACCACTACCACCATTCAACACCATTCAACCGCCGACCACCCTCCTCATCGTGCCCTTTGAACTCCAAAGGGGCCAATGACCTTTGAACTCTGGACTGTCAGCTCATAGACACACAGTCACCCATAGACATAGTACTATATATACTGTATGTAGATATATTGTGTATAGATATACTGTATATACCGGTATATGTTTACATGTCTATGGCCGCACAAGCCTTTTAAGCCCCTCTGCCTCCTTAGTATTTTAGGCTCCCCCTCTCTCTCAGCTTTCGTGCCAACAGCGTCATGAATCACCCCCTGAATCACCCCAACGTCATGCTCCCCCTGAATCCTAATCGTCCCCAAATTGGGGCACCGCCAGAAATTTTGGGCCCCATGAAAGATTCAAATTTTGGGCCCCCTTAAGGGTCCCTGTCAGTGCTGTCAGTGCTTGGACCCTTGCTGTCAGTGCTTGGGTCCTTAGAATCTGTAACACTGACCCCCCACCCCACCACTCACCCCCACCCCCAGCGGCACGCATTGACCCCAAAGCTCTCCCCAGGTCCTAAAACCCAGCCAGGCTTACCGTCAACTTTCCATTGCGCTCCATCCCTGCATTCATTCATATATAGATACTGTTATTATGCGCCTGTTTTTGTTTCCTTTCAGTTTTATTATAATTTAAAGGCTTACTTTTACTTTTTTGCATTAATTAATTTTAAAATTTTCGGTTTTATTATTTGCTTCTTTTCAAAGAGGCCTACGTTATTTTTGGGTTGTTTTCGGTTTTACTTTTACTTTAAGCAGAGTGATGCTTGGCAGTTAAATGCCAGTACACACAGATGTAAGTAAAGGAGAGGGGAGAGGTTGTACTGTACCTCAAGCCTCTGTCTATGCCTACTCTAAAGGCTGCCCACTTTCAAGATGGCTGACGTGCTACTTTGTTTCTAGCTCTTTAGCCGTAGATCGATTATTTTCAAGTGAGTTACACACTAAAAAAAACCAAAGTGCCATCTGCTGAACTTGTTCCCACAACGATCTGACCGTTTCTGTAACTTTGACATGAGATTCACGCTTTTCCGTTTTTTTTTGCGCTTAAACGACCTTCAGTGCTGAAGTGTACCGTTCACATATATTTTAACATCTACTTGTTCAGTAATGTACCACGAGTCACTATAAGCCCAGACAAAAGGGACAGACAACTCCAATTATACTTGGAGTGCAGAACATCCTTTGAAATGTACAAAAACCTGATATTTTTGGAAATTGGAAAGGCTATCTATTTTTAGATCTTTGGTCAGCTCTCTCATTTTTAAAAGCTGCCAAATATGTCATCACAATGGCAGTCAAATCAAATTATTTAAGTGTTTACAAACTTTCCTGAAAACTAATTTTTGACTTGAAATATCAGGTCTCCCTTACTTAAATTAAATCTTAAAGCTGGTCATCTGTTGACATGGTGGAGTGTATTTTGTAATTAAGCTACACATTAAGCGTAGAATCTTTGGCTGGAATAGGCTACCCCAAATGTGATTGAATATCCAACTTTTCTCTGATGATAAAGGCAATGTAGGACTCAGAGAAGATGTACAGTCAAATTTGTTTCTTTTTTGTACCTTATGTATTCACCCTCTACCTTCTTCCCCCGTATGCCCCACAGTATATCCAACCATTTCTTTAATCTTATTTTATTACCTTGAGGGTATTTTCTAAATGGCTTCTTTTTTCTCTCTTGTTGTAAACCTGTACTTTAATTTCTACAGTTTTTTTTCTTTTGCTTCTTTGCCTTGGCTTGTTTTTGTGTGGGGAAAGGGGTTAGGAATGAAAGTACAGTGATCAACATCTTGTCATAGTTTGATTTTAAAAATTCCTGCCTCATATCCAGTCACAAAATGGAAGCCCTTAAAACTTGCCACTTTATGTCACTCGCTTGCCTCCCAAGTACAAAGACGGAAGATGAAGAAGAATGGACAGAAAAACGTACCCTAACTGCTACGGGCAGAACTGTTCGAAACGAAACACTTGACTGTGCATTGGTTTTTCACAGTCCTACCCCAACTAGAAATGCTCTCTGGACTGTATACTCCCCTTAGGGGAGCAAAGAAGGTACTGCAAGTTGTCACCGCTTCACACAGTCAGTCACCCATGCTGAGAACATCGTCTCTAATAATATCCAGCTCTGAATTTTAACATTTTAGATTTAAAGAAAAAAGAAGCTAGTTAAATATTGTGTTTGAAGAGGATAAAAGAAGAAAAAAACAATCAGGTGTTCTCTGTGGTTATAGATGACTTAACTGACTGTGGTCTACATGACAGAGGGGAAGAAATCATGGAAATAAACCAAATAAACAAACCATTGTGTCCATGTTTAATCTTTATTCATTTTTGTGGTCCCTTGACTTTTCTGAGTTTTTCAAAAAAGCCACTTGTGTGCTATTCACCATCTTGCTGAAGGTTATCATGAAATATCCATTGCATTCTACTGGTAATCTTGACAACCTACGGCATTCCTACTGCAGATTACTGGAGGCAAATAGTAGCAAATGGTTTTTGGAGGTTTTCTTGAACGTTGAAAAGTTCTGTTTCGACTGGGCAGAGTGGAGGGACCCTCAGAACTTCTCTGAGGAACTTAACAGGGTACAAATAATTCTGGGGAGGTTCCCCTCCAAAGGCTCTTCTATTGGTTATTTGGGCAGGGGGTCCTTCCTCTTGGGGTCCTTCCCAGAACTTAGATGCACTGTGTAATATTTTACCAGTTTTGTTCCAGAATTCATGCTGCCAATTCACAAATGTTACCTGTTTCACAAATGTTTACCACCACCATCAAATTCTAAGACTTCATTATGACTGGGAAAATTGTATGTTTCATACATGAAAAGGTGAATCCTCTCCATGTCCACCATTTTGAATTTCCAGAAATAGACTTTTTTAGCTGTCAACCTTACTGTACTTTGGTCATACTAGTAAATATTTATACTGAATATAAATTTCTTATTCAGTAACTATTCATGAAATGATCACATTTTGTAATAGCAGCACAGTTTCAGTGAACCACATAGTTGCAATATCTTCTCTGGCCACCATCCTACACAATGCACCTTTGAGGTTCACCTGTGAACTTAAATTGTCCTCCACAGTGGCAGTTGGATACTCTTTGAGGAACTTTGACATTTTTTTCACAATGTATTTCTGATCTATCTGATGATAAGAAGAGGCCATATTGATTTGCCCTGATGAAGACCAATGTGCAGTTGAAACACTTAGGTGTTATCCAGTAAAATAAAGGATTTGTAACTTTTTTCACCAAAATCAGAGTGCCTCGGATCCTTAAGACTACCACCTTCAACAGGGAGCTTATTACTAGTAAACAAATTACTAGTAAACATCAGGCTCGCTGCTGCTTCTTGTTCCATCCTTCAATATTTCCCTTTGAAATTATGTGCAACACATTCTACTTCCTTTTAGTGTAATTGAGCAGGAAGACACATGATTAAGGATTTGTTTAGTTTGATGAATGACGTTTTTTCTAGGACTAAAAAACAATCACACCTGGGGCCTCATGTACAACGCTTGATCACGCACAAGAGTACATAACTTCTCATGCAAACTTCAGATGTACGTACTAAGATTGACTCAATGTTGAGAAGTTTGTGTACACTGAAGTTGGAATGAAATGGATCTTGATCATCTTCAATGTCTTGAAATGTTCATACCAATCTTGAGGTATCACCATTATTGAAAAAGATTGGATTTGTTTGAACCAGGATGCCTAAAGAAGACTGATGAGTAACCTGACTGAATTAGAGAGGTTCTGGGTAGAATAATTGGCCACTATTCAGTAGCACCAGGCAGTTGGAACTTGTCCTCTTGTAGAGCCAATATCCACAGGCCATTAGATTAGCAAAGGTGATCTCTACTTCATATTAATGATATACCTTCTTAGGGATGCCCATATTTATGCACATGCCTATTTTTGTTTAAAGGGACACTGTGTGAGATGTTTGTTTATTTCCGGACTTCATGCTGCCCATTCACTAATGTTACCTTTTTCATGAATACTTACCACTAGCATCTAATTGTAAGTATTCATTATGACTGGAAAAATTGCACTTCATACATGAAAAGGGGATCTTCTCCATGGTCCGCCATTTTGCATTTCCAAAAATGACTGTACTTGGACCATACTAGAAAATATTTGTTTAATACTTAGTAAACCTTCATGTAAAGATCAAATTTGGCATAGGCAGCCCAATTTCAATAAGCAGCATAGTTGCAGTACCTTTTTGACCATTTCCTGCACAGTGTCCCTTTAAATCCACATAAAATTGTTTCTGTAACTGCTGAAAGGTTTCTCTTTCCCTATAGTTTAACACATGTTAAAATGAAGTTGCTACTTTAAAAGCTCAATAAACCGATGTAATGATTTTCCAAAAGGGCGCCCAAACTTTCTCATGGCACTGTAATACACATAATAATGGCTGTCATGGGCAAGCGGTTAGGGCGTCAGACTTGTATCCCAAAGGTTGCCGGTTCGACTCCCGACCCGCCACGTTGGTAGGGGAAGTAATTAACCAGTGCTTTCCCCCATCCTCCTCCATGACTGAGGCACCCTGAGCATGGTACTGGTCCTGCCTCACTGCTCCCTTGGGGCACCATTGGGGGCTTCCCTTTTGCACGGGTGTGAGTGAGTGTTCACTTGTGTGCTGTGGAGTGCTGTGTCACAATGACGATGGGAGTTGGAGTTTCCTACTGTAGTTGGGCTTTCACTATTCAGTAGGAAATCCATGCCCTAGTAATTACATCAAACCCCTGGTGTAACAGCTGCCAAGTTCGACAGAATGGTAGTAAACTGCTCTCCTAAAGCCTCAGTGGTATCGTACCTGTACCTCCCATGCCAGACTGGAGCTGTGACTGGAAGGTTGCAGGTTCGAGCCCCAAGTGGCTGACCCATTAGGTTATACTGGCAGAAAAATGTATGTGGTGTAATTCGTAATTTACTTCACTGATGTACTCTGGACAGCAATGCACAAAACTCAACTTTCATTATTAGCATTTATCATAATAGTAAATGCAACACAGTAGAACAGCGCTGTTGAGCGAGTGGAATTGCAGTATTTCTGTCTTAGTTACATATTTTCTCTGGTTGTGTCCTTCCTTGCACTTAAAAGCAATTAACTGAGCTACTTCACAATCTGCTGGCAAATATATCTTAAATTGTATTACAACTGGAATTTCTAAGATTGTTTTACAAAATGTGCCATATTTCTTGAGAAACTGCATAACTTTATATTTATATTGGGGGCCGGATAAGGCAGCCTCATGGACTAAAAACGGCCCTCAGGCCAGAGGTTCAGAGGCCCACCCATGGCTTAAAGCAGGGATGTCAAACTCAGGCCCGGGGGCCAAATTTGGCCCGCGGAGCCATTTTATTCGGCCCGCGAGATCATTTCAAATGTCTATTACAGCTGTCCCACATACACCATCAATGTATAGCGTAATATGACTTCAACAATTTGCTGTGCCACAGGATGTGTAGACACATTTGAACTAACAAATATGATGGGAAAGAGTGTATGTGAATTTAACTATGAGTATGAAATGCATGCATGCACAATTTTAGTCCATTTTTTATTTAAAAAAAAAAAATAGGAGTTTGGCCCGCGACTTCGGTCCAGATTTTGATTTTGGCCCTCAGTCAATTTGAGTTTGACACCCCTGGCTTAAAGCAACACTGAAACTTTCTGTTGGTTTCTTATGAGGATGGCCTTTACAAACTGAAATTCTTTGTTGACCTTTGACAATGTTGCACAGTTCCCTTTAAATTGCAGAAATCTGATTCAGACAATTAAAGTCAGATGTCAAAGTGAAAGAAGAATAAGTACATGTAGTTTCAGAGATTCATCCCTATTGTACTCTATTTTATTCTACTCTTTGATTAAAGCACAGTTGACAGAATTATTATTGGTCATGTATCGCTACACAGAAAATTCATTTGCCACTCTTTTTCTTGATGTTTTTTCAAGTCAGGTTTAGCCAAGTGTTATTGAAGTTCACACACCTCAGCAACTTCAGAGTACGAGGAAACCCCACCGTTCAGTTGGAGTGAAAGTGTAAACATCAGCTGACATCTTCCTTCCATCTTCTCCGGTCCTTTGGGAAACCAAGCACAAAGGGAAAGGGAGTCTTTGAACACTGGGGTCACGTGGGGATGACCTCCAGAAGAGAAATAGGGCCCGGGCAATTTTGGCTTAAAGGGGGCCCTCATAACTAGCGGCGCAGAACTGACTCACTGGTGAACCCTGCACCCGCGGGCGGCCCTATTTTCAGAAATGTAAAATATACTTAAATATATATTTATTTTTTTACATTTCTTGAAATAGGGGCCCACGAGGGTTGCAGGGCCCACTGGGAAATTCCCGGTATGTCAGATGGCCAGTCCAGCCCTGATGACCTCCCTCAGGTCCGGGAAGTGGTGGTTTCTCGCTCTCCTCCCTGAAAAGTACCTGTGTGCGTGTGGCGTGCGTGCAGACAGTAGGCCAGGTCAGAGAGCTGGAGAGCACCCAACAAAAGCTCCACGCTGCTTCCGGGGTTGTGTCGAGATGGGTCGCCTTGTCGAAATGAGCTACCAACAGGCTGTCAACATAGCACCCAAACTCTGTAGTCCATCATCAGGGCCAGATTAACGCACAGGCTAGATACGGCTGCAGCCGAGGGGCCCCCGTCTTCCAGGGGATCCCCGATTGACCTCCAAGGGCCGTTTTAATTTAAATGTGAATACTCCTCTCCACAGTTGGTAGACATATTGGCCTGGCCGTCAGTCATGGCTCAGAATGATGTTGTCTGAATTATGCTATGTAATTTTGTCAAAGAATTTGCCCTCAGCGGGGGTCTACAGAAATCTGTAGCTTAGGGACCTTGGGCCTGCAATCTGGCCCTGTTCATTGTTATGGCTTGGTGGCTCGGCTTGACAGAACACTGGTAGATGCTTCCAGTTGTGTGCCAACAGGGAGCATACCTATGTTCCCCAGGTCCTATGTTCTCCGGTCTTTGTATTTTTTTTTTTTAAAAGGGTCCCATGTTCCCCACATTGTATCTGACAAGGGGATAAGGCCCAGAATGCTTGCGCATGCATATTTTTGCACGAACAGTTGCCATGAGTATTTCATATCAAGTTTGTGCACAGTGGCAGCCTAACCCTAACCCTAACCCTAACCTTAGCCGTAACCCGAACAACAACCCGTGGTCGCCATGCAGCAGTCTACTTGGAAGCAGCGGGGAACATAGAACCCTTTTTTGAAATAAGGGTTCTAAGATCCCCGGTAGCGGGGAACATAGGACCCGAGGAATGATCCCTGCCAACGGCTACCAGTAAGCTGTTAAAAAGCCTAATCCAATGGGCCCAAAGCCGCCTAACCCTATATCCCTTAGGGTTGCTACTGTAGTGCATTACTGGCTTGGTGCAGTATGATTATGTTTTCTTTACTGCACCGTGATTGTTCCTGGCTAGGTCTAGCCTGAAACGCCCTGGTGGAAGACACATTGATAGTATGCACATGTAATGGAAAAAAGAAGTGTCTCCGTCCTACTGCTGCCCAAACCTCAACCCTAACCCTTAGTAGGGGTACTACAGACCCTTCTGTGTACTGTCGTGCGTTGTAAAGCCTTGGTAGCTCAGCTCAACGGGCTGCTCATATCGACACCACACCGCCACTCAGGGGTGCCGACGGTGGGGGGGGACAAAGGAGACAGTTGTCCCGGGCCCAGGGAGAGAGGGGGCCCAGAATTGGGTCCTTATTACATTGTATGTATTGGGCTGGGGGGGTGGCTTTCAGCCGACTTTGTCCTGGGCTCGGGCAAAGCTGTCAGCGGCCCTGCCTTCGCTGGCCAACATTCCAGCCAGAGAGAGGGAGAGAGAGGGGAGGCAGTGGGTGCGTTCCAATATGCGACCTTGCGTCCTCCACTTGGGCTTGTGGCCTCACGTTTGGTGATGCCCCGCCTCCGTGGAGAAAACAATTAAGTTTCCCTGCTGTCAGCAGTAGCCAAAACATTCTTTTCGGGACTATTCTTCAATCACCATCCAGTTTGTAAATGAGAAAATGACTTTACAATTGAGCTTTTGCGAGATATTGAAATATAATGCTGTTGTCAGTGATGTCATCATCACAACGTATTACTTACTGGTATGAGGCCACAAGTGGAGGACGCAAGGTCGCATATTGGAATGCACCCAGAGAGAGAGGGAAGGCTGAGGGTCCTGTCTCACTCCTGCGCTTCCTCAGGAAGCAACACTCACTTCCTGTCCCATTAGGGAAGGCCGAGGCTGGGCGCCGTGATAACCACCAATGCAGAGGTAGCGGGCCGCCAAACACCGCCCGCCCACCCACCTCACTCACTCACTACATACCCATTTCAATCTCTCTCGCTCTCTCTCTCGCTCTCTCTCTCTCTCTCTCTCTCTCTCTCTCTCTCTCTCTCTCTCGCTCTCAGCCCACCTCTATTGCTTTCGTTGTTTCCTTGACTTGTTGTCCCGCCCAAAAAAAAAGTATGTTTAGATCCTCTTGGTTGGTTTCAGTGTGTCTCGATCTCAGCAGTAGTAGTCACCTCTCCTCTTGGCAGCTCACAGCACTACATACAGCATGTGGGACCGTAAACGACCTTCTCATAGCATGGGCACCTGCCATCATCTCAACTTCCTCCTTCTCTTCACATGTAAGGATGAAACTATTTTTTTCCTCATTGTTTGTGTTACTTTCCTCAAAGGTCTGGGCTGATCTTTGTAAAAAAAATCTTCGTAAGGTTTTTCCTGATACTTCAGAAGCAGAAGTGTTATCTTTCACCTGGCATGTGTCAATGGTATAGCTTCTGTCTTCATCAGAGGGTCACATGGATGTTGACCTTTGTAAATGCTGACTTTGTGGCTGTTTTTATCATCATGTGGGTTTTGTAATGTAGACTATTGTTTGCTCTCATTTTTTCTCGTTTTTTAATTTGATTTTTGTCTTTGCTTTTGCCTTTGCCTTTGACTCGAACATCTGAGCTGATCTTTGTAAATGCAGTTTTTTGTGGCCGTTCATCATTAGTTATATACTAATGGGTTTTTTTTCTCTGTGTTTCTGGTTTTGCCTTTGTGGATCGCCTTTTTCTCAGGCCTGGTCAGAGTGAAAGCGGGTAAGTACACAACAACTCCATTTCACTTCTCATTTCACATTCATGAAATTATTTCAATGATGATGAAAGTGTTCTTCAGTTTCAGTTGTTGGATTATTTTATGGTAGGCTGCATATCGGCTAGACAAGAACCTTTTATGTCAATTCGTCTGTAGTAGTAACAGACCAAAGTCTTTTATCAGTATCCCTGGATGGCCTCTGTTGGAGGAAGACGCCACCTGTCTTGAGTGTTGTTCTGGTGGTAGTTGCTGATAAAGTGGTGGCCAGGCCAACACTGTGGTCATCCAAAAGTGCTAATCTACGTCAGAGTGAAGTGATGGAAAAGCATTGGTACTCACAACAGCGATGGGAACTTTTCTGTCCCTCCCGTCGCACACACGCACACACACGCACGTACGCACACACACACTCCGGCTGGAAAAAGTGGCCATCCGACTTTCGAGTGAGTCAGACCTAAACAATGGAATAACGGTTGTCAACCCAACTGCACTTTGGCGTAACTGTCGAGATTCATTATAATCAGGTCAATGTGCCGTGTCCTGATAAACATTGAACAAAGTTGTTGTTTTTTTTAATCTGCGGCAGCCGTGGCTTAACTACTTTAACCTAATGGTTAGGGGAGTTGCAATGAGAGGGTTGCCGGTTCAAATCCCACCCTAATCAGTAAGTAATGCCTTACGTTGCCTTGAGCAAGGCACTCAACCCCACATTGCCTCACGTGTGGTAACCAAACACCCAGTACCTAAATTATTTAAAGGGACACTGTGTGAGATTTTTAGTTGTTAATTTCCAGAATTCATGCTGCCCATTCACTAATTACCCTTTTCATGAATACTTACCACCAGCATCAAATTCTAAGTATTCATTATGACTGGAAAATTTGCACTTTTCATACATGAAAAGGGGGATCTTCTCCATGGTCCGCCATTTTGAATTTCCAAAAATAGCCATTTTTAGCGGCAAAAATGACTGTACTTGGACCACACTAGAAAATATTTGTTTATTACTCATTAAACTTTCATGTAAAGATCAAATTTGGCAATAGGCAGCCCAATTTCCATGATCAGCATAGTTGCAGTACCCTTTTTGACCATTTCCTGCACAGTGTACCTTTAAGTCACTTTGGATAAAAGTGTCAGCCAAGTGAAATGTAATGTAATGTTTTGACAAATCTGTGAAAAGTCATTGGCCCCCTGTCCAGCTCCACAGTTTCGTCATTTCAAATGTGGCACACTGCACTGTGTAGTGTATTGGTGGTGTCACAGCTTGTCGTGTGGCTGTTTAACATGTGAGGGAGTTGAGAGACGTGTGTCTGTTGTTTAGCTCCGTGGGTTCCATTTCACATGCGGGTGACTGCACTGCACATGTGGTAATGTGGCTGGGTCTCCTCCTTCATATGGCTGGCCATGTGGATGTTGGATGAGGTAGGGATGTAGCAGTAAATTGCAGTGGTGGACAAAGTAAATATAAAAGTACTTTCGTGGTGTAGTTACAACAGTAGCACATGGTATTACATATCTGTTACACCGTTTACTCCATTTTACCTACCTATTGAGATAGACTTTGTTATTACTGAAAAACAATAAAAACCTAACAAGGACCCACCACAAACTCAACCCAACCTGTGCGTAAGACAAGTACATTGGTCTACTTTTTACTCAGATAAGTTACTTGTGGGGGGCGCTGTGGCGCAGCGCGCCAAGCCCCCCACATTTGGGCTTGCATGCCCACGGGGAGCCCGGTTCGAGTCCATCCAGGGTCATTTCCCGATCCCACCTCATCTCTCTATCCCACTCGCTTCCTGTCACCATCTCAGACTGTCCTATCAAATAAAGGCATAAAAGCCCCTAAATATATATATATATATTTTAAAAAGATAAATGTGTTGGAAAGAAACTGTGTTTCTTTTTTTACTTTTACTTTTATTTTGTCCACCACTGGTAAATTGTGGGCCCCATGTGTATAATTAGCTCCAATGGTATCCACCAAGCCATATACGTAGCCTATGTACTTAAATCGAACTGTGTGGGCCCCCTATATACATGGGGGCCCGATGACTCAGTCACAATTTACCCCCCTGTACGACAGCCTATCTTTTAACCTGATAATAACAATAATTCTTTATTAAGGTTTTGTTCTTTTGTACAAACACACAACAAACCCCAATCCAAAATCAAAAACTGAAATCATACAGAAAGTCTGAAAGCATCAGGTCCTTAGAAGTGTCCACCTGATATCAAGATGTTAAGTCTTGTGAAGACAGAGCATCCGCGTTGTGGGCAGGCAGCCTATTTGATTGTGGGAACGAGGACTATTTCCCAGAGTTGCACTGTATGTGTAAGGGGCAAAGGAAGTTTGTGTATGTGAAAGATGAGGTGTTCTCCTTCAGTGGATGTATGGGTGAGGGTGCAACAGGTTGTGTTGTGTGGCAGCTTGTAGCCTATGCGTGAGAACTCAGGGGGAGATAGGTTATCAGGGTGTGTGTGTGTGTGTGTGTGTGTGTGTTTGTGTGTGTGTGTGTGTGTGAGAGAGAGAGAGAGAGAGAGAGAGAGAGAGAGAGAGAGAGAGAGAGAGAGAGAGAGAGAGAGAGAGAGAGAGAGAGAGAGAGAGACTTTAAGGTGTATTCCCCAGTGTGGCTGGCTGCTTCTGTGTGTGAGGGGTGAAGGGGAAAAGGAAGAAAGGAGTCGCACACAAGAGCTGAATGCAAAATCAAAAACTGTATTTAACAAAGCCGAATAAAGTAAATAAAATCGACAAGGGACAAACGTTTCGGGTCTAGCCCATCATCAGTGTTCCCAGTTTTTTTTCAAACTAGGAACACTAATGATGGGCTAGGTCCAAAACGTTTGTCCCTTGTGTGTCGGTTTTATGTACTTTATTATTCGGGGGGGGGGTTATCTGTTGTCTGGTGCCCCATACATAAGAGTGTGGGTGAGGGTGGACACTGGACACACGCACATAGACTGTAAAATAGTGTGATTCTCCTGAGAGTCTCCCGTGTGTGTGTGTGTGTGTGTGTGTGTGTGTGTGTGTGTGTGTGTGTGTGTGTGTGTGTGTGTGTGTGTGTGTGTGTGTGTGTGTGTGTGTGTGTCTGTGCGTGCGTGCGTGCGTGTGTGTGTGTGTTCTCCTGAGGGTCTCCCGTGTTTTGTTTGTTTATAAAAGTGCATTTCCTTCCTCTGGCCATTGGCCTGCTTCTTCTCCTGAGAACGCTACTTGGAGGTAGCGGGTAAGAGGAGTTCAGCGAGACAGGCTGACAGGATCATGATGGCTTAGATGGGATGGGAACCTTTTTCATTCGAGGGGCCGCTTCAAATTCATCCAAGGGCCGTAAAAGTCCTCCGAGGGCTGTACGATGAACACAAACCAGCATTTCCCTCTGCACTTTAGGCCTATATTGAAGGCAGACACCTTTAAAACAGACCCCACCTTCTCTAGGTCCCCTGAATATAACTTACTGTAATTGTATTGCAACTGTATCCTCTAATATTCAGATACAAAATATGTCATATTTCATGTGAAGCTGCATAACATACATCGGGGGCCGAATAAAACGACCTCAAGGGCCACAAACGGCGCTCGAGACACAGGTTCCCCACCCCTGGCTTAGATATAACAGAGCTCAGTGAGTTCTTGTCATACGCTGGTTTACACCTTATTATACGCACCATACCTGTTACAATAATGTCAGCAGGTTCAGTCTACCAAAGTTTGAAATGAATGACACGTGAGCCGCTTAGATCTCGTCACAAGCCGGGCCTTTAACACTGTCCAATTACGGTAGATGGTGTTGAAATAGTATGAACCAGTTTGTAAATGTGTACTTGCACGTTACCTAAGGGTTACGATTAAGTCTATATCGTGTAAGCACATTATGTCATGTAGGTACACTGGAAAAGAAACCTTACAACAAAGTGTTAAGCTTTCAACGGAAGCCATCAACTGAAATTCTTGTGTGCTGTGGAGTGCTGTGTCACAATGACAATGGGAGTTGGAGTTTCCCAATGGGCTTTCACTTTCACTTTCACAAATTCAAAATGTACTTATTTGCTGAGCATATCTATAGAAGTATGTTAAATCGCTGATGGTTATGAACATGCCTATGCCTCAAGGGTGCATTACTCATTCAAAATGCATGAAGTATCGGAAAGAACTAGCTGGGCAGTCGTGGCCTGGTAGTTAAAGAGATGGGCTTCAGATCAGAGGGTTGCAGGTTTGAATCCCACCCTTCCACTCTCTATGTCACTCCATGGCTGAGGTGCCCTTGAGCAGGGCCGGCCCAAGCCTTTATGGGGCCCTAAGCAAAAATTAATCTGGGGCCCCCCATACTCGATATATAGTGGCTCCTGTTTCATTCATCGTTGTAAATGGCACATGAGTAAAAAAATATGGCTAGGGAAACTAGAGGACAATTAATTTCTTCGCTGCTCACAGGGGGCCCTGGTAGCTTAGGGGCCCTAAGCCACCGCATAGTTCGCTTATGCACCGGGCCGGCCCTGCCCTTGAGCAAAGGCAACCAACCCCTACACTGCTCCAGGGACTTTAACCTGTAGTACTGATAGTCGCTTTGGATAAAAAAAAGCCTCAGTTAAATGTAATGTAATGTAATGTAATGTAACGTAACTAGATGAAGGTAGAGATGGCGTCCGCGCCTTTGTCTTTCTTGAGAGTTTCGCTCGGTGCGTAATTCCAAACAAAAATGCAGTGTAAAGATCATTTTGATTTTGGGAACACTGATGATGGGCTAGACCCGAAACGTTTGCATCCCACTTTTTGTTTTGGCTTCTCTTTTTTTTTCAGCTTTTAATACAGTTTCACTGAACAGCATCAAGCTCCTGTGTGCGACTCCTTTTTCTTACAATGTAATGTAACTATACATGACTTGTACACATGTGCTGTATGCCGTGTTTTGTCTTGCTCTTGTCCCTGCAGATGTCAGCGTCGACAACGTCCACGTCTCATTCGAACCCAGTCACAGCGTGGGCAGGGCCACACAAGTCACGGTCATATGCCACGCAGACATCAGCAGAGGTCAATCTTTCCCCGAGGTGGAGTTCAGCATCGTCAAGGACAACCAGGTTGTGATGAACACGACAAATGAGGACTCATGGGAATACCCCATTGCATCAGCCAGAGTGTCAGATATCGGGACCTACAAGTGTCTCTGGTCTACCCTGGGAAAGAAGGGCTCAAGCGATGGGGGGGAACTGAAAGTGACAGGTCAGATTTTCCAAAATGTTTGGTTGTGGCTGCTCATGTTTGTATGTCCTGCAAGATTTGGCCAATATCAGATTGGGTTATTATAGGCAAATGCTATTGCAGTTCAATAGTGTATTTTACACACAGTTTTTATTGCAAAACATCGACTTTTTATCCATATTTGTCCTTCATTACCAAATTCAGAATGAGTAATTCAGTAGGCCTGAGAATGTTGGTGCCGCATCACAAAAAAAAATAAAAATTCAATCATGTACAATTCTTCCTGTTTTTATCCAAGAGTTCATGCTCTTTTTTCAGAAGTATTTCCTTTCCCCCTTTCAAGTATAACCTTAGGCAAGAGAGTGCATACCCCTAATTCTGTTAAATGCTGAACATGCCATGCTAACATATTATCCTTATGTTACTTTAGGAACTTAAGGCTCTTTTCCACTGCCAATTTTCTGGTAGGCCTGCAGCTCGACAGAGCACAACTCGTCCGCCANTTTTTGCTTTTCGAATGGGCACAACATCAATCGCAAAGCAAAAAATGGCGGCCGAGTCGCGCTGTGTGGAGCTGTAAGCCTACCAGAAAACAAGCAGTGGAAGAGCCTTTAGGGGCCAACAATGGCCTCGAAAAAGAAGTTGTTAGCCTGTTAGCAACTTGGGTAGTTGCCAATGCGAAAATGTATTGAAAACAACAAAGTAGCTAATGTAGTAAACTACTTTGGTTTCGAGAAATGCACCCCTGAGTTGTATGTTGCTTAAAAATGACTGAAGGGGAGATTATGCACATTACTTTATTTTTATATTAGGGCTGTCACTTTGATCCCTCTATGTTTCAAAGCATCACCAAAAGTTAATTTGCCTATCAGTATGTCTTAGTAATGGAATGATATGTGTCATGTCCAGTTCAGGTGTGCATTTCTGGAAAGTGTAGGTCGCAATGCAGGTAGTTGGTCGCAATGCAATTTCCCATTGACAACTACCAAAGTTGCTAACTGCTAACAACTACTCTTTCCAGAAATGCACCCCAGGTCAGTTCAACTGCGCTGAAACAGCATCGTGTTATGCCTGTATTATGTTGTGTTCTATTGCTGGGGTCTTGCCCAGGGTTCGAGGAGTTTGAGTAAGTAAACACGATGAGTTGACTTCACATGCCGTGTGTCAGTGTGCTTCATTTGTTACACATTTAAAAACATAGCATTGGCAACGATTAGCATATGACATTAAATGCAATGAATTACATGAATTAATTACAAATTCTGCAATAAACTAGATTCATTTTGTGATCGCGTAACAGCACTTTTTATATATCGTCATTTCCATTTAGGAATGGCGAAGCCTACCCTGCATTTAGATAAGCGGTCCATTCAAGAGGGAGACGAAGTGAAGGCCATGTGCAGTGCCAGAGGAGAGAGCGGGGAGTTCGTATTCTTCTTCTTCCTGGACAACAAACAGGTCCACAAAGACCAAGCAAAGTCGTCCAGTTACGACGCGACGCTTCAGCTCAAAAAGAGTGGCACAAACAAGCTCACCTGCCGGTACAATGTCAGACTGCTGAGCGAAGACGTGAAATCTAACGAGAGTGAAGCCATCATTGTTGTCGTCAGAGGTGAGAAGTTGTTGGAAAAAGTTATTTTCTTACTCCATGCATTTTGACTCCAATGCCTCAGTGCGAAATGTGGATGTGGGTGCTGTATGTACAGTTGAAATGGGGTCCAAAGTAGAACTGCAATCAATTTAAAGCACTATAATTTGCATCAAACAAATGTAGTGTAGCAAGTTTGTCATGCAGGGGTGGAGGCTATAGGAAGGGCGTGCAGGGCATTTGCCCCTGTGTCCAGGGCCCTCCAGTAGTAGTGGTGGAGATCCTATTATGACCTTGGCAGACCACATGGGGTAGCCTGGTTCCTTCCTACGCTCAACACACACGAAGGTTTGGGAGCATGTAGCAGGATTCCATTTCTGGATTCAAAAAATAATGCCGGGCATTTATTGCTTCAAGATCAATGGCAGCTCGCATTGAGGAGTCACAGGACATATTATAGACTATATTGACGCTTTAGAGATCAACAGAAAACATTTTTGAGGGAATTTTTTGATATTGAAGCAATAAATGCTGCGATTATTTTTTTGACTGGAGAAATGGAATCCTGCTACATGCTCTAATACTAAGTTATGGAGCTCATGAATCTGTGCGGAACTACAGGTCGGGCAAGAGCCAGGCAACATATGGGGGGCCCTATCAGTATTTTGCCCTTGGGCCCTGTGTGCCATTGTTCCACCCCTGTTGTGACATATGGTGGTGCTGTGATATGATTTCCAAACGCACCTGTAGCACAAACCCATTCATACTTTGACAGATGCACCATGTAATGATACACTGGCTTGTACTTCTTGACAATTTACTCATATGATATCTGTAAGGGATTGACAGTAAGTCAATTAGGTGTGAATGTAGAATGTACCAAAATGAAACATTTATATGGCAGGTGCATGGCCTTTAGCACAAAGACCCCAACAACACATTTCATTTTTTGTTTCGCAGAGATAAACGTCCAAGTTTCTCTGAACATCACCCCGTCCAAGACCGTCTTCGAGGTGGACGCCTTCAGAGTGTCGTGCGAGGTGTCCCCTCAGATGTTCGACGTCACCTTGATGAAGGGTGGCACCATTCTCAGCAGCAGACCCAACAGGACGGAGCACCGGAGCACGGGAGCCGTGACCGGCGACGCCGGGGAGTACATGTGCAAAGTGGAGGTCAACGGCGTCTCCAAGATCGCCAAGGAAACGCTGACCGTTAAAGGTGTGTGCAGCCAACACTTTAGTGAACACTAGTCTGGTGTGCATTTCTGGAAAGCGTAGTTGCTAACTATGTTAGCTACTTTGTCGGTTGCAATGCAATTTCCCACTGGTAACTACTGAAGTTGCTAACTGCTAACAACTACGCTTTCCAGAAATGCACCCCTGATCTTGGGGGAGGGATGCACAATTTGTCTGAGGAACCATACGGTACATGTAACAGTTCTTTGAAAAACTAACTGCTATATTTCTGGGAAGAACCCCATGGTTCTTTAGAGACATTTTTTGGGGTTCTTCCACAGGGGTAATTTAAGGTTCCTCAAAGAACCTCTGGGTTCCTGGGTTCTCTGAGGAACCTGCAAGAAAACCCTATCATCAAAGTGGAGGTCAACAATATCTAGAGAAGGGGTGTACCTTAGAGTTGCTCTGTAGAGATTCAATCCTGGGCCTTCTGGGGAACCAAACTGGGCGTCTAACCACTACACCAATGAGACAAGCTTGTTGGTTTGACAGAGTACATGTTCAAAGTGGAGGTCAAGGGCATCTTCAAGATAGAAGGTGAGCCATTGCAATGTTATAGTGCACTGTAAATACTCCATTTGAAGGTTCATCAAAGAACACTTAGTTGGATCTTGGGTGAATATAAAGATTGTCTGATGAATGTCTATGCACGTAGAAGTTCTACTGTGATACTCCTGGGAAGAACCCCAGGGGTTCCTCAGATAACCTTTTGGGGTTCTCATAGACAATTGAAAGGTCCTCAAAGAACCTTTGTAGGAACCTTCAAGAAAGCCTCTTGTGCAAAGTGGAGGTCAACAGTGTCTTCCAGGTAGCGAAGGTGATGCTGACTGTTGAAGGAGGGTGTAGTGAAGGGGAGTACTATAAAGTTGACAGCATTTGAACCAGGCCTTCTGGGCTACAAAACTTGAGGTCTGACCACCACACCAAAGAGCTGTGCTCAGTAGTGTGAACAAGCGTACTACCCACCCACAGCCCTAGTGATGGTCACACCATCACAGTGAGCCTGTGCAATATAATACTACAACAACTTAAACTATAAAAAGCCAGATTTAAACAAAACAAAAACTACCAATCTCTGGATTATCTGAAGAAATAATATCCCAGAAGATAAGATCTAAGATAAAAGCCTCACTGGATATGCAACTTCCAGGAAAGATCTTCAGAAACTGTAAACCTTGAGTTCTCCTTTTGAGTTTTTTTTGTAGCGTTCTCCGGTTCTTTACTCACTGTTGTTCTCACACAACTACTGACAACATTGAGATACTTCAGATAGCAGTTAAATGATTTAAACACTGTTCAATCTACCTTTTTATTTTGCGTGTGGATGTGAAAAAGATTGTCACATACAGAACCAAAGGTAGTAACTTCTTTTGTCTGTGCTTAAAGAATTCATATCCATCAATTAGCCACTGTGTAATGTATCCTCCCACAGAACTCTTCTCTGCACCCACGCTGACCAGCGAGCCCAAAGAACCATTTCAGGGAGATTGGGTCCAACTGATCTGCCTAAGTACAAATATATCGGTCGAGAGAACAAGGGAGGTGAGGTACTCCATATTTAGGAATGGCAACCCACTACCAATGGGCAACCAGCCTGACCGCTTGGGTGTGCGAGCGGGCCCTGACACGGATGGCAACTACACCTGTTCAGCAGAGGCCAAGTCCCTCTCCAAGAAAAGCCCAGTGATCGTCTTCAAATCTAAAGGTGACGTGTGCCCACCTGTCATCAAATCATATGCTTTGCATTTTGCTTGCATGGTCTTGTCTTGTCTTGCCTTGTCTTACCCCGTCTTATCTTGTCTTGTCTTGTCTTGTCTTGTCTTGTCTTGCCTTTTCTTGTCTTGTCTTGTCTTGTCTTGTCTTGTCTTGCCTTGTCTTGCCTTGTCTTGCCTTTTCTTGTCTTGTCTTGTCTTGTCTTGTCTTGTCTTGTCTTCTCTTGTCTTCTCTTGTCTTGCCTTGTCTTGTCCTCTCTTGTCTTGTGCTGTGCTGAGTTTCGTTGTGTTGAATTGCATTGCTTGACCTACAGTACATACGTATATAATGAAAGCATTTTGTAATATAGGACAAAACTGAGGGAGTATGAAACGATTTGTTTTGCAGTAATTGACGGACACACACATGAGCACATATTTATAACCTCATTACATTATATTCAATTTGATATTATTACTTCTGGATATACTGAGCAAATGTCTCTGAAGGAGTAGAAAGTATATGAAAGGATGTTGGCTTTTTCCTGAAAGTTATTCTAATATTGTAATCTACTGTACATAGAAATTACAAAATGTTTTTGTGTGCAGTATTTGTTAATACACAATTTCATATTTACTTATATAGATTTAACATTTATGAGAACAATAAATTGTGCAACCTAGACTAATGCTTGAGCTGCCCTAGCCCCAGGCCAGACTCTTGGCATGATGAAAAAAAAACCTAATACCTACCAAAACCTGCCAAATGTAATGTAATGTCATGTCATGTAATGTAATGCAATGCAACTTGTTTTTTTTTTTTTGCACAGTGCTTGCCTCCAAGCCTCAGATCAGCGTGAAGGGCACGGTCATCCTGGGACACAACTTCCAGATCAAGTGCAACTCCAGCGGCACGCTGCCCATCAACTACACGCTGTACCGGGCCAACGCGTCGCTGGGCACCCAGAGCGTGGCACGGGCGGGGCAGGAGGCCCTCTTCACCACCGCCATCAGTAGCAGGGAGCACATCGGCAGCTTCTGGTGCCGCGCGCAGAACAGCGGAGCCAGGAAACACATCGACGGCAGCCGACTCAACGCTTTTGTTGTAGGTAAGTTCAAGGGTGGTGTCGTACATGGGGGTTAAGTTAAGTGTGACTGAGTTACCAGGGCCCCATGTACTGTATATAAGGGGGGCCACAAAGTGCCGGATTTACAGTTAGGGCCAGAAATATTTGGACAGCAACACAATTATCATCCTTTTCCACTCTATACCCCACCACAATGGATTTGAAATAAAACAAACAAGCTGTGCATTAACTGTAGACTCTTAGCGTTAATGTGAAGGTGTTAATATCCATATCGCATTAACAGGAATGAAATAGCAACGTTTTTTGTCTGTGTTGCCCACTTTTCAAGGGATCAAAAGTAATTGGACAGTAGGCTTCTCAGCTATTTTCCAGTCAGATGTGTGTTATTCCCTTACTACACCATCACCAAGATGTCAATACAAAGTCTTAGAGTTCATTTGAAGTGTTCCATTTGCATTTCCAATTTTTTTTTAACGGAATGTCCATGAGATCCAAAGTCCACCTGTCACCATCAGTGATGCAAGCCATCATAAGGTTGAAAAAAATCAAAACAAACCCATTTTAGAGATGGGGAAACATTGAATATGATTAATTCAAGAGTTCAGAATGTTGGAAAAAAGAAATACCAGAGCAACACCAAATTACCTGGCAGACATGGAAGACAAATGTTGTGGATGACAGACAATATTCTGTATCTGGTGAACAAAAACCCATCTCCCAACAGTTTGCCAGATGTAGAACAGTGTCCAGGTGAACGGTGGATACATGTCCAAGGCAACAATCAAGAAAAAGATCAAGAACATTCAGGAACACTTCACCATAGGAAATACAGAGGGTTCACTAAAAGATGTAAATTATTGATTGCATCAGAAATAGCAATACCAGATTTGGCTTTGCCAAACAACGTCTTAAAAAGACTGTATAGGTCTTCAGCTACATCCTATGGACAGAGGAGACAAAAATCATCTTGTACAAGGGTAATGGGAAGAAAGGAGTATAGAGAAGGGAAGGAACTGCTCATGATTCAAAGCATACCACCCAATCAGTGAATCATGGTGGTGGTAGTGTCATGGTGTGGGCATGCATTTCTGTCAATACTATTTTCCCCTTGTATTTATTGATGATGAGGACTACTGACAAAAGCCACAGGATGAATTCTGAAGATTTTCAGGCTATATTATCATGTCATATTAAACCTAATGGTTCTGAACTCATTGGACAATGCTTCACAGTGCAGATGGACAATGACCCAAAGCTTCATCTGAAAGCCACTAAGCCATTTCTACCCCAAAAAAGTGGAATATTATTCAATGGCCCAGTCAATCACCTCACCTGAGTACGGTTGAGCAAGCATTTCACTTGCTGCTGGCAAAACTGAAGGGAAAATACCCTAAGAATAAGCAGGAACTGAAGACTGTTGCAATAGAGCTCACTATAGCATCACCAGGGATAAAACCCAGTGTCTATTGATGTCTATGGATTGCAGATTACAGGCTGTAACTGACTGTAAAGCATTTGCAACCAAATAATTAAAAATGGAAAGTTTGATGTATAAATACTAGACTGTCCAATTACTTTTGGTCCCTTAAAAAAGGGGTGGCACTAATAGAAAATGTCATAATTCCTTCACAGTTCACTCGATTTGGACGCAAACACTCCCATATTAAAGCTAAAAGTCTGCTGTTAATGTACATCTCGTTTGTTTCATTTCAAATCTATTGGGATGGTGTACAGCACCAAAAAGGTGAAAATTGTGCAGATGTCCAAATATTTATGGCCCTAACTGTATGTACCATAGATATATTGCAGGGGGGTCCATTGGAGGTGATTGAACATAGGGCCCACCATTTGCGGCTACTCCCCTGGGTAAGTTACCTGAGGGCATTCCCTGTAAAGGGGCTCACATAGTCGACTCGAGCAATGTGAGCTAACGCACGATAAAATTCCAGAAGGATTAGGAGAAAAATATCTGTACTGCTCCAATGGCGAATTCTAAGACAGAGAACCGTGCCGCTGCCCGTTCCTGTACCTAATCCTGAGCTGATTCTGAACTGACAAAACTTACATTATTGCTCCTCTCTGTTTGTTCCTAGAGCCATTTAACTCTTTAGCGCAGAGCCTATGTAATTACCTTACTGTAATGGCTATGTCTTAATCTGTTACTTAAGGCTCTTGGTAATGTCATAGCAATGTTGTTATGATGTAGTTGAGTATTTTCAGCAACTAGTGAAAGGCCCGCCGGCGACCACATCTAAGAGGCTACTAATGTAATGGCTGATGGGTAACAGCTGTTTTTCAGTCTGTTGCCGTTTCTCAAAGTCAAGGATCCTGGCCTTGCTAGGACATGAAAACGGCCAGTGATTGGACATTCTTTGGTGAACTCTGCGGAGTATCCAATCACTGGGCATTTCACGTCCTAGCAAGGTCAGGATCCTTGACTTTGAGATACAGCCTGTTTGTCCTGGTTTTCATCATGGCATTGCTACGGTGTGTTTGCTCCTCCTCCTACTAGAGCCGCTGAGCAAGCCCCTGCTGACCACGTTACCCGTGCCAGAGGACGTGGAGGAGGGCAAGGAGCTGATCTTGATCTGCAACGTGCAAAGCGGCTCGCCGCCCATCACCTTCAAGTGGTTCTTCGCCGGCGGCGCCTCCTCCGGTGGCGGTGGCAGGCCGCACCTCCACACCGGCACGGTGGACACCAACTTCAGCAACCACACCATCCAGTGGCTGGAGATGAAGGACAGCGGGGAATACTATTGCGAGGCCTCCAACCCCGCCAACAAGGCCACCAGCGAGCGCATCGCCATCAGAGGTGATGTGCTATCACACTGCCTAAGGACCCATTCATACCCCTGGGGTGCATTTCTTGAAAGCGTAGTTGTTAGCTGTTTACAACTTGGGTAGTTGCCAATGGGAAATTGCATTGCAACAACTACGCTTTCGAGAAATGCACCCCAGGGGTGCATTTCTGGAAAGTGTAGTCATAAGCAGTTAGCAAGTTCGGTAGTTGCCAATGGGAAATTGCATTGCAACCAATAAAGTAGCTAACATAGTTAGCAACTACGCTTTCCAGACATGCACCCCTGAGTTGAATACAACTAGTGTTGTAATTACACCAAGAGCACTTCAATGTCTACTTTATACATCTATCACCCTATGTCTTAAGGCAGTGTTTCTCAAAGTGGGGCGTAAGCCCCCCTGGGGTGGCGCGGAGGTATCTCAGGGGGGGCGTGTGACATCTGATTTTGGATTTTTTTCTCCCAAGGAAATGTTTTCCTGTCTCGCCAATAAGTTTAAAGTCCTCACCTACATTATATTATTAATGAATTTGAATAGCATAGGAAATAAACACACATCTGCATTCGACTGCAGTCCCTCTTTGTTTAATATCACCAGTCACCTTTCCTTTGGTTCTGCGCAGCGATTGCCAAATCAGTCTGCTGACTGCTGTTGCTTAGGGGGTGCTCAGAAGCATTCAGACCCACTGAAGGGGGGAATGATGGAAAAAGTTTGAGAACTACTGTATTACACTATGAATGATATTCTTGGGCTTTGACCCAAAGAGTTTAGCTGTAAGCAACTTAAGGTCTTCTTTTGAGCTTGACAATGTTTTGCTCCTCATTCCAGACCTTTCATTCATAGCCGTGGGAACTAGGGGTGCAGGGGGTGCGGCTGCACCCCCTCCTGTGAGCTGAAACGGAACACAGGACGCTAAAAATGCGTTAAAATGCAAGAAATTGCAAGGACCCCCAGACCCCCCCGTCTTTCCCTACTGGGCGCCGAAACCGTGGGTGCTTCAGGGCCCGGGCACCCACGGGAATCGGTGGGCACCCACGGTGAATCTGTGGCACCCATCGAGCACCCACGGACAAACCCGAGCACTAAAGCAGTATTCGCGAGAGAACTTTAAAGATGAAATGGCGTTTGCATTAGGCCTATAACTGTCATTTTGTAACGTAAGGTATTATAATTTGTCATCTTGTAACAATACTTCACGCGCCGATCCTTTTTCCCCCTGTGGCGCGTTGCTCTTCTACACAATCAGACAGTAACCATAGAAACGGTGTTGGATTGACCATATGGCATACAGGGCTTTTGCCCAATGGCCTTGATGACTCCCCTCAATGGTATCAGTCCTTATGATGATAGCAGACCTCTTCGAGATAGCAGACATTGATAAAACATGATGTTAGATACAGAAAAGTATTACATTAGTAAAATCCAGTTGAAAGCCTTGGGGACTAATCTAGACTGAAAATGCCCGACATGAATTTTCAGAACAGTTCAGCGTCTATGCAAACGGTTCAGAAGAAGAGTTCTAACTGATCACAGGCTGTGTTGGGCTGTGTGAAGCTGTTTGGTTATATTGCGTTATTTCACAAGTTATGGAAGTTATGGAAAGATCTAAACCTGCTTTTCAGTAGGCCTACAAGCTAGGACTTCTTACAGACAATTGGTTTGCAGTCGGAAAGTTTAGTCTTCAAAATGGTAAGTCGCTGTCATATCATCCTGCGATATCCCATGTAGGCCTATAGCACCGCCGTGTGCCGTTTTATCTGTCATTTTTATCTGCTCTGGGTCTAAGTGCTGGGATGATCAAGTCGAGTCTACTCTCGACATATCCATACTTTTGTTGTGCGCTGTTGGATGATTTTGCCATTTTATTTAGCTTTTCTGGCTTCTAGCACTGTTGGCTTTAGTCATGATGACTGAGTAGCCTAGTTTTGAACATAGCTAACATGAAGTGCATGGCCACATGTCATGCTGCATTGTTGGACTCCAACCTAACAACAACATCTTTCTTTGACACGTAATACCTAGGCTAAGTTATTTGTGTGTAATATAAACGCTGAATCTAAAGTGAGTGGCTGAACGCCAGTCTGAATTCCATGTGGACGCCTTGCTGTTGTTGTTCCTTATGATTATTTGATATCCTGTTTGGACGCAGTCTGGCTACTGTACAATACTGCTATGTTTGGCAAAAATGTACTTAATACAACACTTACATCATGGTTTCATTTTATTGAGGAAAAGGATGATTGTGTGATCTTAGGGTCCGTGTAGGCAGCTGGCACCTTTCATAATGCCGACTAGTATAGAAAGAGTCACCAGCAAACGTGGCCTGGGCTTGGCGTTCAATAGACCTACATGATTTTAATGTTCAATTTTCAATTCAAATATCAGGCCCTAGGCGATTTTATTTTAAACATATTGATTTGACACCCACAAGGAAAATAAATAGGATAGGCCTTTTGTTATTATTTTGCCTACCCATACAAATAAAGTAACATGAAATGGTTATGTTATTGGGAAAAAGCAAGGCATGGCAAACAAACGGGACATTCTGTGGGTCGCGACCCCTGGTTGGGAACCGCGAGCACCCCACGGGCAAAAACAAAAGTCGGCGCCTATGTACTGCACCCCCTGATAAAAACTACTTCCCACGGCGCTGCTTTCATTTTGAGTTCTTTCTTGGCCATTCATGTGGTAATGTCTCTCCCTTCTTCTGCAGAGAGCTTGGCCATCTCAAAGTTTTAGATCATTTGGTGGTGTGTTTGACCTGTGTATCATACCTGTGAGGTTACGGGTTAGAAGGCTACAGCTGAGTGGGGGAGGGGGAGCTTGTTCAAAAAAGGTTGAGAACCACTGTCCTAATGTCTCTCTTCCCTCTCCCCTGCAGTGAGACTGGCCACTTGGAAGACATAACTTATCATCATTGTCTTATTGTTATAGGTCTACTTCTTCCTTGTCCTAATGTCTCCCTCCCCTGTCCCCTGTAGTGAGGCTGGCCACACGGAAGAAAGGTCTGATCGTTATTGTCATATTGTCTTAGGTCTAATTTTTCCTTGTCCTAATGTCTCTCTTCTCCCTTCCCTCTCCCTGCAGTGAGACTGGCCCCTTGGAAGAAAGGACTTATCATTGTCATATTGTCATAGGTCTACTTCTTCCTTGTCCTAATGTCTCCCTTCCCTCTCCCCTGCAGTGAGGCTGGCCACGTGGAAGAAAGGCCTGATCGTCATCGTCTGCCTTCTGGTGGTGGCAGCTCTGGTCGTCGCCGTCATCGTCCGCTACAAGGCCAAGAGAGGTAGAACGACCTACAGTCCACCAGCTTCACAACAAGTCTCCTCACGACTCAGCCTGTGAAAACAAACAAACAAACAAACAAACAAACTAAACGTAACAAACCAAAACATCAACAACAACAGCAACAACAACCCCTCCTCTCATCTTTTCTTTTTTGCTGCAGGTAAAAGAGAGGAGACAACTGAATTGTCAGTGTGAGTTGGCATGCATGCTTGCTTTTCTCTCAACAGTTTTGAAAGCAGTAAGACCTAGGGTGTCAGTTGAGACAACGTGCAGACAGTTAAGCGTTCAGTAACAGCCATAGCAATAACAACAAAGTTTGTAGACGCTAAATTGTAATTTGGGATTTCAATGCTCCCGTAGCCTACAGTACCAACGATGAATTGTTGCAGGTTCTGTTTCATTGTATATCCTCAATGTATAGTCTCAGTATGATCTTTATTTGGCCAAGTACCGTACTTGTACATGTAAATGGACCACAGCAGATGTAATTCTGTATATGGATAGGATAGCCTGTTACGAAGTTAGCCCCAAACATGTACATAGGTCTTCCCCATGTCTCTGAATGGACCCCAGGAAGAGTAACTGATGCTTGCTTGCTAGCATCAGATAATGGGTATCCGAATTCAATTGTAATCCTAATCTGCCATATCAACCATCGTCACCATCTCCACCATTTCCCAGAAAGCCTGCGAGCCCTAAATCAGATGACTCAATCGCAGTGAATATGGTGGCGCACGAGACTGCGTTTTTAAACAAAGGTTAGACCCTCACCCGCCGTATAGTCTTCTCTCCTCCTGTGTGTTGATCTGGTCATCCTCGCCGCCAACGGAAATTAACCAACCAACACTAACCCGCCTAACCCATTAATTTATTGTTTCTTCATTCACCTGATGGTCAATGTTATATCATATTTTGAGGTCTTGACATATCCTGACCCAGTGAAGTAGTATGAACAGGAAGTGGTCTACCCCTAATAGTCACACACTAGTGATGATTTGAGCGTCTTGAAAGACCTTCTGCCAATTCTGGGTCGGTCATCATATTCAATCACTCAATCGCCCAAACACACTTAAAGCGGCACTGTACCATTTCTGGAAATAAGCTCCTTTTACACATGTACTTCAGTTAAATTATTGAGTTTTACCTTTTCTTCTATTCTTTCAGCCATTCCCTCAGTCTGGTGATGCTACTTCTAGTTACAAGCTAGCAATGAATAGCATTGAATCTTATGGGTACGGTTAGCAGCTAACTGGACACATAAGATTCAATGACAATTGCTAGCTCTGAGGTAAAATTGAGTCAGACTCAGAGAATGGCGGAAGGTACTGGAGGTACGGTGAAAACGTAAAGCTCAATCATTTAACTGAAGGAGAGGTGTAAAATGAGCTTATTATCAGAAATGGTACCGTATTGCTTTAAATTGACCCTTTGTTTGCCATTGCTCTCTAATTTAACCACTGCATTGCCCTGTCTTTGTTTACTGGCCCAGACGAACACCACCACCATAGTGCCTCAGTTTTAAAGCACGACTTTCCTGTTGTGTATGAGCAAACAGGAACGCTGGCCTGCCGTGGATGTGTGCATGTTGTAGTATTTTCTCATAGTTTTGTTTACATTCTATTTGTTTTTTCACCATGTTATGTCTATGTTTCTCCATCGGTTTCTCCTGTTTGTGTATATGTATGCAATGCATGCCTCCGTATAGGCCTCAGCACAGTTTCCTAGCATTGTTCATTCACTCTGAAATTGCAGATGTGGAATTGAACAAGAGAGAGCCAAAGCCCTCACCAAAGGGCCTCATGTATGTTTTATGCTGCTGCTATATTCCTATATTCCCCTGTTTGGGGATGTGTTGAGTTGCACAACCTGTGCTTAGTAATAATGGCAGGTTTGGAGCTTTTTCTCAGAAGTAGTGCCATTGCTTTGACATAAGCAGAGATATCATTGGACCCTTCCCTCCCTTCAACCATCTTTATTTCTAGACGGAGTATCACTCTCAACCCCGATGGAGAGGACCGCATCCAGTTGGACATAAAATAACGTGGCTCCACCACCATCTGACTCATGGTTATCACAGGAGAAACTGCAGGCTCTCCATGAGTAGTGCACTGTAGTGTAGAGCCCCATGCCTTGATACTCTGACTCTATAGAGAGACACTTTGAGGAGAACCCAATGGCTTGACTTGAGGAGAAGCCAGTAGTCCCCCAATGCACAAACAAGAATTTTCCAAGCCAAGGAAGGATGGTCTATGATCACAGGAGCATAGATGTTAATACATTTAATAGATTTCCTCACTTATCACAGTTTGATTTTTTTTTTAACCCCCCAGTCACCCTTGAAGTGTATTTATATTGTCTCACGCAGAAAAACTGCAAGTTATTTATTTTTCCGCCCTAAAACAGATTGAAGTTGTTGATCATATAGTCCTCTTAAATCTCTAGTCTGAAAGGTTGGATGGTATTAGAGAAGTGCCAGTGCTCTTCTCGTTTTTTCCTGAACGCCCTGTTTTCATGTCTTTCTTTACTCACAAAAGCCTAAATGTTATTTATTAATGTGTTCATCAGTAGATGCATTGTGGAAGTTCCCTCCTTTTGTTTGTGGCCTCATGATGCGAGGCAAGACGATATTGATGATCGTTTTATTCAATATCTTGTAAAATCGCAATTTAAAGGTCACTTTTTTATTGGGGAAAAGTCCCCCAAACGCTGTTGTGACAGCGGGGGAAACTGTCCACTATCTATGGAGGGAGTGCATCAGCGAGGTCACAAGCAAAAGGACGGGAGGTCATATAATGAGTTGGACCCGTGGTGTCGGATAGCCATCCCATCCTTTCCATTTGTCTGTCTTTTATGTCCTGTGTCAAATGTCATGTCATGTCATGTTCCATGTGTTAATAGGCTCATTCATGTCTCCTTTAGTAGCAGACGACAACCACAGCTGATGCCCACAAATTAATTAATAATTGTTCATTTATGTACAAGCAATGCATTATGCTTCTTAGATACGTAAGAATACTTAGAAACATAACAAAAATTACTGAATCCATACAATAGTGGCATTAGCTTTAGGCATTATGTCGCATCACTCTTACATCTGCTACTAAAAAAAATGTTAATGACCCAATAAGTGTGTGCCTGCTTTCATTGCATGTGTTTTTTTGCTCCAAACTACTTGATGGCTTTACCATTTATTTTATGTGATTGCTGTGTATTTAAAGTCAAATGTTTTTGCACTGATCACTGTAGATACAATTACAAGAAGGGGTATATAATTTTGCATTTTTATAAGTTTGGATTTTTCTGAAGCACTTATAGCATTAAATGGTTGATGTTTATTTTGGAAATGTGTCTGTCTGCTTAATTCTTTTACGTTACAAATGAGCAAAAAGAGGAGAAATCCATGTTCCTAGCCTCTGAAAAAAGAACATTACCATGCACTTTGCCCATATTGAAATGAAGCCAAGTCCTACTTGTTGTACTGAAACAATTCTTTCTATGAAGGATTTCCTATTTGGTCTGTTTTAGTCTAGAGCTTTAGCCTATTGAATCCATGGGAGACTCTGAGTGTGTGTGTGTGCGTGTGCGTGTGCGTGTGTGTGTGTGTGAAAAAAGATTGAGCGTGTGTTCACATTTGTGGACAAAGGCATGTGTTTCCAGCCAAATGCATGCAGCAGGCTGAGGAAATCAACTGATTACAATGACCAGGCAACAATACAGCATTTGAAAAAAACAGGCACTTCCTGTTTAGTGATACAATTCTGTCCGTCTAAACCAAGGCAAGGTTGGCAGCAGAGTCAGCACTCTTCTTCATTTTTTTCTTTCCTTTTCTTTCTCTTCCTCAACCCTCCATTCTGTCTCCCCAACTTGAGCGTGGTCATCCCCTCTTATTTTTTGTCCCTCTCTTTTTGTCTTCCAGCGAGTGTGAACGTCGGAACAAGTGTCTGGACTACCGACAGACCATCAAGCTCAGGTAACACTGTTACCATAGCAACTGTGAGTGTAGAGATAGTGACCTATATGCTTTACTTATTGTAAGCAAATAAGTACATCTACTTGTCAACTTCATGTTAGGCCAGAAGTGGCATAACATTTTGGAGAGTTGGTCTTGAAATTAGAAGGTTGGCAGTTTGAATCTCATCTACAGCTCATGAGCCCTCGGGCAGGATAATACTTTACCACATTGTTCCAGAAACTGTAACCAATACCCTGTACCTAAACTAACTAAGCAGCTTTGTGTTAAACATGTCTGCTAAATTTGGAGGCTAAACAAGCTTAAAACCTTTTTGCAATTCCCTTACTCAATCAGAGCTGATGAAGATCATTGGAAAGAGGAGTGAAACATCTTCAGCCTCAAAATGAGAATGAGAATCTTCACAGCCTAAGTAAAACGTAATACTAATCTGATGTTGTTCATGTATATCTCCAGACAGCAGTGATCGGAGCAGCGTACACTCCCAACACGGGCCAGAGGTGGAGTACACAGAGGTGGTTCATCCGCAGCCTGTAGACCCAGCCAGAGGTGAGGACTCGCACCTTCTCTGCAGGTACATCAGCTGGGCCTAGCCGGTTCCATTTCACTTCGTGGAACCTGCCTGACGTCGCGGCATTAAGATTCGTTTCCTCCATGTTAGCCTTGTACTTAAAAAAAAAAGATTTCATCAGTCGCAGCTATTTGGTTGTGACATACCACCGGTTTCCATAGAAAACAGCGGGGCGTAAGTTTATGTCTGTGCCGTCGAATGCTACTTGTCGTGGTTAAAATGCATTGAATCTAAAGGTCTTTGATGTCACGTGGAAAAGTTCCATTGCTGAGCCACAAACAAACCTGGATAGATGACGTTATAGCTCCACTGCTGTTCATTCGCAAATTGGCTGAATGACTGAATCGCCAAATCAAACTTCTTTGTTTACTGTTGGATCTGCTTTAGGTCTGATACCTCAGTGGCTGGAGTGAAACAAAATTGATCAGGTTGCAACAACCTGGCTACGCTAGGCCCGACAGCAAAGGAGAAAATGCCTCTAGCACTTCCACAGACAGGCTTCCACCACACCAGTACATCAAACACATTATATACTCTCTTTTTTCCCCGCCACCCTTTTATCGTCATGTCATGTCTTCATCATCATAGCTACTCCAGCATGAGCACTGTGAGCAAGAACGAACATGGTTTCTTGTTTCCTGACATTCTTCAGCTCCCGATAAGAGAATGGGCCTTTCCTGGGTGTGGCATAATTACTTCTAATTGAGACAGAACCATGGCTAAGAGCTAAGACAAGCTGACGGGCATACGTTTTTTTTTCTAGAAGGATCTCCTAGTAGTGCGATTTGTAAACAGGAAAGGGTGGAGCTAATTGCTTTGATGGTCCCTATGCCACTCACAGCTCTGTTACAGCAGCTGCAACGCTCATGTTGGACCATGACTGGTCATGTTTGCCTTCTAGTGAATCATGGCAAAGGATTGGAATATAAAAGAAGTAAAATATCAGCACCCAGTGTGCGGTGCTTGCCTGGTTATTGCAACTGTGACTAAGAATCAGCACACTTGAATACTTTGTGCAAAAAGGAATCTTTGATATTTCCAGCTGAGGGTTGTTGTATAAAATATCCATCTTGATTTGATCAAATATATGATCAAAATGTTTGAGTAGATGGTGCTTTAACACAGTACCTTACATAATCAATTTGTGATATTGTGCTTTCTGATTCCTAGGAATAGGTCTATGTTTTGGTTTTCATGTGGGCTGTTTGTTTTGTGTGTTCGTGTCTGTCTGTTTGTTTGTCTGTTTGTGCCTCCACCCTGCAGTTCCTTTAAAGAAGGGCACAGATACAGTGTACAGTGAGCTCCAAACAGGACCTCAAGGTAAACACACACACACACACACACACACACACACACACACACACACACACACACACACACACACACACACACACACACACACACACACACACACACACAGGCAGAAACAACCAGATAGAGAGAGAGAGAGAGAGAGAGAGAGAGAGAGAGAGAGAGAGAGAGAGAGAGAGAGAGAGAGAGAGAGAGAGTGAGAGTGAGAGTGAGAGAGAGAGAGAGAGAGAGAGAGGATTGAACATGAAAGTCTGCAGTTGATTCGGTTCTGTACATTTTGACTGAGGATTATTTTCCCTTCAATTGTTTACATGCTATTTCACCCTTATGTATATCTCTACCCTGTAACCAATATAAGGATTGTTGTGCTTTGATTTATAGGCTTATAGGCTGAACCACAAAATGAATGTCCTTGTGCGCTTCACTTTATGAGTAGCCTCCTTATCTCCTTATCTTGGAAGTTTAACATGAATGGTAACGGCTCTTATCTCTGACTCAATTCCGCTGTTAGTCATTAAGCAGCCAGTTCAGCACCAGAAAGGGCGTATGTATATACGATATAGTTATCAGCTTGTGTTGTGACACACATCAATATTCTTTTTTATCATTCTGCACAAGAAAGGGTGTATAATCATCTGTGTTGTGGGACTCGGAGATGCGTCAGTAGTCTTTTTAAAAATAGATTACCTGTGGTTGCTGTCCACAGTCTGAGGCACTGAGTGAGATCACCGTTTAACCCATTGACGCCTAAGGCACCTGCAAAAAAGGGTGCTGAATGCCTGAGCCCTTTTTAAGAAAAGTTGCCCTCAGCCTATAAAAACCTAAATATCTCAGCTTCTGAAGCACATAAAAATATGCACTAAGTTGCATTTAAACGCTAAGACCCTCATCTTTCATTAGAATGTGTTCATTCATCTCAAACAAACAGAGATTTTTAATGAAGTTGTCTCAAATCTTATGAGCCTGAATGTTGCGTAATGCAGCTCCAGGCGCCAGGGCCAATGTTGCGCAACGCAACATCAGGCATCAATGGGTTAAGTTCAGGGCGGAGGCTCGTGCTAGCTCTAATTCTGGCCACAAATATGAACACACCCAAAGCGCATACACACTTTGGTCTAAAACCACACAGCAAACACACTTTGGTGTGATATGCAAAGTAAGAATTGTTATCCTCACATGACAGTGAGAAAATACATGTTCACTTCCTTGTGCGTATGTACACAATTGAATGTGCTGTGTTAATACACACAAATAACTTGTTGTTGGTCTTACTCTTTAGTTTCAGTATTGGATTTATGGTGAATTCAGGTAAATTGGGCCACTTTTTTGCATATAAGTAAATGGTCCAAAGTGGCCCAATCTACCTGAATTCACCATATATTTAATATGTCTTTACCTAAACCCCCAGGATACACGCTGTGTGCTGTCATATGCAAAAGGAGAATGTTTATGTTTCCAGGCCTGTTAGGGAATACATTTGCTCTTCCTTGTGTCCATGTACTACACAGTAAATATTGGCAGTGTTATGCCATTCTTACTTGTAGTTGAATTTGGTGGGATCCTACCCACAAAGTTTTCTTCCCAAAAATGTATGTTGTTGACAATTTTTCAGTTAACCAGCAGTTGCTTGATTGTAAAATAAGTACCAAACAACCAGTTCTAGAACCCATGGTTTATGTATTGTGGTATATTGCACTGTTTACATTCTGGGTGGTTCCCTTGACACAGGCTCCTGTTTGGACAAGTTATAACTCAAGTGACATCCTTTTTTATGTTTTTCTTTTTTCCCCCCCAGACCCATCTGAGCACGTAGATAACGTAAGTTGAACTTGGCCTTTGCCTCCTTCTTGCCCTCTTGCATGGGTGTAAGACTCGTAGTTTCTGTTACCCTGTCACCCTTTCCACCTCTTCCTTCTTTTCTACCCTGACCGTGAACGTCCTACAGGATGTCTGTCGGTGGCTGGGAGTACTCCAAAACACCAAACATGTCAAAAGCCTTTGAAATACTGCCTATTGATGGCAAACAACCATTTGAAAGGGATGCCGCGTGTTTAGGCGAGTTTTCCAGTAACCCACTGGAACTGTGGAACTTAACTTACTCTCATACAGACAGTTGTGGAGCTACAAACCACGTCTTGCTCGGGGGTTAGGGTTTGGGTATAGGATTTGGGTTAGGACTATGGTACTGTAATAGGCTTGATAACAGAAAAATACCAAGGAGGCACTCTCGTCTATCAAACATAAAAAAAGCCTTTATTACATAGCATGGTTACAGAAACCTTTAAAAAATAAACTCCAGCCTTTCTCCAAAGGCCAAAACATGTTGGAGTTATTTAAAGGTTTCTGTAACCAAGCCATGTAATAAAGTCTTTTTTATTTTTGATGGACAAGACAAAAGTACCGTGGTATTTTTCTGTTCAAGTCTTCCCATCCAAAGCACCTCAAATCAATACCTTTTTGAATCCAGGAAGTCTTCCTAAAACAAACTTCCTGTGAATTCAATATTAATTATTGGTAGCTGGTTTCGATGAAGCGGCCTGTTTTGACCGCCCCGTGGCCTCCACAGCACACTGGCCCTTGGCTTGTTGAATGAATGACGTGGAAAAAGAGTGGAAATTACACCTCCTTATTGTTTGTGCATTCAAGTTGAAAGAGGTCATCAAATATGCAGGATGGCGTTGTGGCATTCCACAGACCTACTAACACACAAAACGCAAGAGGAGGAGGGATGCCTTTTACCATGACACACCTGATTGCACGTCTTACACGCATTCTTTCTCACACACATACACACACATACATAGGCATATGTGTGCACACACACACACATAAACTCAGTCTCCCGCTCACAAACACACACACACTCACAGGCACACACACACACACACACACATACACACACACACACACACACAGACACACATCTCCCGCACACACACGCACACACACACGCCCAGACTCAGTCCCCCCCCCCCCCCCCCCCACACACACACACACACCTCACGCTTGCGTACGCACACACACACACACACACACACATACACACACCACACTCACGCACACACACACACACACACACACACACACACACACACACACACACACCACATACACCACATACACACCCAGACTCACCCAGACTCCCAGACACACACACACCCAGACTCCCAGACTCACACACACACACACACACACACACACACACACACACACACACACACACACACACACACACACACACACACACACACACACACACACACCACATACACACCCAGACTCAGTCTTCCGCTCACAAACACACACACACAGAGGCACACACATACACACACACACACACACACACACACACACACACACACACACACACACACACACACACACACACACACACACACACAGTCCTCAGTCTCCCGCTCACTCACCAGTCTGAGGCCGGCTGCTATTTAAGAACGGAGTGCTGATAGTGCTGTGTGAGAGAGGGGGGGGGGGGGGGGCACGCCGCTCACATTTTCCGCTGGGAGAACAAAGGGTAACAGGGTTGGGGCTTCCTCTCCTCTCCTGCTATCAGGCTCAGGGATCTGCACTAGCCAGTCAGGAATCTATCTTTCCAACACATACAGAAGCATGTGTGCATGCACACACACACACACACACACACACACGTAAATGCGTGCATGCATATGTACACGGCACACACATACACACACACATACATACATGTATACGCACGCATGCGTGCATGCATACACACACACACGCATGGATGGATGCACATGCATACATACACCCAGATACGCTAAACACACACGCACACATGTACAACTTCGAGCATACACAGCCTCCCGCACAGGCCGATAAAGACACAGACATAAACAATCACTACACATGCCCCCCCCTCCCCCCCCAAAAAAAGCACACACACACATACACCTATCCAGTCGTACATACACAAGAGTTGTAGTCACATAATCCACACTCACACTCACACACATACATGGATTTTATTTATTTTATTATATTATATTATATTATATTATATTATATTATATTATATTATATTATTTTCCAACCTTCTGAATAGGCAAACATGGGAGCTCCACACCCTCACCATTCTGCTACCTTTTGGTTTCGTGGAGTACACCACCACACCACCATATTTAGTCAAACTCTCCTAAACCTGTTTATTTGGGATCAGGACATTGTGTTAGAAGGGAACTGGACTGGCCATCTGGCATAGAGGGCATTTCCTGGTGGGCCCCGCACCCTCATGAACCCCTTTTTTCAGAAATGTAAAAAAATACATTTCTGAAAATATGGGCCCACGAGGGTGCGGGGCCCATCGGTGAGTGTCAGTTCTGCGCTGTTAATTATTAGGGGCCCCTTTGAGCCAAAAGTGCCCGGGTCCTATTTTTCCCCCAGTCCAACGCTGTTAGAAGGGAACTGGAACACAAAAGTCCAGGATGTGACTGTTTCTTGTGGGAAGCTGAATCATTGAGATTAGGGATGCACGATGTATCGGCCAGATGTATCGGTATCGGCCAATATCGGCTAATATTCAACACATCGGACATCGGTCTGATGGGTAAAACTGGGCCGATGTTAACGCCGATGTTTTTTTTTATATGTTACGGTTCTAAAAGAATGGACTTGACGATGACTTTCACTGTTTGTCTTCTATTTTGTCTCTATTTTTTATCTGATTATCACAGGGAGTTAAAAAGTGTTTTTGGAAATAAGACGACATTCAAAAATTCTGATTGTTTGCATCATTGTCATCTCTTTTTTTTTTAAAAAGACAGAAAAACATCGGTATCGGTTAATATCGGTCATCGGCCAAAACCGCAATATCATAATCGGATATCGGTATCGGCCGAAATTTTTTACATCGTGCATCCCTAATTGAGATATGTGATATGAGTCAGGTGGAAATGAACCATGTGTGCAGAATCTTAATGAGTCCTACTTGTCCATATCCAGTGCTTGAAGTGGAAAAGACAGAAGTGCAGGAACCCTATCATTATATCATCCAAAAAGAAGTGAAGGAACCTAGCCTAGAAATCTAGATGCCCCTAGCGACCGCAAATTGAATTTACTCCCGGGGGCACAGCTTTTTGCTGTACGGGTCTGGCTCGCCAGGCTAGAAGGAACCCTCACCACTTGTAAAATGTGGCGCACAAGATTAGTGCAGGAACTCTGATGATGAATATTAAGAGGTGGGGGAACTGAGTTCCTCATGAGTTCCCCCCCCTCTTCAAGTACTATCCATATCCATTGTTATGTTTAGTGATATCACTAGTTACAGTATATAGGAAATATCAAGTTTGTATCATGACATGGTTTGGTAGCAACACCTTGTAACATTGCACACAAGACGAAGTAAGGTATAAGACAGGGGTGGGGATCCGTTTTCATTCGAGGGTTTTTATAAAGTCCGGCAAGGGCTGTACTATGAACAGGACAGGATTTCCCCCTGCACTTTAGACATATATTGAAGGCTGCCACCTTTAAAACAGACCCCAGCTTCATGTGAAACTGTATAACGTTAAAATTGTCGGGGGCTGGAAAAGACAACCTGATGGCCCTCGAGACATAGGTTCCCCACCCCTGTCTAAGAAATCGTCCTAGACAGGGGAGTTGAGTTAGGCTAAAATGTTGTTGTGACATAGTTACATAATTTGGTTGTAACACTTAAATTGCACAAATGTTCACTTTAAATATGGCATACAGTGGCATTTCCATCAGTTTCTTGAGTAAATGGAGTAGACTAGAGTTGAAGGGGTTGAAATGTTCTGCTAAGAGCCTCTTTGCATGTCTTTTGATGGATTGTGTGTGTGTGTGTGTGCACGTGTGTGTGCACATGTGTCCGTGTGTGTTCATGTGTCCATGTGTGTGTGAGCATGTTTGTGTGTGTGCACGTGTGTGTGTGCGTGCAAATGTGTGTGTGCATGTGTGCATGCGCGCTCATGTGTGTTCATGTGTCCACCCGTGTGTGTGTGTATGCATGCGTTTGTTTGTGTGTATATATTGAACAGGGTGCAGTGGAGTATGCGGAGCTGAACCATGACCTTCCTGAGCTTCCTGAGCCAGTAGACTGAGGACCGCGCATGTGCCTCAGAAGTGGAGATGAAATCACATCACTACTGATCCCCGCCTCCACACAGTAAACTCTGCAGTGTTCATTCAACACTTTGAGAGAGAGGTGCCAAAAGTAAAATTAAATGTAAATTCATGGTGTAAGTACCTACAACACTAGCACATGATATGACATAGCTGTTTCACCAGTCAGGACATTGTACCTAATGGGGTATATAGTGCAGTGGTTCCCAACCTATGGGCGGCGACCCAACCTATGGGTCACCAAAGATCCACGGGGGGTCGCGAAGCCCTCTTGATTTTAAGGGGTTTCATTTTAATACCATATGTAGCCCATGTTGAATAAATGACAAATGCATAGAAGCAACAAAATGTAAGTGCTACATTAAACATTTATTCTGTTTTTGAACAAAGACGAATTGAGGAATAAAATTATAACTAAAATGAGTTTTCGCAGGAGACAGAGCGTATCACCTGACTCCCTCTCATGCGGGCGCTGCGTCACCAAAGCTTACAATGGTAAGAATATTGGTCCCTGAAGAAAAAGATTGGGAACTACTGATATAGACTATGTTGTTACTGAAAAACACTAGGAACCTAACAAGAGCCCACCACTAATTGGATCAAGCCAGTGCAAAGTTAGCTGATCGTAAGACAGGTCTACTGGTTACTCAGATAAGTTACCTGTGTAGGAAGGAAACTGTGTTTCTGTTTTTTTGTACTTTTGATTTGGCTTTTGACACCTCTGCGAGAGTAGGAAGAAGGATGTCTGCGCTTCAGCTTGTGTGGTGCTCACAGTTGAGGACAAACTGGGGGCTACTTCTCATCGACTACACCCCAAAAAAACTTCTAAAATCCTGGTGTCTGGTCAATGACAAGTTGTCAAGTTTGTCTTGATTTAGAGAGTAGGACCTACACTATAAATGTTAAATTTGGAACTATGGGTGTTGAATTTGACTCTCGGAGTGTTGAATTAACACTAGATTTTACTGTGCACCTCCTGCCTTCCAGTGCTCCCCTGCTGCTCAGGAGTGGGTTTCTCGAAAGTGTAGATGTTAGCCAGTTAGCAACTTGGGTGGTTGCCGGTGGGAAATCGCATCGCATCGCAAACGACAACGTAGCTAACATAGTTAGCAACTATGGTTTCGAGAAATGTACCCCAGAAGGGCAGGATAGCTGAAAGGAAAAGCAAGGGGTAAGGATTGTAAGTCTGGACATAAGGTGGGAAGATTAATCTCACAGTGTCGAGATAATGACTGAATATCAAGAGTGTTTTATGTAAATGTTGTTGTTTGTTTTATGGATTATGAATAAGGAACACAGAATGTGCTCTTGAGAGGAGTTGTCTTCCTCAAGAGGTATTATTAAAGTTTTTTTAAATAACATACTGCCTACTAAATTGTTTCTTGAATTGTCTAGGTTTGTTCTACTTTTTTGGGTCTTAATTACAAACATATATCATATAACTTTTACAAGTACAAACTGCTATGTACTTGCCAGAGTTTATTCAATTGCACTTGAAATCTGACAAATAACTGTCATAGGAAAACGTGGCTCATTTTTTCAGAGTAATGGTGTCAGATTTTCCATTAGACCACTGGGCAGCCACGTCATATTCCACTGTGTCGTTTTTATTTAATTGTATAATCCTAGTCGACTGCATGGAGCTGTTGAAACTTGCCCTCCCATGGTCTGCATGCGTCCTGGCCATCTGCCAAAGACCATTTTAAACGGTATTTCCGCGAGAGGTGGCACGGAGTTTACGCTGGCAGCACAAATCGCACTGAAATGAAGATAGACTGCCTGACTTTGATGTACCGATTTGGGAAAGAGGGCGAGACAGTGAGAGAGAGAGAGACAGAGACAGACAGAAAGAGAGATAGAGAGAGAGCCCCCGCTTGTCAGGAAAGGGCAGAGGATTGTACAAAAACACAGATTTCCGCTACAGTACCGCTGGGACTAGAAGATAACTCCTCCAATGCCACAGGCCATGTGGTCTCCACCCCACCACAGATGCACACCGGCCTTATGGCGGCCATCTTGACTTGGGGCATACAGTAGCTCATTTGTTCCCAAACTGGGGGCCGGGACCCCTATGGGTAATCTGTATACTTGCATAAACTCCATACACATTCATGTTTATGACAACACCGCATACAGTAGCTCAGAGATTCCCAAAGTGGGTGCCGGGACCTCTCTGGGTTGTCTGTAAACTTGCGTAAAACCCATACACATTCATGTTTATGATAACACTGCAAAAAATACAATATTGACTTATAAGGGTTTAGTAAGTATTCATATTTTTTCCTGCGAGAAATTTCAAATTAAAATTCACAAACAAAAAAATGTACTTTGACAGGGAAGATTGGTCACAAAAATAATCTTGGGTGCAAAAGGGTGTTCCAGCAAAAAAAAAAAAGTTTGGGAGCTCAAGCTGAAGTACTGAGGCCCTGTCATTTGAATGTAATTAGACTGCCCATCTTGGCTCATGATCCAGGATGACATCATTTCCTGCCTAGGAAATGCCACTGTCAAGAGCGGTGATGATGACTCGGTCTGTATAATAGCTGCAGGAAGACAAGAGATATAAGCTTAAGATATAACCGATTTACTGATCTGGGTGCATTTCTCGAAAGCGTAGTTGTTAGCTTGTTAGCAACTTGTGTAGTTGCCAATGGGAAATTGTATTGAAAATAATAACGTAGCTAATCAAGTTAGCCACTATGGTTTCGAGAAATGCACCCCTGCGTTGGTGAAATACACTGGTTTAGTGGGTTTGCATAAAACAGGGAAATTATGTTTTGATGAGTTTTCAGAAGTGTATCCCAGAGGTTCAGTGTTTCTGTTTGGTGTTGGTGTTGGTGTTTCAACCATTGCTGTTGTACATAGATCATAATTAGTTATTACAGTTAGCCAAATGGTCAACAGCAGATTCAGAAATGGTCCAGTGAAAATGAGGAATAGAGCTGACTGTGGTGCTTAATATGGAAACAAACACTGATATGACAATGTGGATGAATCACATCCACACTAGTGTGGTTTGAACTGATATCGACCAGATTTGAACTGTGAACACGCTTTCTCAAAAACATCATGTGTCATAGACATTTGATGAGTAAAACACTTATACAAGTAGGCCTACTAAAAATACATTTGCAGGGGGGACTGGCACAGAGAATGACGAACTTTTTTCAGATCATGTCTTTTTACTTGAAGGAGCCTTAACCAGAATGGTGCAAGAAAGATAAGAAAAGAAAAGACAAGAAAGGTGCAAATGTTTCAGTCCCCCTGGACCTTCCTCAGTGCAAACCAGGTGTGACACCTGTGTAAAGAGTGCAACTCATTAATTATTACACAAGACATTACACACAACACATAACTTATATTAACCAGATAGCACACACTTACTGTACACACATCTAGTCAAAGGCAGACCACACACACACACACACACATAGCACAGTGCACATCTTGCTCTACACAAAGGACAACTGAAGACAACTCAATGTCATTCAATGTCCCTCACATTACAGTCTGTATGATTTTCATAAAACTGCAGATGTACTTCTACTTTCTCTCCACTAGAGGGGATATCTCTCAAGAAACAAATGTCTGCCCAGAAGGCGCTTACTGTACTTCTCCATGGTTCAGAGTAGAGGATCAGAGTATACTCTACTGAAGATGTCTGAACATCACCCCCCAGTGGAAGACCTCATCAACTGCTTCTTGGTCAAGAGTGTGGCACATTGCATCAACCTCTAACAACAAGTATGATGATGAAAGAGGGCATTGCACACTTGTCACAATATTTGTGGTAAGCTGTAACGGTAAACATGAATGAATAAACGCCTCACCCTTGTCGTTAACACTGTAGGTTACACTGCCATGCAAATAGAAGACAGTCACTATATCGTATTATGAGAAATATAACGTATTATAAGAAATATCTAGTGTATTGTAATCTGCATTAATGGCCATTTCCTTGTGTTTTGACGAAGAGTACTGTATTATTGAACCAGCCAACTGTGTGTTTTGTGCTGTACTACTGGGAATGATTAACAACATCTTATACGACGCCTTGGTACTATTGTGATATTCGGTAATGGTTAGGCCTACACAATTTTCAGTCTTTAAATACTGTAGGCCAGGGGTATTCAAATAAAAGTCACTGAGGGCCAGTTTATCAAATTCCTAACAGTAAAAGGGACGAACGTAATGTTATATATAGATAGCACGCCTATGTTTTCATTTTGTTCAGACTTTGTGGAGGACCAGAGCCTTGCCATGCAAGAGCTGGATCTGGCCCTGGGGCCTTCAATTGAATAGCACTGCTGTAGGCTATGTCTGGGCAAGATCTACAATATTTGGTAGCCTATTGTATAATGTGGGGAATCTTGATAGAAGACTGTTTTTGCGTGCTGCTGTACTACTGGGCAAGATGAACATCATTTTGATATGGTTTTTTTTAATGTCGGGGTCTTGACAGCCATCTGGAAGGTTTTCATTTCAGCTTCACCTTTCTGAGGTCTGGGAACCACCTGTGTTTTTTACACTGAAGGCCCACTACTCGCAAAATGGACAACATTTTGATAACATTGAGTCTAACCCATGGGGTTGGTATTGTGATATTCTGTAATAGTTACAATTACCAGCCTTCTGATACTGTATTGCTGGGCAAAATGACCATTTTGTTACCTATAATTTCGATATAGGTAGCTAATACTGCATTTCTATGTGTATGTAGCCTAATGGCTAACTTAGCTGACCAATACTTTGTTATATAATGTGGGGGTGTGTCATTTCAACTTCACCTTTTGAGCCAAGTTCTGTTTTTATGTTGCTGCTGGACTACTAGGCAAGACGTACTGGATTTTATTTTGATATCATTATATAATGTAGGTCACCGTACGCATTGGGAGGTTTTGATTTCATCTTTCTAGTGAGTTCTAGGAACGAACTTGTCAGTATTTATAACCACACATCATGGGGTTACTTTGTCAACCGGCCAATGAAGTTGGATCATCTCATCTGGTCAGTCATCTTCTGCGCTATATTTATGACAGCTGGCCTGAGACCTCTTCTGCTATAAACCTCATGTAAAGGTGATTCCTTCTTTAAATCCCTACAGCTCTTGTGTTTATGGTTTTGTAGAAGCACTTGCTAAAGGTGGAAATGTGTGTTATTAAATAATATGCAAGCATTAACACTCAGTTAACCTCAAATAAATGTTATTTTGGTTGCTCTGAGTCATAGGCTGACCATTTTATATCCACCATTGACCCCTCATATTCTCCACCTCAAGGCTCTTAGCACAAGATACTGTCAGTCTTTAACCTCTAATCTCTCTTCTTTTCTGTATCTAATTAGCTATATTTCTAGAAACACTTGCTAAATGTGGACATACACACATACAAATGAATGTATTAACACTCAATTAGCCTTGATTACATGCAACCTTTCCCTTATTTCAGTTCAGAGCAATCCAGCTGTCAATTTTAAATCCACTTTTGAGCCCAACACTCTCCCCTTCAAGGCTCTTGGCTCAAGAGTCTTTAAACTAATCTCTCCTCTCTTCTAATGTTTACTTTTAATCATCAAGACCCTGACCCTGTCATTGCTTCAGAAACAACAACAAAAAATTCACATTTTCACCCAACTTTAATATCATGACACAAAGACTTATGGAATATTTGATAATGTCTTCTTTGAAGATGTCTACGTGTGACATGTAACCCAATGTTATGACATGACCTACGTATGTCACAAGCACATGCTTATGACTGTTATGGTGTATTATTGTGTCTGCCGTTTGGTTTTTGGAATGCCATGACACCCAAAAAATGTCAACTTGACATTAAACCCCCCTGGCTATTTTAATATGAAGGACGTCCAGGTCTTTTGGTGCAGATGGATTGCTGATCGGACTCACTGTTTACTGAATGAAAATCATAACAGCATGGCTATGACATTACAGGGAGTCTTCAATAACATATTAAGACTTGGTCGTAATATAATTTTGGCAACAGGCTTATCATAAAGGCTGGCATGAAAGGGTTGAAGACCTTGGTAACTCTGTCTTCCTTGTAGCGTCTAACTCATTATCTCATCTCCTCCTTTGCTTCAGCTGTGTGGAAAACAATAACGTTTCCCCACTGTCAGCCTAAGCAGAGCAACTTTTGGAGCACTTTTCCCCATTCACCACCACCCCGACTGCAAATCAGAAAATGACCTTTGAGTTGTGCTTGTCGAGACGTTAATATTGATATTGAAACATCACTAGACCACAAGCAGAAAGAGAGGATGTGAGGTACTTGGTGGAATAGGACTCAAAGGCTACTTCTCAATGTCAACTGTTCTAGCCTTGCTAGGACGTGAAACGCCCAGTGATTGGATACTCTGCGGAGTTCACCAAAGGGTTTCACGTCCTAGCAAAGCTAGAACACTGGGCATTGAGAAAGGGCCAACGTCTTCCTATAATTATCTTCGATGTCTTATTATGCCTCCTTCATCCACTAGAGGGTGTCGACTGAAGAAGCTCGTTCTACTGGAGGCCAAAAGTGCAACGGGTAACCTGACCTGAACTGAGTGACAAAGACTGAACTTGGAAAACAACCATGTAGATAATCTAACTGTAGATCACCTTTCATATTTCTTTGTTCAGTCAAGAATGAGTTACTTGCATTAGGAAACAACCACATAGATAATCTAACTGTGTAGATCACCTTTCATATTTCTTTGTTCAGTCAGGAGTGAGCTACTTGCAAGGACACACAGCCGGCAGCTTTTTGCTGTGTGAAGTTTGCTGTTTGTTAAATCTGAGACACAAGTGTCTGGTTCCAGTATAAACCAAAATGTACGTGTATGTGCTCCTGGCAATAACGGTCACTCACTGATTTTGCTTCATGCATCAGCCCTTCAGTTAATGATCCTTATTTTACATTAGACCAGTTTTAGACACATTTGCTGTGCAACAAGACGACTTTAAAAAGCTCATTAAAAGAGGTGGACATGTCATATGCAGTATGTGGGCTACATCTTCCTGCTGTGCAAGTTTTGTTGTTAAATCTGAAACAACTGTGTCTGGCCCCACTATAAATCCAAAATGTAGGCCTATGTGTTCTTTATTTTTTAAGCCCATGTGCTATTTTCACCATGTGAGCCCTAGGCTACACTACAGTTAGTGGTCCTATAAAGGGTTTACATTAGTCCAAGTTTAGATGCATTGGCTGTGCAATCTACCCTCCTAGAGTTTATATTAGTCCAGTTTTTTAGACGTATTTGCTGTGCAACAAGACTCTACTTTTAAATCTCATCAAAAGACGTGGACGCAGCATAGGCTCCTACACAGAATGCGTACATCGTCTTGCAAGTTTTGCTGTTAAATATGTTTCTGGTTCTAGTATAAACCAAAATGAATGTTTTCTTTATTTTCAAGCTTCTGGCAATAGTGGACAGTTACTCGCTCTTTTTGTCAAATGCATCAGCGCAATACTACAGTTAGTGGTCCTATTAAGAGTCTACATCAGCCCAGGTTTAAGTGCATTTGCTGTTAGGGTTGATATTAGGGCAGTTTTAGATGTAGGCTATTAGCTGTGCAGCAATGCCACTTTAAAGCTCATCAAAAAAACCTGCAACGTGGCACCATATGCAACAGTGCGGAGAGTCGCGTCACAAGCGGGCCTGCGCTTAATTGTCATTTCCTCCACAACAATGACCTCAAGGTGAATCGTTAGAGCGGATGAGGGGGGAGTAGTCATGGCAACCAGTCGTCCTCTCCCCCTTTTTTTAAAAAAAATAGTGAAGATTTGCGTCATTCGTCAGCCCTCTCTATCCTTGATAACAAGAAGCTGATTAGAACCCAATTTGATGTCGGATTTAATTTAGAGACGCACAGGAAGTATCTTGTCTCTTGGCAAAATAAAAAAACAAAAACGTGTTTTAGCCCTATCCAATCTCATTGTGCTCTTGTCATAGTCTGAGAGGTTTTTCCTCCGCTTTCTGGTTAGTCCTCTGTTCTTATTGATTGGGAAAATGCTTATCAAAAGTCAACATCCTGTACGGCGGGCCATGCCAAGGCAAGTGCAATCTCTGCATTGCAATCATGGCCGTGACTACCATTGAGGACACAGAGGTCATGTCCTCTGCATTTTTTTTCAGTAATGTAAAATTTATCTATTGATGAAAAACGAAGGCTATATGATCAACAATGATACATTCAGTCTATATATGCCACCCCCATTTATCCTCAAGGCAGTGATTAATGAAAACAAACTTAGAGTTTGACTGAAGTGTTTGAAGCATTCTAAATGTACAGTATGCAGTACAGCACGCAGTAGGCCTATTTGATCTCTGTATTTGAAAATGTCTGTTTACGGCCCTGATTGCAATGCTTACCAAATGGCCTGGGAGGCACTGTTACTTGAAATAGTGGGCTAAATCAAACTCCAAAGATCACTCCACATTTGTTTTTTGTTTTTTTTCAACCTTTCCATATCTATAGCATTCATTTTCCGAAATTGCATAGTTGCATGTGAACAAGCACCAGGTCCTGTAGGCTACTTTGTCATCTAATGTATCACCGAGCACTGCTTATGTGGATATTGGTCTTCCAGCCATCAAGTGTTTCACAAGTGTTACACAAAGAGACTATGCCGTTACACCAGTAACACAGCATTTGCCATTCAGTCTCCTCCTTCCTCTTATGAAAAAAGTGCCGCAATGCATTAAAACTGCCTTTTTACTTATTGCTCCAGGTTTAATGCTGTATTGCACAAAAACACTGCAGACTGCAAAAGAAACTACAGTACAAAGGCTTTTTTTCCAGAGGGTCTCCTGAGGATGACTTGGCTCAGGTCAGTAGGCCTAAAATTAGAGTGGTGCTCCATGAAGAGGGTAGGAGAACAAAGCATGCCCTGGCAGTCATATGTCTCAATATTTGCTTAATGATTCACACCAAAGGATTATAATGATGTTTCACTACCAAACCAAACAAGCACTCATGCAAACACACACACACACACACACACACACATGTTTTCTTGTGATATCTCTCTCTCTCTCTCTCTCTCTCTCTCTCTCTCTCTCTCTCTCTCTCTCTCTCTCTCTCTGTCTCTCTATCTCTCTCTCTCTCTCTCTCTCTCTCTATCTATCTCTCTCTCTCACACACACACACACACACACACACACACACACACACACACACACACACACACACACACACACACACACACCTGTGCCAATAAAATGGGCTTTTCCTGGTCCCAGATACCATCACAAGAGAACTGGTGTAACAGGAGCCCTTGGGCAAGCAACGAAGTCAAAGGAGGAAACAAAGGTAGGGCCTACTTGTCTTTTTGTCTTCCTCATATTTAATAGAGTTAGGCTGACGTGTCCGTCTGGTGTGGGGTGCTACTGGCACACAAGTCTTTCCTCACAGCCAGTATAGGCCTATTAGCAGTCAGTTAGGCATGGCACAAGAAGCAGGGCTTGTCAGTTCAGTGGCCTGAGGTTAATGCGTGTGGTGAGCTTGCTTTGAGTGGTTAGGCTCATTGATGACTCATTGGTATGGTGCAAGTGCAACTGTTAAACTGTCTTTAAAAAAAAAAAAAACGCACTGCAGACCAATAGCATGTGGTGATGTTTTACTAAAATGTTGTGCTATTCTAAATGTCGACTTTAACGTACGAGGTTTGTGTGCGTGTGTGCGTGGTATTATCTAGATCTTTTCTGAGTACCCCTGCAACTGCTAAGAAGTACTGTGTCAGAAATGACATAAAATGTGTTTGCTCAGGGACAACACATTTGAATGTGTGTGCTCAGGGACAACACATTGTTAGATGCCTCATATATGTGTAAGAAACTGGTAATAATAGTATAATAACAAGGAATCAATGAAATAAAAAACTATTTCTGAGTCATATTCTATCCACATTCCTGGTTTGTGATGAATATTTGGCTACATTGTAAATTTAAAATACATTTAGAATAATTAATGTGCAAATTTTAACACAAAATTTGTCAGACACAGCATTTTAACTGAATAATAGGATGTTGTGTCACATTACACAAATTACCTTCACACAATGCGTGTGTCAAAAAAATGACACATTCCTTAAGAGTAATGTTGTGTCTGTAGAAACCCCTTTTTTAAATTGTGGAAGTAAAGTGTTAAATAAAGAATGTGTGTGTGTGTGTGTGTGTGTGTGTGTGTGTGTGTGTGTGTGTGTGTGTGTGTGTGTGTGTGTGTGTGTGTGTGTGCGTGCGCGCGCGTGCGTGTTCACAAGGTCCCTTGTGAAAAATTACCTGCCCCTGAAGTAGCTAATCAAAACAGTGTTACATTACAGCTATCAGGCCTACAGATATTGGGTGTTTTTGACGTCAAATGGCTCTGTTGTCCAATTTTTGCCTTGGAGGAAACCAGAGAAACACGTAGGACACGTAGGCTAGCCTATGTATTAAGACTGGTCCACATATGTAACACCTAAGAGAACGTGACACTATTCCGTCGCATGATGCCGAAATATGTATTTGTGGCTGAGATTGAGAAACGTGTCATTTACAGGATGCGCAAGGAATGTTATAATGCAGGCTATTCCTGTTTACATGACCTGCATTACAGCAGATGGCTTTGCCCTAAACTAGCCTTCTTTCCTCCCAAATGAATGAAGGCCTAGTAAGAACTTACTTTGGGATGTAGCCCACATTTGCAATGTAGCCTATTTGAAATCGACTTTAAGTTCACACATGTTGTTAACCATGTGATCATGAATAAATGCCTTGTGTCAACTGCGAATTCCACTATGAAAACAACAATTTACAACAATGTTGCCTCACAGCATTCACTTCCAGGTAGTGTGCGCCGTGGTCCAGTCACAATTCAACACGAACAGCATTCAACCTCATAAATGCGCACGCGCAGAGTGATTGACCTCTCCAGTTCTGCACGCACTGCCACGTTAGAAGCGGCAGAGACAAAATACAGGCGACTGTAACCGGGAAATAGAGATAAAACCACGTTAAGTGTCTGCCTGTGCATCAGCCGGCTTTAGTTTGAAAAATTGCCTTTTTTTCTCTGCCGCTAAGTGCAACCATGTTTAAGTTTTTGTTACTCTTTACGTTAGCTGTGGCAAGCAGGGCTGATATTGGCGAAGAGGAAGATGTTCTTGTATTGAAGAAAAGTAACTTCGATGAGGCTCTGAAGGCGCATCCATACATTCTGGTGGAATTTTGTGAGTATCCCACCTGTATGCTTCTGTGTTATCTCACTGCACCAGCTTATTTCTGAATGACAACTTGCTGTCAGAGCTCAAGTTAGGGATGATTTCATATCCGTGATGATGCTTGATTAGGTATGCAGGACGACACTTGCACACCGACCGTTAGCTAAGTGACTTGAGGGCTAGCTTTTACATCTCTGTCTGCGAATGTTGCTAAACTGAGCGACTGGTTTTAATGAAGCCATGCCTGTCTATGTATGTTTTTGAGCCTGCGTGGATTAGTCGATGCTTGCTTATAACGGTTGAGTTACTGCCTGTGTTTGCTAACGTCAAACTTCCCAGGCTATCCATTGAAGAGTTAGCTATCAGTTAGCTGGCTAATGGGGTTAGCTTGTTCCTTAGCATGGTGAAGTTAGATCAAAAAGATGTATGCAGTGCTTTGCCAGTGGCCCGCACACTGTACAGTTGTGGTGAAAGAGTAAATGGGCCATTCATGCCAATGTTTCAGTGGTGTGCTTTATCGAGGGACTTACCGGTACTATGTGCATTCGCCTAATGCTTCTTGTTCAGGTTCTTAGTCATCAAACACCAAGTTTTCTTGATTGTTAAACCTGTGGGTTATGATTGTTTCCTGACGTGGAGATTAATATGACAGAATGCGTGCTCACTTTGCTGCATGACAGGTCGGGCCAGTCTATTTCATACAGTGGGTGTTGCTACTAGATTGTCTTTTCTAGTGTAGAAGAGACTATTGATTATATCGGTTTGAAGGCCCTGTGGATATGATTTCCGTGAGTCTGACACGTTCTGTAATTTCAAGCGAAACCGAAAGTTATTGCATAGCAGTAGACAAGTGCTTTGTATTGAGAGGACTAAATTTGCATCATAGCAGAAGCAGCGAGGAGTCATTCATCGGTGAATTTTAGTTTCCGAGTTGGAGTATTTTGCATCATCTCAGCTTGGGAAGTGCAAACAGGGCCGCCGTATCAAGACTTCCCCATTGGCTGTCCCGAAGCGATCCCACAGCTGTAGTAGACGACAACACCTTCACCCAGTCAAACTTCTCCACGATACCGAAGTTCCAATGAACAGTGAAGGGGGAGGGCGGAATCTCACGGCCTCCTCACCACTGTTGATAGAGTCGGGCGGGGCGACAAGGGGGTGGTTGGTTGACGTGTACATAGGACAGCCGGGTTGAGGAACTTTTTTTTTGCAAACTACGTTCTATATGGTTTAACATTTGTTTGGCCCGTTGTTATTATGTTGCTTAATCACAAAAGTCATGCACATTATTAGTCATTTTACAAAGTTGTGGGTGAGTTTGCGTAAAACTGCGGAAAGAAAGTATAATGGTCACACTATCCAGGTGAACTTAGGACTTTGCACTGACAACTGGACAGCCACTAACGGACCTACCAAACAGGGGACGTGTCGAAAATGTACCACGAGCCTCCCTTGTTCTGCATTTAAGTTGTGGTTGAGCGGGAGGCGCGTGGTTTGCTGGAATAAGCCAAGAAGAGGACGCAGTTCTATGCTTTTGTAAATGCTTGTATAGACTTCACATAGGCAATGGCTCCTAGTGGTTCAACCAACATGGATGATGTTTATACGTGGCAGAATAACAGCCAGATGTCATGTAGTCCTAAATGCATAGATAAGCCACAGTGACCTTCTGAGCTTCTGCCATACCTGAGTACATATTAACACTGCCTGAGGGTTTCTGTTCCCACTACTACCAATATTGAAAGTGAAATAGTGAGTGTCTAGTAGGCCTAATGAGTTGTAAAGCTTTCAGTTGCCCTTTACCCCAACAGAGCTCTGAGAGTACGTCACATGGCCACTCTATAATGCATACTTCTTGGGTTTCCCTTTTTATGAAACGTTACATGTAATGACCAGTTGAGATGGTCAGATAGCCCTGCTGTATACCATGTACATGGTGCTACAGTCACATTGTGATTGTTTTGTCTTGCATGAGTAGTTCCTTGCAGGGCTAATTGGTTTCTATTCCTTTTTCACTAACAACACAGTGAAAGTGAGGTATTGAAAGAGGTTTTTTTTTTTTTGGCACTATCGAACCCAATTCACCCATCCTGTACGATTTGAAAAGTTATGTCTAGCTTATGCTGTCTCGCATCACACAACAGACATTCAATAAACCACAGCACTGTCTTTTATTTATAAACAGTTCTAAATTTACAGTTTGCATTGTATACAGGGAACGTGATACAATTTACACACTGTGTGATATCCAGTCTCTCGAGTAAGCGCTGCTTTTATCTTACCTGCATAAGACTGCTTTAGTTGAACACATTTTGATGTTATCAAAAATCAACAATCGCCATCTCTGTCTGAGCAAGCAGTGTTTTGACTGCGACTGAGTATATGCACCACAGTGCTGTTTAGTGTGTGTCTTTTCTTCCGGATCAATCTTCTCTACTCTAAACTATAGGCGGCTAGCTACTACTTGTACAGTAATCAAACAGGAAATCAAATCAGCATAAAGCATTTTAAAAACAATAACGGCTCTGGCCCAAGTGCTGAAATTCAATACAATTTAGACAAAGCATGACTAAGCATTATCGGTGCAGATGTGCTGTGGCGTGTGGCCATTGGAAGGCCCTGACACATGGGAGTATTGAGTGCATAGTCATTTTGCTCAGGATCAACAAAGTTGCTCTACTATGAACAGTGCTTCATTCACATTTTTTCACAATGTTTGATGTACTACTGTCTGTCTAAACTCTAAATTATCACGAAAGTGATCAACTTTCTGGCCTTACTGTGACTAACGGTAGGGCACTGGGCTGCTTGCTATGCCAGTGACCCGGGTTCGATTTCGGCCTGGTTCCTATGCTGATCCTCCCCCACATATCTCTCCCCCCATTCATTTCCTGTCACTCCTTCACTGTGTCCTGTCATATAATAAAGCATTAGAAATATTTGTTGAAAACTAAATAAATGGATTTTCTGTCTGTGCTCCATGGTGCAGCCACTGTTGTGTATTCACTCATTTACAGGACGCGTTAATTCAGTTTTCACAATGTCTGTTACTATCTCTGTCTAAATATTCACTGTTTTTCTCTCTCTGTGGTCCCCCAGATGCGCCATGGTGCGGCCACTGCAAGGCGCTGGCGCCCGAGTTCGCCAAGGCGGCGGGCATGCTGAAGGCGGAGGGCTCGGAGATCAAGCTGGGCAAGGTGGACGCCACCGAGGAGTCTGACCTGGCGCAGGAGTTTGGCGTGCGCGGCTACCCCACCATCAAGTTCTTCAGGGGCGGAGAGAAGGAGGCGCCCAAGGAGTACAGCGGTGAGTCCTGCAAAGCAGTCAATCAGAAGGGAAAGCTTTGGCCCAGCCATCGCTCTTGTCTGGTACACTGGTGACCCGGGTTTGAGTCTGGCCTGGATCATTTGCCCAACCTTCCCCGTCTCGCTCTCCCCACTCGCTTCCTGTCACCCTCTAACTGTCCTGTCACAAAAAATAAAGGCATAAAAGCCCCACAAATCTTTTTAAAAGTTAAAAAAACAAGGAACGCTTTATTTCAATACTTAGGTAAAACTTCAACATGTCTGAAATATAAGGAAAAACCTGACATGTTTCGACGTTGTAGCTTCCGTCTTCATCAGGTAGAAGTCACCAGGGAAAAGATCAAACTTAAAACATGTCTGAAATGAGTACTTCCCCAAGGAGTACAGCGCTGAGTCCTGGTGGGCTGCATCTAAAGTCTCTGTTGGGCACTGCCTCCTGACCAGTAGCTACCACTCAGTGCCCTGACCAGTAGCTTCCATGTAGAAAGCCAGCCACTAGTGAGCACAGATCAGACTTACTACATCACTGGCATGTACATAACCTTTGAACCGAATCGTTCGCTATGGGCCGCCCTTGACGGCACTAATGACCAATGGCCGTACAGTTATTGAACTCCAGCGGACTTCTGATATGGAAAGTCATCCGGGTACCGTTCGCCTCCTGGTTGAAAGCCTACTAGGGTATTTGGATGTTAGTACATGGGCGCGTCCTTATTCTTTGCCTTCTACATAGGAAGGCAGTGGGGACTTTCAGATGCATCCCGGCAATCAACCAGAATGAAAAGCTGTATTTGTCCCCACGGGGGCAATTAGCACTTTGCACAGTGACCTCAGACTAATTCCCTTTTGATGCTAAACAAGATGAGCATCTGCTGCTTTTGAGGCCTTTACACTGAAAAAATTGACATACCAGATTAGTGTTCCTCAATGGGGGCGTTGAGAAGGATATAGTTGCGAGGGGGTGGAGCTTAGTTGTCATTGGTGGCATCCATTTCATTTTTTAATAGTATGCGGGGCGTTGGTAGGGTTATGATGTCGTCTAGGGGGCGTTGGGAGGCTTAGGATGAGGCTGAGGTTGAGGGGGCAATGGTTCCAAAAAGATTGAGAACCACTACTAGTGTCTGATGTCGTGTGAAATGACTCATTTAGACACTCCAAGTGTCAATAAATAGGATGAATAAAAGGAAAATGAGTAGGAAGTATAAAACCGAATTCAGCTGTCATCCAAAAAGCACACATTCCGTAATGCAGTGGTTCTCAAACTTTTCCCATCATTCCCTCCTTCGGATGGTCGGAATGCTTCTGAGCCTCCCCAAGCAACACCAGTACTTGCGTAGACTGATTTTACAATTGCTGCGCTGCGCAGAATCAAAGGAAAGGTGACTGGTGAGATTTTAATAAAGAGGGACGTGTGTTCATTTCCTATGCTATTACATTTATGACAATTTATAATAATGTTGGTGAGGGCTTAAAATGTATTGTTTATTGGAGAGACAGGAAATAATTTTCTTGGGGGAAAAACCCCCAAAATCAGATGTCACAGGCCCCCCCTGTGATGTCTCTCCCCCCCCCCCCAGGGGGGCTTGCGACCCACTTTGAGAAACACTGCCGTAATTTAATGCAATGCAATGCAACCCAGATCACATGCATGTCTGTATCAGACTTGGTTTTAGTCACTTAGTCCACCAGACAGATCATCACACTGCTGATTTGCAAACTTCTCCCATAGTCCCATAGATTGGTTAATGTGATGAATATTATAACGCTTCATGCTTTGCGGAGGAGCTTTTTTTAAAAACTCCAATACACAAAGTAGCCTGCTTTTGCTCTCAATCATATGGCAGGAATAAGCTCCCGCCCTTTTCCTTTAACCACAGTCATTCATAAGCTATTAAGGCAGCAACCGTTTAGCAGTTAGGACTGCCTTTTCAACCTGTTGCTTCTCGCCATAATGTGGTGATGTGTACTTGTGCTGGGAGATAAACGATTTCCACATGCTTTTAACGTGACCCAGGCATGAGGAAAGGAGGGGTGGTGACTGTGATGACTGGCTGTGTGAGTAAGTACCGTCTGTGTGGAAGCGTAGAGACTCCTCCTTCAGTTGGAGCGAGCAAGCAAGAGGGGAGATGTGCAGTACTGCACGTTTGCCTTGTGGTTTTAGCCCGGAGGAGGGCTGGCCCTGGCGGTCTGGGAAGGACCCAAGTTGGAGCCAAGCCTTTCACACTGTGGTTTCTTGCCCTCTCTCTTTCTCTCTTTCTCTCGCTCGCGCGCTCGCTCGCTCTCTCCTCCCCAAAAGCCATCTGCAGGCTACTTTTTTTTTTTTAAATCTACTTTTTACTACATTTTTTTAATCTACAAATATTCTGTTCTGAGAACAGTGAACGTTAACAGTTACTTTCATGTAAAAATAGCACAGTTTTGTATATTTTCATATACAAATATTTTACTAAAAGCTTCCCCTCTCCGCCCTCCCCAAAACACGACTGAGGGATGACTCTTTTTTTTCTTTTTTCTTTTTCTAAGCACATTTTTGGAGCAGGTGAAAGATCAGATCACCCATTCAGTCGTAGAACTGTTTTTTTGTGTGTTTTCATATTCAAATTTTATAATTGCTTGCTTCTCTCTGCCGTCCTCAAAACCTATCTGAGGGATAGGGTTTTTTTTTTCCAAACACATTTTGTGCAACAGATGAAAGATCACTCGTTCGATAGTAGCACTGTTTTGTGTGTTACTCTTTTCATATTCAAATTTTATTCATAAAAGCTTCCGTCTCTCTGCCCTCCCCAAAAGCCGTGTTGAGGGCTGAGGTTTTGGAGGAAGGAGGGGAGGGCCACCCCTCGGCCACGCAGCAGCAGCAGCTGGTGGTGTTGCTTGCAGCATAGCACACAGTTTGGCCCCAGTAGGCATTGCAGGACTATTGCATCACGAGAACAGTACAGCTCTTCTCTTCTCCACAGTCGTCCACATGCCTGACTGTCTAATGTCTATCCTTGTTATTGTGGACAGGCTGTTCAGGCCCCAGCCCAGGAGATAAACCCAGGGATGTTACACATGCCTTAGGAGGAATATTGTTCTCGCCATCAGGTGTCGTTCCAGTTGGCCCGCTCTATTGTCGTTCCAGTTGGCACGCTCTCTTGACATTTCAGCTCAATGTTACAGAAAGTTGTTGAACATTAGCAAGTCTTATTCAAGTTTTTAAAATGATCAAACAATTACGGAAAAGATCAGTCATCATGTAAAAATGTTGGCATAATTTTGCATTTTTGTCCATTTTATTTTCCCCAGAAGTTCAAAAATCAACTTTATACAGCCACAAAATGGTAGCAGACAGTGTCTGTTGATATGTATTTTTAGACCATCATATTTTAAAAAGATTCCCTCTGTGGTGTAAAAAAAATATTACAGGCTACAGCCAAAGCAACTCTGGAACAGTTCCAGCTGTCTTGTTTGCTCTCAAGGAGGGCTGGCTGGCTGTGAGAAAAGGGGCTGGATTGGATTATATTTTCCCCTGAAGTGTCAAGTTCAACAATCAGATTAAATACAGTCTCAAAATGGTAGCAGTGTCTGTTGGTAATGGTCAATTTCATTGTTTCATATTTTAAAAACGATTCCCTGGTTGATGTCAAAAATGTACAGGCTACAGCCAAAGCAGGGGTGCATTTCTGGAAAGCGTAGTTGCTACGTTAGCCACTTTGTTGGTTGCGATGCAATTTCCCATTGGCAACTACCAAAGTTGCAAACTGCTAACAACTACGCTTTCCAGAAATGCACCCCAGCTCTGGAACAGTTCCAGCTGTCTTGTTTGCTCTCCAGGAGGGCTTTGCTGGCTGTGAGAAAAGGGGCTGGATTGGATTGGATTGGATTGCCTCTCTGGCTTTGTTGACCCACTAGTCACTAGTGTTTGCTCAGTACCAGCAGTGCCGCTTGGCTCCATTCAGCCCCGTATGCTAATCACGTGTGCTTATTGTCCTCTCTCTGTTTGTCTCTCGTCTTCCCTTCTTTCTTTCTGTCTTTCGTTCTCGCGCTCCATCTCTCATCCCCCTCCCCCTCTCTCTCTCTCTCTGCAGCTGGCAGGACGGCCGATGACATCGTTAACTGGCTGAAAAAGCGCACGGGTCCCGCTGCCACCACCCTGGCAGAGGTCTCCCAGGCCGAGTCCCTGATGGCCGATAACGAGGTGGCAGTCATCGGCTTCTTCAAGGTGAGGCCACCAGGTGTCTGAGTTGCCCTCTGCGCTACACCCGCCCTACCTGCTCCTGAAATGCTGATGGGAGCTGATATACTTGCATAGTGCCCCTATGATGCCAGAGTCATTATGTATTGCTCCCTCGCGGGTGCCGCCCCATACAATTGCCCGGTTGGCCCGCCCTTAGGACCACCCCTGCCTGCCACAGTAGTCTGTAGTGTAGTGTTTCTCAACGGGGGCGCTACAGCCCCCCAGGGGGTGTTGAGGAGCCCCAGGGGGGCGTTGAGAAGGATACAGTTGAGAGGGGGCAGTGCATAGTCATTGGGGCATTAGTCCATTTAATGTTTTAATACTGAGGGGGGTGTTGACTGCTTTATCATGAGGTCAAGTGGGGGTTGGGAGGCTTAGGATGAGGTCAAGGGGGGCGTTTGTTCAAAAAAGGTTGAGAACCACTGCTGTAGTGGGTCAAGTGGGGTCTATAAGTTGATTTATGTCGGTTCAGTACTCGTAGGCTGACAAGTCTGCGCTGTTCAGGCAGTGAAGACCCACAATGCGATGCATAGTATTGCATTAAATCGGAATGACAGACTTGTCATGTAAGCTCCTTTGATGCCATACATATTTGCATATGCATAGATTCTTTTATAATGTGCAAATGACACAAGTGAATTCCCTAGATGCATTTCATTGAGCCACTTGAGGAAGCAGTATGTTGTTGAGAGAGTGTGGAGTGGAAACTAATGAGTATAAAATGATAAATATAAAATGTAAGGGAAAAACAAGGATGCTATAGGCGTGTAGACGGAGAGCTTAGTCGTAGGAAACATAATGTCTTTTTTTAGGCTTGAAGACGTTTGGTCTCTTCCACTGTCAGACGTCTTCAGTTGTAATTGTCATGTGTGAGTCAGAATTATCCACATCAGAATTGGAACTGAATAATTCTATTAGTGGAAGAAGGGGAAACAAAGCGTCTACAGTATCCAAATAGAAGTCCAGTTGTCTGCAGCTGAACTCTTGACAAAGATGATCTGCATGAATGAGACAGAGATGGGATTTAACTTTAATCTTTATTTATATTATATTAGTTTATAACTTATAGTAGTGTTTTTTAGAATTGGATTCCTGCTTTAGCCCTTACGACCAAGTGAGAATTTTGGTTCAGTCTTTAAAAGTGTCGCAGTACAACAACCACAGAAAATATAAATAAAGTGTGCATATCTATCAGCAGGGCTCTAAATTAACACCAGCCAATCGGTCAAATGCTGGTGAAATTTCATTTAGACTGGTAGAAAAGACCAGCCACTTTAACCCATTAGTGAGTGTGTACCAGCTATTTTGGCTGGTGTTGAAAAAAAGTTCATTTAGAGCCCTGTCCATCAGTGTGTGCAAATGTGCCAAACCATCCATCCGTGACGTTGCGATGTTCTCTCTCCTCAGGATGCTGAGTCTGACGGTGCCAAGGCCTTCCTGAAGGCTGCCGAGTCCGTCGACGAGATTCCATTCGGCATCACCTCCGACGATGCCATCTTCGCCAAGTACGAGATGACCAAGGATGGCGTCGTGCTCTTCAAGAAGGTATGCTTACTGCTGACATCAACTAGCCTGGGATGCGTTTCTCGACACTGTCGTAACTGAGTTGCAAAGCAATTTCCCATTGGAAACCTAGTCGGTTGCTAACTGGTTAGCAACGATGCTTTTGAGAAACGGGGTCCTGGGCTGCATTTCCTTAAAACTTCTTAATACTAAATAAGTGCTAAATAATGAGGTGCTGCTTTGGCAATGTATCATAATACAAGTACAGCCAAGATCAACTAGCCTGGCGGTACATGGTTAAATTATATGGTTCAGTTAACATACAGGAAGAGGTAAACCTGATGATGGATGGCCCACAGGCGTCATTTAGTTAAGAAAATGAGGACGCCAATCTCTTCGATGAGATGATTTGCCCCTAACTCAAGGTTAACTTGATCTGCTTTACTCCTTAGCCAGGTTTCGGTTTGATGTTTATTTGACAGGGACGATGCACAACAATTGAGCCAGATAAGAGCCACTTCACGTAGTAGGTGAGACTATGTGCAGATATAGGCCTACTACAGTATATTGCAGAGACAAGCATGCATACACAATTAAAAATATGTATTAAAGAAACAAAAAAACATGTATGACTATAAAGTAAACACAAGATCAATGACAAAAATGTCCACAGTTCACTTTTAGTACTTTTAAATCAGGTCTTAAGAAATGGCTGAGTGTGGTGCGGTGCCTGATACTTACAGGAATGCCTGATGTTTTGAAGATATCGTAGTACAGCTGTTGCAGTTATTGACACACTTCTATAAGCTGCCGTTTCCCGCATATCAAAATATTTCAGTAAATAATTTGCCTCCATGGTCTGCTCAGTCTTCGGCTGCAAGCCTGAACCCTATGCTGAAACGTCAAATGAACCGTCTAGCTTTAACGTTGTCCACTTTCAAGTCATGTCAGTCATCAATCAGACTGGCGCATATCACGCCATAATGAAAGAGGACGCCCGGCCGCTTTGGCAAGGAGATGCAGGGCTAGGGGGACGTCTGCCAACTCCACAAGTAGAGCAACAGCTTATATAAGGTGTCGACACCACCCAGAGGCCTACATTTAGTTGAACACACCAGTAAATGACAAAAACCAACAAGGTCGGCGTCTGCGCCTACACTTTAGACCCGTGTATTGGCTTGGTGCGTCCACTCCCAAAAAAGTAGTGATCACTTGAGGTAATGAAAAAAGGCTTTTGTGAAATATGTGTATTGTAGCAGAAAATTTACAACAAAAGTCAGATGTTAAAACTGGAGCAACAGACGTTTCGGACCTAGTCCATGATTCTCAATGTCTCCAGTAGTTAACCACACCAGCACACAAGAGGCCTATACCTAGTACTGTAGTTGGAAGCTTAACATTTTCAAGTGGAAAATTGAGTTTGCTGAACGTGGAAATGGTATTACTTCAAAGCACATGGACTGTAAGAAATTTGACATGGTAGCCGTGACCAGCGCACTCAGACATGAAGATTAAATGAAGCCTACCAGTACTTTGAACCGCAAGGGGGCGCAGGGGTTGCCGTTTGGCACACCTGTGCTGGGCGTCATAACGGAAGGAAAATGGCTTCATTACTTTGATGACATTGCCTCTGAAGCAAGTGTCAACCTTATAGTCACTCATGTCAGAACATTTTCACGACACTCGATCACAAAGTCTGGAAAGAGGACGTGTGCTTGGGAGCAGGGCTGTGGAGGGGTGGGGTTGCCAGCTTCTAATGTGTCTACACTGGAAGAGGCCTACAGCTAGCTTAACCAGCATAGGCCTAATGCCTAGTTTCAAACTGAGAATGTAATTTGCCTAGGAAGTCATACCGTTTCACATTCAGCAGTGTCATCACTTGTATTATGCATGTTCACTGCTCTATGGTGAAGTATGGTAAGGTATGGCAAGCTTTAGTGTGGGGCACGAGGCTGGCGATGTACCAACGTCTTGAGTAGAACACATGGTAAAACACCCATTTTAGCCTGATGACTCGTCTATGTTGTTTTGACCTTTGGTGCCTGGAGACACATGTACACTGCATTCAGGCTCTTGAGATTTTAGCTTTTTTAATAAAAATGTGGGTATGTTGCATTAGAATGTGTTCATTCAGCTGTAAGATGAGGGTCTTGGGGTTTAACTACAACTCAAAGCATGTTTTTATGTGCAAGATATTTAGGTTTTGATAGGCCGAGGGCAACTTTCCCAACAAGGGCTTAGACATTCAGCAGGCGTTTTTTGCAGGTGTTTTAGGCATCAATGGGTTAAAAGGTGGTTACACCAGCAGAGGCTCACACTTAGTTCAAACCTCAAATTTCACACTGAACATTTTCATTTGCCTTTGACGTCATGCCATTTCCGCAATTTCAGTAATGTCATGGGTCTTTTTGCACAATTTCATGCCATTGGTTCCAAAGCCTGGATGGGATGTGTGTTTACTGGCAAAGCTGAGGAGGTGTGCTAACTCCACAAGCGCTGCACAGCTTATAAGGAGACTACACCAGCCGAGGCTTATGAAAGATTACCATGTTAAAAGTCAATATTTAGTGAAATCCCGATATGAAATGTGTACCGCGTGGTCCTCATGTCAGCAATCCCATCCCTCTTATTGTGTGCTCACACAAAGTGCAGGGTGGCCGTGCGTCTTAGTGAGATTAAATGCGATTTTTGTTGTAGCAAGGCCTAGGAACGCCTACATTTCTCTCAAAAATTTCAGTCCCAGAAGTCTCGCATCCTCTTATCAAATTAAGATTCAAAATGTGTGTGCCGTTTGGGGGAGTAGGGCAAGGGATGTGTGCCAAGTGCCATCTCCACAAGTAGAGCACAAGCTTTATAAGGTGGCACCACGGCTCGATGACTACGCCCACATAGACCGACCCCTATTGGCCCGGCCCAGATTTGATTCGGGGCTAGGTAACTTGATCCAGACAGCGCCGTCGATATCTTACCCTGGTGGTAGGTATCAAGTCATGGTTGCTAATATTGGCCATGGCTGCACATTCTGTGGATGACTTGTCATGGGTATGAGGGCGGTGGCAGGGCATCGATGGCGGCCATGTAGAGTATTTAACCCATTGATGCCTAAAGCACCTGCAAAAAATGCCTACTGAATGCCTAAGCCCTTGTTGGGAAAGTTGCCCTCAGCCTATAAAAACCTAAATATCTCAGCCTCTGATGCACATAAAAACATGAAAAGCATTTTAAACCCCAAGATTCTCATTTTGCATTAGAATGTGTTAATTCAGTTCTAACATACCCACATTTTTATTAAAAAAGCTAAAATCTCAAGAGCCTGAATGCAGCATATATGTCGCTCCAGGCACCAAAGGTCAAACAACATAAACGAGGCTAAAATGTGTAAAGAGATTTTTTTTTTTAGTAATGACCTTGGCAAGCTGTGAGGGTGACATTTTGTTCTTGACTTATCTTATAAGACGTTTAGATGACCTTACATGCAGCTAGGGAGCAAACACACACACACACACACACACACAGAGGCATGCTCACATCAATCCGTTTCATTTCTACATTTTTCTTTTTTTGGTTGAAAATTTGAATTGGAAAAACTTAAATTTATCCGTTACACAGTGAAAACCTCAAAATGCAAAAAAAATAAAAAATACAGTGATTATCTAATCGCATATCTGATCTTGATGCATGACCTTTCCTCACCTGGTATGCGAAGCGCTCGCTCTCCATCTCTTTCCAAGAAGCCAGCGAGTGGGGCGTACGTAACTCGTCTGGGCCTGTTTTGGACGGCCATGCTGATGGCATGCCAGGGCAGAATAGGTCAGTCATCTAGTCAGGAGGACGGCCAATATGGGTTATACAACTTTGGGAAGCCCGGCCAATTAAGTGTCCTGTTTTGATACCACAGCGAAAAACCACTTCCACTTCTACAGTAAGCACTAACTGAGCAGTGGGCTGTTCCCACCAAGTGCCACCCTGTCTCATTTATTATGGGGAGGAATCTGATATTTGAGTATTGAATCATATCTTTTTTTATCATATTCAACAGAGCAGTTTATGTAGAGTTGATTTTGATGGATAAAAAAAATACTTCACAAAGAGTTGCGAATTGTAATGATGGTGGTCAAAAAATCGTACTGAATCAGATTTTTAAATTATTATTTAAAACCTCTGAATAAAAGATGATTTTGTGATCAGTTTTTGTGCAGTGCACACAGTAAGCTTACTGCAATCAAATGTAAATACTCAGTCATGGTGAATTAGGCGTTTTTTTTTATTATTATTTATTTTATCACACTTGAAATGCTGTGTGAAATATGATGAATTGGTCAGCTGCTCATATAGACGTCAGTGGTTATATAACTTTAGGAGACCCGGCCAACAAATGGTCCGGTTTTTAAAACCAAAGCAAAAAACACTTCCACTTACACACTAGGAGCTGACGGGGCAGTGGGCCATTCCCATAGGCCATTCCCACCACCCAAGTGACCCCTGACATTGATTTTATTATGGGGAGATGATTTTTTAAAAATCAGATCTTCAGTATTTAAATCTGTTGACGTCATCATATGTACAGAACATAACCTATTGAAAAATACTTTTTAAAATAAATATTTAAAAAAATATATATATATATCGCGGTCAAGCCAGTACTAAAAAAGTATTTGGTCACATTTGAATATTGGATCACATTTTCTCTTGTAAAGCAGATTTACTGAATTTAAAAACATGTTGAATAAAATTAATGCTTTACAATCAAATGTAGTACCGCGGATACTGGTATTCTAAGAGTGTTTTATCACCCTAAGTTGTGGCCCAAAGTAGTACTGCAGTCAAATTTAGACTACAGTTGGCCATTATTACTTCTTCAGATGTAAAAATAATCAGTCAAAAAAATCCTCAACACAATTTGGTGCACTGCCCTATATTTAGCCAAGTAAAAGCATCAGTATTAGTTTTTTAACAGCACGTTTCTTTAATCTCCTAGGATTAACCCCTCAAGGATCCGGATTTACTTGCCACAAAAATATCTTTTACAGATGATTGCACCTATAACTTAAGTTTAGAAATGACCCCTCCACAAGACTCCTTCTAATACACTGTGCCTATTTGTGTATTCCTCACGTGCTCATCCGTACTGTAGAGTCGAGTGAGTAAGCAGAGTCGTTTGTATGCTTAAGTGGTGATTGGGCTGGGCTGGTGGTACGGGTTTCCCTCGTGTGTGTCATGAAGCTTAACCTCTGTGTTGGCCTCTCGGGCTTAATGAGGCATTGATGAGATTTTTATGCCTTAACACCCCAGCAGCCATATTACCTCCAAACCACCACCGCCACCCTCGCCCACCCCCCTCAACTCTCCACACAGTCTCCCTCCTCCATATCTCCCCATCTCGCTTTCTTTATTTCTGTTTTTCTCGCCACCTTTTCCTCTCCACCTTTTCTTCTCCCCCTCTTTCTCTGTCCCTCTTTCTCTCTGTCCCTCTTTCTCTCTCCTCCTCTTCCTCCCTCTCCCCCTCTTCCTCTCCTCCTCTCTCCCCCTCTTCCTCTCCTCCTCTCTCCCCCTCTTCCTCTCCTCCTCTCTCCCCCTCTTCCTCTTTCCTTTGCTCTCTCTGTCTGTCTGTGTTGCTACCCAGCCGCTGTCCACGAGAGTAATCCAACACTCGGTCGCTCCTCATTCCCCGGCAAAGCCCCATCTGTGCCGACAGGCAAGGCAAGGCTAGGCATCAACAGCCGCCCTTAGAGCCCTCTGCATTTCATTTCAAATCAACAGCTGCAAGCTGCAAGCCACTCTGCTCTGGTTGATTGCACCTTGGCCCATGGGCGTAATTTTAGGGGGGGACGGTGGGGACATGTCCATACCACTTTCCAGATAAACCTAGCTTGTCCCTACCATTCTTTCACAAATATAATGCAAAAACAGCATATCCGGACCATTTGCGATTGAAATGTCCCCACCACTTTTCGAGCCAAACCTACACCTTTGCCTTGGGCACACGAGTCACACGAGCAAGGGCGGGAGGCTGTGGTGGGTTCGGTTGGCGGGCAGACCTGTTATTGTTTTGGTGTGTTGTGTGTGGGGTCAATGTCAGTAACTGTTGTTGTGGTTGCTGGCGGCAGGGCCTACCGCTATGCTGGGTGCCCTCCAGAGGGCTACCAGTCAGGGCACACCGCTTAGTACTATTCTTAACACCCAATAAAACTTTGTGTTTAGACTGCCCACTCACTTGCTTGTCCTGGTCTCCTTAAGGGGTCTTTGGTTGCAGGGATTGGGGTGTAAGGCTGCAGGGCGTTTGGGAAATCTATTTTTAGGTTTTATTGTCATTTATATTTAACTTTTGTTAAAATTTATATATAACCTTTACTAAAACTTAGACTCCCTGCTTGCTCATCCTGGTCGCTCTTAGGGATCTTCGGTTGCAGGGTCAGGGTGGGGTGTAAGGCTGCAAGGGGTTTGGTAAATCTATATTTAAGTTTTATGGTCTGTTTTTATAGGCTTACGATCATGGAAGCTCTAATCTGGAGGCATGAAAGACTTCAATAAAGAGGATTGTCGATGTTTTTATAGGCCAAACCAGAATTCGTTTTTGTTCGGTATATGGTCTTGGGTAATTGCTGTATTTACCTCAAACATGTTTAAGATTCATATGGGGAAGTTAAGTTGTTGGAATATGGGACCAATGTTCACAAGTTATAATTTTGTTTTCAGCATGTGGTGGAACTGAAGGCAAACATTCAATCAATGAATAACTGATAAACCGAAGGAAATGCGCAGTCTGCACTTCTAAAGTAACAATCCAGTGCAAACAGAGCAAGACTAAATCATAAGTAGAAAGGAAAAGAATCTGGTGCTACACGGATGTCTACTTTCTGTCCAATTTATCAGTGCAATCAGACTAACATTTCGACATCCGTCTTCATCAGAGTCCTCTAACTCTCCAACTTTCTACTAGTGAATAACTGATATGATGAGTTTCACTGAGCTGATTAAGACCTACTCTTAATGTATGTTTTCTTCTTTGTGTGTGTGCAGTTTGATGAGGGCCGCAACACCTTTGACGGTGAGCTGACCAGGGAGGCGCTCCTAGCCTTCATCAAGGCCAACCAGCTGCCCCTCGTCATCGAGTTCACCGAGCAGGTACGGCACAACTCCATCATGCATTCCCTTCTTCTAGAGGAGACATTTTGAGACAATACTTTGCTCTCTTCGCGGGACATTGTGAATGCTTTTGATGTACTTTCATAGTTGTGTTTTGAGCTGCATTCAGAATGTCCCCACTAGAGAAGAGTAAGTAAAAGTCTGTAGATCAGCTAGTTGCATATTTGAATCCTGTTCTTACCCTTCTGTAACAGTCAAAATAGCTTTTAAAGTTTAACTCTTCTCTGTTTTAGGTCATTTTTGGTGATTCAGTTGACTCATTGCATTTACATCTGCTTTCCCTTTTCCCTCCCCATAGACCGCTCCCAAGATCTTTGGAGGAGACATCAAGTCCCACATCCTGCTCTTCGTCCCCAAGGCAGCTTCCGACTTCCAGGACAAAATGGACCAGTTCAAGAAGGCAGCGGAGGGCTTCAAGGGAAAAGTGAGTACCATGCTTATTGGGGCTGCGCAATGTATCGAAAATGTATCGATATCAAGAATGGCGATATGCATATCGCGAAAATGACCTGATTATCAATAACGTATTAAAAAAAGCTGTCCAATCATTAGCTGAATATCAACAAATGTACAAGAAGCCTGCCACGGCCCTCACACAGACCGACAAATTAGTGACAAGAAAATCTCGGCTATATTTCTAAGCATCGTTTGAATATTGTTATCGAGGTATTGCATGCTGTTATCGCATTTTTTTTATTTTATTTTTCTGATATTGTGCAGCCCTAATGCTTATGCATTGTATTCTGTTTATGGTGTTCAATCCCATTTCCCTGACTTACTCCACCTGCATCCTGTGCACATTTACTCCTTGCGAGGCTAAATGCACTTTTCCCCTCCATCCTCTCCTCCCTTTTGGATTCTGTTCATTTATGGTGTTCATAAATATAGCGCTTTCCTGACTTATTCTCCCTAGATCCTGTACACATTTTTCTCCTTGCAATGCCATAAATGCACTTTTCCCCTCCATCCATCCTCTCCTGCCATTAGATTTGTCTGATTTATGGTGTCCAATTCCATTTCCCTGACTTATATTCTACCTACATCCTGTACACATGCAATGCTAAATGCACTTTTCCCCCCTCCATCCCTCCATCCTCTCCTCCATCCCGCTAGATCCTGTTCATCTACATCGACAGCGACGTGGACGACAACCAGCGCATCCTGGAGTTCTTCGGCCTGAAGAAGGAGGAGTGCCCCGCCATCCGCCTCATCACGCTGGAGGACGAGATGACCAAGTACAAGCCCGAGACCAGCGACATCACCGCCGACAACATCATCTCCTTCTGCACCGCCTTCACCGACGGCAAGCTCAAGGTGGGTCACATGGGCGCGGGCCAGCCTGCCCCTTACAGGCACAATATGTGATATTAAGTGCATTCGATTTCGCATCAACGCATGCATGCGCATTTAGACAGCAATGCACCCTGGATGAAAATGCTGCATGACGGTTAGATTTCCTGTCAAACTTCAAAATTTCGTCGATGTTGCGTTGACGAGGTGACATGTCACATGGTGTCAAATTATTGCGGGATGAATGCGGCTGCAGTCAGATCTTGCAACCTCTGCAGTTGCTTATCCCCTTCAACGCTCGTCTGCGGACTGCCTCCGAGGTCACGTGCCCATTAACTGGTTGGTCAACAACTCACTCACGTGTGTATATGGGTCTTGTCTCACACCTCTACACAAGTTTGCGCAGGTCCCCACTTCAGCTCCTCCTCACTGCCTGTCCCCCCACTCCTCACACGTGGTGTGTTAGTAGAGCAAATCGGTGCGAGCTCATCGTCTCGTTCATATTTGTGGCCGACTGTAAATGCGCTGTATTTAATAACACCCACATCGTGACAACAAGTTCTCGCTCACGTGCTTCCGTCAACGTTGGTCGACAGTAACAAAGTCGTATGGGCCTATTCGTAAGCTCAATGGAGGTCACATGACACAGGCCAGTCGGCTCTTTAAAGGCACAATGTAGGGCTGATAGTATTCAGGCTCCATGCCTGATTTCAGGCTTGACAGAGTTTGCAAAAATAAAAACATAAATAATTATTAGCCATTAGGTTATTCTTATCTCAGAAAGTGTTACAGGTTCAGGGTTTTCGTCTACTATCAGGCTTGAATAATAGTCATACACAGGCTATTAAATGTTTGAACACTGTGTCAAAATAGGCCTACGTTACGTCACTATGCAGTATCTTATCGTCGTTAGTGAAAAAAAATCCTGAGCCTGAACTTTTTCCCCTGCTCTATCACCCCTGACAATGTGATCTTCATAAGCTCAAGGAAGGTCATATGGGTGCAGTGCTCCAGTCATCTCTGGTGCAATCTTGTGCCTCTCTGCCTATCCAGTCAACTAGGGGTGTAAATAATAATCGAAATGTATCGATATATATCGCGATATAATTGGACGATCGAATCGCATTGTATCGTGGGGCATTCTTGAGTATGGAAAATAATGGAATCGCTGGCCCCTGCCCAATGCCCTAGCTCTATAACATGATCGAAGTGGAAAAGTAATTTGAATCGTAATTGTATTGTATCGTATCGTGGGGCATTCTCGAGTATCGAACATAATCACATCGCATCGCATCCAATAATAAGATCGATATTGAATCGTATCGTCATGTAGGCTATGATTTACACCCCTTCAGTCAACCTGTCCCTTCTCACCCCTTAAAGGCTGTCACAGAGGGCAAGCTCAACATGGTAGGCTAGGTCACAGGCTGATCTACTAGTCACAAAAAGGATGAAGTGTAACTCAACTAGGAATTTGTTGCTCCTTCTATTTTTGCTATATTTATTTATAGTTTGAGTCGTTACGCTTTGGGTCAGGGTACATCGGCCCAGAACGTCACGGTACAATCTATAAATGGATATAGTTTAAAAAACAGAAGGAGCAACAAATTCCTGATTGAATCATACTTTCTTTCCTTTTTGTGTTTGGTACTTTTGGTCTTGTTCTCGCATCAATACTTGGATGTGCAAGCTTTATTCACTTTCTTTAACGGCACCAGTCACCCCTCGTCCCGTCCTCACAGTGTCCCATCTAGCTCCTATAAAAGTGGGGTACGAAGGGTCCTTCATGAGCCATAATAATCAGATTCTGTTCCCCATGAACTTCACCAGTTCACGCCCTTAAAAAGGGTTATGACTAATCACTTGGCGAGAAGAGAAAAAAGTATTTTGGGAGGGGAGATACAAATGGTCCTCTGCAAGAAATCATCCTTACTTTCTGATGGCTAGGAACACCAATAGATTGCCTTATACAAAATTATATATATAATTTATGAAAAACATGAATATCAATGTTGGTGGTTTGATTGGATCCATTTCAGGGCCTTTCTTACTGTTTATTGCATGCACTCAGTTTCTGGGGGGAAAAGGGAAGTGATGGGGGATTTTCCAGATTCCTAATTTAGGGCTTTTAGAACTGCCTCCTTTTAGATTCTTATCGCCTTCCATTTAGTGTGCTCTGCCTTCAGTCACTGGCAGAGCCGACTTGCATGTCGCCTCAATTCACCTCAATGTCTTTGGTTCACACCGTTTACAACAGCTTCGATCCACACGCCACTAGAAAGCCAGCCCCCCCAAAAAAAAAATCCACAGGAAATGGGGGACTTAAACCTGTCGACTGCTAGCCTTTATGTTATACTAGCTGTTAGCTTCAGTCAGTCACCTGAGCCAAGTCAAGGGGAACGAAATGTCTGTTGGCTCATCACCCAGCCCCCCCTACAGTGTGCTTGCGACTAATGTAGGTTGTAGGGAGCACAGACTGTGCCTTCCTGTCAGCCCAGTGATTGGTAATGCCAACAGGGTCCTCTCTCAGACCGTTACGTCAGGGTTGTCTGACGCCCATCTCTCAGGCAGGCTGTCCACGGCGCAGACGGCATGACAGTTGGTCATTGAGCAGTGTAGGACACGTCACGAGGAAAACGAGATCAGAGTGAGCGCGCGATCAAGCTTCTACAGAGCTTGCTTTGTGCCCAGACACGCACACAGACACTGATCTCAGTACATGGCGGCCTGTCCAGAACCCCTTGTGAACAGCAAAGGTTTATTTCTCTGCTGGGGACGTTGTGCCGAAAAGCGAGTCCCTGCCAGAACACGAGTGCCCTCATTGAAACCAATGACCAATTTTTCAGATATTTTTTTCCCCATTTTTGCAGACAAATCCAACACAATTTAAGATGGAAAGCTTATCAATAAAGCGTCTACATTCCTTCTGGAAGTATTGCAAAGAGCTGGTTACAATTTCAGTATTAATTTCATAAAATAATCGAAGAATTGTCATAACAAATGTTTCATTCAAATGGCTCATATTAAGTGGAGGACGAGTAATGTTTCATAAGCATATGTTTAGTTCATAAATTATGTAATTAATTCTGCAAAAAATAGTATAATTTTCTCTCAAAAAATGTCATTGGTTTCAATGAGGGCACTCGTGTTCTGGCAGGGACTCGCTTTTCGGCACAACAGGGACGTGGCGTTGAGGAGCGTAGTTATGGTGGTGACCTCCAGCATTTGAAGCATAAGGGCAACAGGCGACTAATTCATTAGACAGGAAGTGGGTAAAATGATTACAATTCACTTTAATTTGCCCAGGCTTGTTCACACCAACTATAAATTGGCCACTTGGTTCAGCTAGTCTCTCCCACACCAGCTGATCCAAGACGCTATAGTAATGTGTAGTTACTGCACTTTGCCTTTGCATGACAGTGGCAATGTGGCCAGATATTGCCAATAATCTATAACATGGAGATGATTTATTCATTATTGTGCACAACAAGGTTTCCCAAGCTGGGATGCGTGCAAGGGGGTGCGTGATCTAAATAGAGCAATGGCAGATATGTTCGATTTTCTACAACTTTAATGAACATTAAATCATTTTAATTGTATGGTGAATTGTAAGCTGGAAGGGTCCAACTAAAATGTAATTTATAACTCCTAGACTTGTCCTAGAAGTCATTCATTGTAATGACGACAAATAAGGATTCTCCTTACGACTGTGCATAATGTGCAGTAATTGGCTTCACTGTGCTATAGGACCGCAATACTTTGCCGAAATCGGCACACCAAAACATTCGCTTAGCTGGTGTACGAACCATATTGAAATGTACAAAGGGGGGAACAAATTGGGAACCATTGATGTACAAAGTTAATGACCGTGATGTATGAATCGACAAGTGCAAGCGATGTGAAGACATACACGCAAAATACCCGCTGTTCATAACCATAAAGTGAAGAACAGTGGATATTTCCATTGCATCCTAAACAGGGACGCAGCCAAATGGTATCTAATATATATATATATCGAAGATGGCAGTGAAAGCTGTGATTGATGTGATGTGTTGCTAAGTATATGGGGCGCAGCCAAATCTTAATATATAGAATATGGTAGTGATGGATGTGATGTTTTGGTAAGTAAATATTTGTGATGACATTGGGTGCTCATCGCCGATTTCTCTTCTGTCTTCAGCCCCACTTGATGAGCCAGGACATTCCCGAGGACTGGGACAAGAACCCTGTCAAGGTTCTGGTCGGAAAGAACTTCGAAGAGGTGGCCTTCGATTCCAGCAAGAACGTCTTCATTGAATTTTGTAAGTACTAAATTGGTGGTCTTGCAGCACGAGCATGCACATGTGTATACATGCACACGCGCAATATTATCATATCAAAATAATGCATTGGTGCCAGGAGCTTGGACTGCAGGAGAAGCAATACAGTTTATACTTTTATAAACAAAAATGACAGTGATGAAGGCTACCACCTTGTGTCTTTGCACCAACTGTCTTGTAAGTACACACACACACACACACACACTTTGATTACAGCATCCAAGCTCCTCATGTCAATGCATAATTGAAGAAAATCTACTGATCGAGGTAAACAAAAGTGACGGAACTGCTAGTGCACTGGTCTCCAAACAACGGCCCGCGGGCCAACTGCGGCCCGGGGGCAGCAAATTTCTGGCCCGCCATGAGGTCCTTAAAAATGAAACCATAAATGCGCCTATTTGTGGCCATGCGCGATTTTCGATCACAAAAACGTCAGTCATCTCTCCTAAGCATTCACAAACAGTTAAATCTTATAATAACAGTCTCATGACAGACATTGACAATGAGGGAAAATGGTGAAGTGCAATCTGTTGTCTCCTAGACATCTAGACAAGCCGTTATTTATCATTGCGTTTACCTCGGTCATCAGACCATTCGCAATTGTGCGGTATCGAAGCACTCTCCTCTCTTCTGGTTGAAAATGAGGACAATTCTCTCCTTCCCTATTTTTATGTATTTAGCAGGCCAGATACATTTTGTCTTTTGTTTACTCACATTTATGTGACGTTTGGATGACAATTATCCCGTATTTTGGAAGTATCATTTATGCAAGGTAGTAGCCTACATGTAGAGACGTTAACGCAATTCAAGCTCCAGAGAACAGTCGTTACCAAAAGAAGGGAGGACAAAAACGAAACCAGTTCCTTTAAAATGTCTTGGAAATATAGAGCCATGTAGAAGATTTGCTGAGTATTCCTGAAGGTCAACGTTGCCTGAGTGCAGCCTGCGCGAACTTTCTATTAAAGAGTCACAAGGCACGAAGTGCACAGTTATTTAAGCCGAGTCGTCAGAGTTTTCTCAACTCTCTTCTGTTTGCAGATGTAAACGATTCTCCTTTGCTTCTATTGTATGTCTTTGTTATATCAGTTTTGCTTTGTCTTGCACTCGTAATATTGAAGGTCTGGCTGACCGTATCTGTATTTCTGTATCGCACGTGTATATATCGCATTCCTAATTTAGCCTATCTGAAGGCGCCACGGGAGCATCTGAGAACAGTAGGCTACCTTGCTCCACCCTACCCCTAACCCGAATTTCAGAAATGTCCAGGAAACATACGTAGGCTAGTAGTTAGGCAGAATAGGGTTTAATATTCCTGATGGCCCACCTCATCTCCCCGACAGCCCCGACGGTGAGCGTGTTTCCCTCTGTTCAACCAAGAGAGAGCGCTCAGTTATGCAGTTAGAGCACACTGTCCTCTGTTAAATGTGGACGATTCTCCTCCCCTGCACTATTTTTGTGTATTTGTGATATCACCCTCTTTGCATTTTAGCTGGCGTACTGTAGTAGCCTATTCTAAATGTGGAGGATATTTTTCCCCCGTAGTTTGGTAGGGGCGCGTTATGCGAGATCAGTTGAGCAGGGAATGCATGATACATCGGGAATGCGTTGGAGGAAAACTAATATGATTTTCGAAAACGACCGCAATAAAGAAATATATAGACGAGCATTCCTGGAAACTAACTATTTCATCTGCCTGGGTGTCACCTGTGGCATGGGCTTGCGTCTTTTCTGTTCAGGCAGAGGTGAGATGCAGCGCACGAGTTCAATGAGATTTAATCGCTATGGAAATGACTTTTGTTCCTCGACCGAATTGGAATTTTAGCGCACATTGACCTATATTTGTTTTAGGTCTTGTCATGTAGCCTAAATCTCTCTCCCCCTCCCTCCCTCCGTCCGTGACTGAAGTGGCTCTGCTGGAGATCACGTTCAGCAGTTGAACATGCATTCAGCAGTTGAACACACTCTCTCTCTCTCTCTCTCTCTCTCTCTCTCTCTCTCTCTCTCTCTCTCTCTCTCTCTCTGTATCTCTCTCTTTCTCCTCTCTCTCTCTCTCTCTCTCCATCTCTCTCTCTCTCTCTCTCTCTCTCTCTCTCTCTCTCTCTCTCTCTCTCTCTCTCTCTCTCTCTCTCTCTCTCTCTCTCTCTCTCTCTCTCTTTAACCTGTCCACAGTTGGTCTTTATTTACATTCCTCCCTGGCACTATATTGCAACAGCTACTAATATTTTAATATTTCAACAGTGTTTCTATTATTTATTTTTATTTTTATTATTTTTAGTTTATTTTTATTTTTTGGGGGGGGTCTGGCCCGCGGCCTCGCTTGCTCTACATTATTTGGCCCTTGGGAAAAGTTAATTGGAGACCACTGAGCTAGGGTATAAATGCAAGTGGTGGGGCGACTGAGCATTTTTACATTGCAGCCCTTTGCCCTGAACTCCATAATTTGCTAGAAAATAAAAAAATGTTTCTGCATGTTAAGTAGCTATTACCGTGAGCACACCTTCTGTATATACCTTGGTATACCAGTAACCTCTATGCTTTACGCTGGGGAAACGGTTACGCGAATTTGGCCAAGTGAAGCGAACTTCGCCATTCATTACTATTAGGGAGGTGAAGGCAAGCAAACAGGAGCGAAGTAAAAAAAATTCCGACCAAGTTTAATGTTATGCAAATGAGGAGTGAATTTCGCCTGCAGTGACGTAGCACATCAACATAACAAATGTTTAATTTTATTTGAAGCGTTGTGATGATCTGATGACTGTTGAGCTGTCAGGATGGAGCACTGTATTTCGCCCGTCTTTGCTTCGCTCGCTCTTCGACCTCATAATGAGAACTCAAAATTTGGGCTAAATTCTAATCTCATATTTGTGATGGAACTCCTCAAAGGGTTAAAATTTGCCATGCCGCCCTGGCATGACGGCTATTCCAACAAATCTCCCCCAGTCAGCTGGTAGGTCTGCTCGCTTTCACATGCGAGTTTACATGATTTATTTTGAGGAGGCTTTACTTCAATTGCACTCTAGGGGGGGGGTCCTTAGGTTCAGTATAGTGGGGGGTGGGTGGCTCTGGGGTTGTTGCGAGGGAGAGGAAGGCCTCTGGGTGTGAAACGTGAGTCTTGCCTGCTAGCTTGCGGCTTCTCGTGTGCTTGCTCACTCGTTTGCTCGCTAAGCCCCTCATGTCGTTATGGCTGGGGCCCCTCTGTGTGGCTGTGAACAGATGAAATCCTCAGTCAGTGGTGCTTTTTCTGTTGTCTGCCAGTCATGCCCCAAGATGAGACAGAGCAGGGAGGGAGACAAAAAAAATCAATGGAGATAAATTTAGTGCCCGGGGGCTATTTCCGTGGCCGGCGCTTCCCAAATTTGCCTTCCCGTGCCGGGCTGGACCAGCTGCGATGGGGCTGGCCTGTGTGTGGGCGTGAGGAATTTTTTCCACTGCTGCAACTTTTAATGTATCTGTCGGCAACCGACCAGAAGATGGCGAGAGATAAGATGAGCTATCAATTGCCTGTTGACAGGGCCCAAACCCTATAACCCCCAAAAGGCACCATTGTAGGGAATTCTGATGGCTTGGTTGCACAGCTCGACAGGTAGCTCTGTTGACTGGGTCCAAACCGTAACCCCCAAAAAGGCGCAATTGTAGAGAGTTCTGATTGTTGATATGAGCTACCTGTCGAGCTGTGCTACCAGACCAAGCAAACACCAACCAACCCCCCTGTCCACAACAAGGGGCTTTTCCTATTGAGGGGTACAGTGGATGTCTGGTCCACAGACCAGGGGGTGCGTTTCTTGATGGTGTCGTTGCTAACTAATTTACAGGGTTCCCACTGGTGCTTGAATTCCTTGAAAATGCTTGAATTTCAACTAAGTGTTTTCAAGGTTGTGAAAATGCTTGAATTTTTGGTGAACTGCTTGAAAATGCTTGAAATTTGTGTCAAGTCAAACTCTGTAAGCCAAATAATAGAAATGGATTGTTCAGGTACATTGAAAATCTGAGGGAGTGAGATGTCAGATGGGATTTGCCATTCGACACCCTAAAATTGATTAGAATGCAGCAAATTGCATCTTAAAAACACAACATTTTCACCTATTAAAGGTGCTGGAAAACTGAAAATGTGGTGCTTGAAGGTGCTTGAAAAGTGCTTGAATTTGTTCATGAAAAAGGTGTGGGAACCCTGAATTTAGCAACTTAGTTGCAATTCAGTTAACCATAAGCAACCTATGAAATTGCTGACTGGTGAGCAACAATGCTTTCGAGAAATGGGGTCCAGCATTGGGTCAGCAGCACGTGCCTGCTGATTCACTCTGCTGCCTTTTGCACACTGGCTGGGGCTGCATGGGCTCTCTAGGGGAAAGGGCACACCTGTCCCCCTGCCTGGACTCGAGCCGATGCTTTTACTTTTTCCCATGCGCTTTTGAATTAAGCCAAATTGACCCTCTTAATTTGGGTCTCACGTGTGGATAGCTGATACATGACCTGCAAATGGCAGCGGGCCATCAGCTTGTGTTTTTGGAGTCAGAGGTGGCAAGTGGTGGCAGACTATTTAGTTGATCTCTGAGTTCAAATGGTCTGTTGTCTGTATTTGTTTAAAGGCCAACTTCCGATAAAACTCAGTTTTACTCACTCCTTTCGAAGATCGGACGGTCACCCCAAGTTAAACTCGCTTGCAAGGCTCTGTGTTTCCCGGTGTTTCCCATTTACATAAATAATGCAGAGAAACGAGCGAATCACGAAAGCCTTTCTGTGTTTCGTCACGTCGAAAGAAGGCGTTGCCCACAAAGGTTTATATCGACCCATTTATCTAAAAACATGTCGAGTAATTTTTTTCTGCTTGTTTTCAAAACAAGCAACGTCTGGTGGCCCGAAACATAGCTTAGCTTAGCTATCAGCTGGTTGCTACTCTCAGGTACACACACAGCACAAAGCCTCATACATAAAGCCAGCTCACTCTGGTTGCTCCGTGCCTGCAGCTCGCCTAGGGGTCGCTGTCGAAGGAGCACAGCCCTGAATGGAGCCTGCACGCCTCCGTTGGCGCCCCTATAGTGCAGTACCACCCGGGGAAGTGGCGACTCTGTTTCCCATTACATTCTCTCCAAGAACTGGAGGACTGAGCCAATCAGAGACGCGTTTCTTCGAGAGCAGGAGGAGTGAGCCAATCAGAGACGCATTTCCACGAGAAACACGGAACACTCTCTCGTTTCTCCACAAGCCACCTTGCCAGCTTGCAAAAACGTCTTGAAACAAAGCAACCAGAACGTTTTTTAAAACAGGACCAACGCGTAACACATTCAATAACAATGGGGAACACGGCAATATTAATTAAATGACGTTGAGAGGCCATCTTTAAGCTTTTTAATGACCGCATAGAATGACTTTATAATTGCACGTTTTGAATAAATGTTCACCTCATAGTGCAATTGTTAGGTTTTGGGAAAGAAATTGATAAATGAATAGACGGTTAATTTAGCCTAATATAAATTAAGGAATCCCCTCCTGTGTAGATCTGTGGTTGTTGACAACCTTTCTCTTTCTCCTCATGTTCGATGACCCATGGTTTAGTTGCTTCAAGCAGCTCGTCCCTAAATGTAGATACTTTGTGCTATTCCTTAAAGGGGTATGCCACTATTTTGGGGCTTAATACAGTTAAAATCGTTGGCTGGGGTTTATAAAGGTGGTAAAGTGTCTTATTTTTCATGTTAAGCGTTGTCTTGCTTTAAGACAAGTTAAAAGAGGGAATATGTCGCTAAGCTAGTGAAAGTCAATGTATCCGTGTAGCATTGTAGCACGCTTTACCACCTTTATAAACCCCAGCCAACGATTTTAACTGTATTAAGCCCCAAAATAGTGGCATACCCCTTTAATGAGAAAATAAAGTGCCATGGGTATATTTCTTCCTACCTGTGTAGACCCCACTGCAAACTGCTCGACACACATCTGTATATCTTTTTGATGGTTCACTTCATATAATGGTTTATCCACTAATCCATCTCTGAACCATGATTATTGACACACCGTCCTTCTTCCTGTGCCAGATGTCGAATGGTGGAAATCCCAGTACAAATGAAGGAATGCAATTCACTGTAGTTCTGTGATTATTGATCTCTCTCTCTCTCTCTCTCTCTCTCTCTCTCTCTCTCTCTCTCTCTCTCTCTCTCTCTCTCTCTCTCTCTCTCTCTCTCTCTCTCTCTCTCTCTCTCTCTCTCTCTCTCTCTCTCTCTCTCTCTCCTCGCCCGCGTTAGACGCCCCATGGTGCGGCCACTGCAAACAGCTCGCCCCTATCTGGGACCAGCTGGGCGCCAAGTACGAGAAACACGGGGACATCGTGGTGGCCAAGATGGACTCCACCGCCAACGAGATCGAGGCCGTCAAGGTCCACAGCTTCCCCACGCTCAAGTTCTTCCCAGCCGGAGACGATCGCAAGGTGGGTTCGGTCTTTCTTTTCAAGTCATTCACTAGGATGTATTGATGCACAAAAAAACAGATAAACAGAGCAGTCTGTCTGTGTCTAGTGGACTTGTTGATAGACACACCCTCTTATATAGATGCTAGGACGCATCTAAAAACACACACTGACCTTGGTGCAATCAATAAATAAACATTGAATGTGATCAGATCAGACCAGAAAGCTTCCCTACAGTCAAATGTTCCTCCCAGCTAGAGGGAAGCATAATGTGGCTTCATTACCTCCGCCAAGGAGATTAGGTTTCCGGTCGCATTGGTTGTTCTGTCTGTTTGACTTATGAACGAATTTGGATGAGACTTTATGGAGTTGTTGAAAATGACCAAAAGAACAAGTGGTGGTTCTTGTGGTGGTTCAAGTGGTGATCCCGGCTACAAACCGGAACCAGGATTTTTTTCCCCACAGATTCTTCACCATTGCTAGCCTAGAAATCTAGACTCCCTTAGTCACCGCAAATTGAATTGCAGGATGGGGAGAATTTTGACATTCCAGTTTTTAAGTCATAAAGAAGGCATAAAGGCTTAAAGGGACACTGTGCAGGAAATGGTCAAAAAAGGTACTGCAACTATGCTACTCATTGAAACTGGGCTGCCTATTGCCAAATTTGATCTTAACATGAAAGTTAACTAAGTACTAAACAAATATTTTCTAGTATGGTCCAAGTACAGTCATTTTTGCAGCTAAAAATGGCTATTTCAGGAAATTCAAAATGGCGGACCATGGAGAAGATCTCCCTTTTCATGTATAAAAAGTGCAATATTTCCAGTCATAATGAATACTTAGAATTTGATGGTGGTGGTAAGTATTCATGAAAAGGGTAACATTAGTGAATGGGCAGCATGAATTCTGGAAATAAACAACTAAAAATCTCAGTGTCCCTTTAAAATAAAAATAGGGTGGAACATATTTAAATATTCTATCAAACAGCTTCCTTGGCGGAGGTCTGCACTGTCTGAGTGCATTTCAATTTCATTTATTCGTACGCTGCATGTTGGTGCACATAACCATATGGTGAACCATAACACTGGATAAAACCATACTGTAGGTGTGAATCCAAAAACGGCTCCATTTAAGTGGTGGAGGGACCTCATGCCAAACATTTGCATTGTTTTGCAAGCTGGAATGGCGTGCATGGATCAACACTCACACATCCGTGTAGCTGTACTACTTTGCATGACAGAATAACAACGTAGCAGTTTCCCCCTCTACCGGCTTTACTACAAAGCCGTCAAAAACCTCCCCTGGGGTGAATTTCTCGAAACCAAAGTTGCTTACTACATTAGCTACTTTGTTGTTTTCAATGCATTTTCCCATTGACAACTACCGAAGTTGCTAACAGGCTAACAACTTCTCTTTTGAGAAACCCTGTTTTGGCTTTGGAGGCCACGTTCAGCATCAGAATATTTTGGCAGAGATATTCTATAGAGATATGCCAACATAATAGGTTTCTATGGGCACCTAACACGACCAGGTTCCGGTCTGCCTAAAGGGGTGTGTCATAATGCTCCTACAATGAATAGAACAGTCCTCAGGTCTGCCTAGGTCTGCCTAAGGGGGGCCATAATAGAACCAGGAAACAATGGGCCAATGGAACCTCTCTCTCTCTACTCTCTCTGATTTTGGCCTTATTGGGAAGAGAAATGGGGCAGTGACGTGTTCAGATCCAAGATCACAAGTGCTGGGTGAGGAGGACTAAAGGCAACTTCTTTTGATATGGCCTGCCTTGGCATCAGCACAGTTTTGAGTCTCAGAGAGTCTTTGCTCCACCAACTGGACTTCAAAGCCTTCAATGTCCTTCCCTTGTTTTGGGGTTTTGAAGGCTGTCATTTCACTGAACAACTTTCTCCTCCCAAAGAGAATATTAAAAATTCTGAAGGATCAAGATATCCAAGAAGGCTTGGGCCTCGTGCCAAGATTGGCCGTATCAATGATGACATTTACAGTGTCTCTCACCCAGTATTTATGATCTTGGTCAGCGCGTGGCCCATAATAGAAGCTCCCCTCACCGTCTGTCAAGAGCTGAGCTATGAAGAGCTTGACTGGCTCCGCTATACCATCAGAAGGAACCTATGACCGAAGAAAGCTTGGACAGCTGGAATAGCCGTTTCCATGTACGCATGAAGATCACATGCATGTTGAGATGAGATATGCCCCCTGCCGACTCCCCTGGGATCCTCCTTGGAGGTTGCACGCCACCTTCACGCCCCGGCCTTGCTGCCCCCTCCAAACCGGTCACATATGTTTTGTATATGGCACGGCGCCCAAACAGGGTAAAGCAATAAATCGCGGTGCATGTGCCACGACTCGTGTTGAAAGACAAGAGCTTGTCAGAAGTTTGGGGTCCCTTATTGCAAACCTTATCACCCCCCCCACCCCCCCAACTACCCTCATGTCATCGCCTCAGGATAGCCCATCTCACCTTATCTGATGACGGCGCTCACGTTTTCTGTCACAATTTAACACATTTAAAATGTTGGTGTCATGAGTTATTTTTGATGGTCTGGGCGATGTTTTCACCTCCAGCCCCTTATACCCTTACCCCCACTCTGCACCTTCCACCTTCCTTGTGCATAAACACCAGCTTGCACTTTAGATTCCCCACCCTACCCTACCCTCACGTTTCTTCACACAATTTAATTGCCATTAAAACGGTGGAGTCATGGGTTATTTTTGACGGTCAAGGCAATGTTGTCACTCCATGCCTCCCCATTGCACCTTCCACAGACATAAACACAGGCATGCACTTAAGACTCCCAACCCGCCACCACCACCACCACCACCACCAGTCCATCTACAAAGACACTGCAGGGCCCCTCAGCAGTGTTGTCTGCCTCTGAATTTAGAAGTGCTCGTTTTCGGAGAGGAAGCCTGTGAACACGTGCAGCAACCAGAAACTCCTTCTCCATTATGATCTCCCCTTACCCACCCTGTCCACACGCGCACGCACACACGTACGCAAACACCACTGCATACCAGTACCTATAGGTATGGTCAGAACTTCCCAATGCCCATATATATACACACATCCACTTCCCACGCCAATGGCTGTAGCCCGGTTGGAGAATTCGCTCAAAAGGCATGCGTGCGTGTGTGAAAGGGGATAACAGTCTTTCAAGTGTGGTCATTGGTCGATGCAGTTGTTGACATGGTCTGCGTGCTTGGGGCTGGTGTAGGTTCTTAAGGTAGACCAGATAAACAAGGTTGGCTGTCTGCAGAGCATGCACCAGAGTTAATCTGTGCTGACATGCTTTTTAAAGCCTCGGACACGGGCAGTTGTTGGCATGCCCCCTTAGGTTAGCAAGGTATGTGTGCTGTGCACGCATGTGGCCATGGCATGGCATACACAACTGGATTTCATTTTCCAGCAAGTGCAAAATAAATCACACTGAAACCCAGCATACTACTTCAGAAAATATGCTAGAACAAAATCCACCTGACGTGAAGTTCCACAAATTTGTCAGTATTTTTCTCTTTCATGACTTGTCTGAAAAAGGACTATGCTATACTATGCCATATTGTTCTGTTGATGCCAAAGCCAAGTAGCATTCAGATTGGCATTGGAACTTGTTTTCACACAAGCCATTTTCAAGTCATGTGAAAAAAAAGGGGGGGGGGAGCCTATACTATACTAAGCAATATCAATTTGTTGACGCCAAAACCAAGTAGCATTCAGATTGGGCATTGAAACTCTATCTACCTGTTTGCATGCCTTTTTTATTCCAGCAAAGATCCCTGTATACATCACCCCTTGATGCGCAATTATCGCCTCCTCTGCTCTGATGCACTAGCGCAGCTACTTCTGACCAAGTCCCAAAAGAGGCCGCTGGCAGTGTTGCCAGATGTGTCAGGGCAGATTTTAGCACATTTTGGCGTTTTTTGAGAACCTTTTGGGCGGGATTTGATCAATTTCAACAAATTGCATTGATTTCTATGGGCACAAAACGGCAGAAAATACCGCCATATGGTCATCTTTTCCCGTTTTTACCCGCAGACGGCCATCCCAAGTAGCCCAATTGGGCAGGTAACCGCCCAATCTGGCAACACTGCCCGCCAGTCTGGTCTGTATGTGACTTAGCAACACTGAGGGAGGAAAGTGTCAGCTGTCGGGCTGGACGCGGCTCAAAAGTCTCATTAAGAGGAGTACCGTATTAACGTGCCTAATCAGTCTGGTCGCCAGACGACCCCCCCCCCTCCTCCCCTCTCTCTCTCTCTTGGCCGTCCTAATGAGTGAACGGTCAAGGGCATGGTCAATGCTGAGCCATGGAACTCAGGGGTTCCTTTCCTGAAAGCCTAATTGTTAGCAATTGTTAGCAACTTTGTTGGTTGCAATGCAATTTCCCATTGGCAACTACCCAAGTAGCTACTGTAGTTAGCAACTATGCTTTTGGGAAATGCACCCCTGAGTTGAGACAGCAGGGATATAGGTAGTTGGTTGGTGACATGATTCACGTAGAGCCAAATAATTCTAGGCAGTTGCATTCTTTTCGCTAGAGACTAAGACAGAACCACTACATAACAAGCAACATTGACGTTAAAATGAATTACATTTACCTTTACTACACTTTGTCTTTGACTCTCACTTCCTGGAACTATATTGTAACTTGTCAATGGCAATCTGTGTGTCAAAGGCTCCATGAGCCGCCATCTTTGTGTAAAAATGGAACACAGAGGTCAATGGGATTAGCTCAACTCTTACTTCCATGGCTCTCAACTCTTAGCTCTGAGTCAATGATGTAAAACGGTGTTTAGTAAGTTTGCAGGTGCTGTTTTTTCAAAGACTTTCAAGGTGTGCAGGCCCTTGCAAAACTTGGTGTTTGCATTTATGCTGCATTTGTGCATTTATGCACCTTTTTATGATGATTTATGATGACTACAGTTCTTCTTTTGACGATGCTTGGTCAGCTCTCTGCTTGTTAATTTGCCAATGTACATCTCTGGCACAAATGTTTGTATGTAAAAGGTGAAATTGTCAGCAACCATGTTATGTTGTAGATAAAATCAAATTAAAGTTGTTAGAGATGCATGAAAACACCACCTATACCATACCAAAAAAATGCTGGCGCAAGTCTTTTTTATTTCATGGCCAATGAATTTTGATCCCTTGATTGTCTGTTTGATATAGTAAAATGGCAAAAAAAACAACTCCACCTGTAACCCCCATTAGTATACTAATGTCTCCCTGTAACCCCCATTAGTATACTAATGTCTCCCTGTAACCCCCATTAGTGTATTAATGTCTCCCCGACTGCTGTTTGCTTCTTGCAGGTCATTGACTACAATGGTGAAAGGACATTAGATGGCTTCTCAAAGTTTTTGGAGAGCGGAGGAAAGGAGGGCGGCGCCCCAGCTGGAGACGATGATGACGAGGGAGAGGTAATTCACCATCACCATGGATACTGTGATAAACGCTCACCATGGATACTGTGATATACTCTCGCCATATTCTTTTAGCCATTCGGTTAATAAAACGCTCTTGACTTGACTTTGACAGATTAACTGAATGGCTAAAATTTTGTTATAAATGACAGATCAAAGTTTGATACACCCTTTATATTCACTTGTAAGACCTGGGCAGGGAACTGACAGTTGTGAGTTGTTCCAGTTCCAAAAAAACCCACAAAAAAAAGTCAAATTAATCATCCCTCTCCCTGAAATGTCTGAAGATGCCACAAAATAAGTTTAATTGTTTTGCATCAGGGATTGTGGTAGAGCACCGGGGGTACTTCAAACCATCCCAGGACCTACACATCAACTTAAACCAGTAGACTGTTATAAAATCAGTGAAATTCCAGATGCTCGACTTCAAAATAGGTGGAATTTTTCTTTTCTTTTTTTTTCTTTTCTTCTTTTTTAAAAACCATGTTGAGAGAGAAAATCCATACCAACCCAAGCCTCGGGCGCTCAGGCATTCCACAAAGCTGTTGGCCCAAATAGTTCTTCACTCCTCAGCCCTTTTGAAGGCAGTTCTTGGCTTAGGTACAGCTATCTGCCTGGCACCCAGACTTAGTCCGACCAAAGTATCAGGTCCACTCTGCCATGGGTGTTTATGTGTATCTGTGGCAGAGGTTTTGGCAAGAGTAGACGTACACATTTATGTGACCTGATTTTTCTACAGGCTTTTAGTTGACTGAAGGTGTTTTTCGCTTGGGAAAATGAATGCATTTGGGCTGGCTGCCTGCTTCACTTGACACCCAGGTTAATTGCGTCCCAGGGTCCTGAACACCTGACCCCTGGAGGTATTTTGTGCAGCGGTGAACTCATTTGGGCTCTGTAGACTACAGTTTTAACTTGTAGATTGGACATTTCACAGGATTATCAGAGTAATGAACTTGAACTCTTGCTTTTAAACTATACAAATTATGGTGAATATAATTTCAAAAATGTACTTGCAATAGTCAAACAATTCTTGAACATTTTAGCAATAGTCAAACAATTCTTGAACATTTTACTTTAACGTCACTTGTGAAACCTGAGAGCATTCCACCTTCTAGAGCTTGGCTTGGGGCAGTGGTTAAGCCTCACTCAGAGCAGCCTATTGCACGACTGCATGTCCAGACCTAAGATTTTAGATCTTTGGTAATGCCTAGCTAAAGACGTGGTCATTTCACTAGTATGAACCCAAGCCAGTAACATGAGTAACAGACCTGGTCAAATCTACTCAAAAATCTAATCCTTACATACTTAGTCTTAAATCTTGACATAAGTGACTTACAGCTAGTCACACAGCAGCATTGTATCAAATCTGAGCAATAGTTCCAACACCAAGTTGGTAGCTTATTGCGGGCAGTAGATATATACTAGGCACTGAAGCAAACTTGCAAGGACTGTAATTTACTGTCCATCAGTCCACAGATGCTCTCGTGGCATGTTGTAGCTTGTCTGAGCCCCACATGGTGCATACCGTCAATTCGGATGTTGGCAATGCATGAATCGTAATGTCTTGATCTAGATTCCATGAAACGAGCCCATACATGACAGCACATGTCTGGTTAGGGATTCGAGTAGCAACAAGAAGTCCCGATTGCACCACTTTGACATGTGCTTTTTCCATCAGATTCTGAGGCGAATTAAAAGTTAAATAGCATCGTGTTTTAGCGATAGAAGATGCGTCCACTTAGTTTTCCATCAACAAGACGATTCTATCTAAATAAAACGTCACAACCAACCGTATTTTTCTGACTCGCCAGATTATTTTCCATGCGACAAAACCGGCGTTGGAGCGATTATAACTGTGTTTCCATCACATGTGTCGCACTAACTTCATGCACATCACATGCACATGATTAGAAGAAAAGGCTGCACAGTTACTATACTGCCCAGGTTGCCCTCTTCTACGTCCATCAGTCCACAGATGCAGGATTCAGACATGCCGAAACAAGCCATGAAAGCATGTTGCATGCTGTAAATTATTATCTAGGGGCGATCCATCTTAATCTCTTCTGTACAGACGAGTTTCATAGGCTCTGGATCGAAGAGCACATGTCTGGTGCCACTAGTAGAAACAAGGTCCCGATTGCACCAGACATGTGGCCAGTCTGACCCAAAGGGGGTCAACCTGCCTTTAGGCAATGCTTGAATGTTCCAGAATGCATGTAACATGCCTGCACATTGTTGATCTCTTTGCACCAGACATGTACTGACAATCAGGACTCTTAAAGCTACTGGCACCCCCTAGCAAGAAGCTTCTCTGACACAAAAAGGGGGTAACCTGGCTGGCTGTGACCATCCACCCTACTACATGCTTCTGTCTCTCTCTCTCTTCTGGGAAAGCTAATTCCAGACCCCGACTGCTTCACTAATGCCAGAAGCAGCTGCTCTCTCTCTGTGTTGTTTACCATCCGGTGTTTATGTCGCACTTCTCTCACTCTCTCTCATAGTCTTTCCTCACACGTACTCGCACAGCATAAAATAGTAGCATGACCCAAGAGTTGTGCTAGTCATCCTCACTATTCGTCAAACGATCCCTGCTCCTGAACACGACACGTTTTTGTTGCTCCGTATCGGACACGTATGATAAACTTGGTGTATATATATGCTTGTTTATCTCACTTCTCTCTCTCTCTCTCTCTCTCTCTCTCTCTCTCTCTCTCTCTCTCTCTCTCTCTCTCTCTCTCTCTCTCTCTCTCTCTCTCTCTCTCTCGTAGTCTTTCCTTTAACTCGCATGCACAAGTCTTGGGTCATATTGCAACAGCCTGGTTAATGTTCTGATTTGCACTTCGAAAATGTTTACGCTCGTCATGCTTAACTACTCCCCAATGCCTTTCCTCCTGTTTCTCCACACGTTAATCACAAATAAAATTCTTGGCACGTTGCCTAGCCCCTCACCCAGTTGACAGAACTGAAGAGAAGAGTCAGAGTTGCAGACAATGCCCAGAGCAAGCATCATAGTCTTTCCTCCTCAGACTCTCATGGATGAGAGAAGTGAGAAGACTATGGGAGAAGGGAGGCATTAACATTGGATGGCACAAACACAACTTTTGGGTCATAAAACAACAAAGTTTATGTTCTGGTTGGGAGAAGGGGTTTGGAAAAGGGTTAAGGATTACCAGCAAGCCTAACAATGTCTTGTTGTTGCGCATCGGACGGTAATGAAAGAGTTGGCACATTGCTGAGCCTCATCCTGTTTACCGCGCTGAAGATATAAATCAGGGGTGCATTTCTAGAAAGTATAGTTGCTAACTATGTTGGCTACATTGCCAATGGGAAATTGCATTGCAACCAACAACTACCGAAGTTGCTAACTGCTAACAACTACGCTTTCCAGAAATGCACCCCAGGTTGCCATTTCTGAAAATACTTCTGGCTAGAGATGAAGGTTTTCTTACAGATGTTCAGGAAAATGTAGACATCAACTTGTGGCCCTGGAGCTTCATAATGGAAATTCAGATACCTACCTATGCGTAGGGCTGGGCGATATGGAAAAAAAACTATATCACGATATGGATTACTTTATATCACGATAACGATATATATCACGGTATAGCACAATTACATACGTTTTCAGTTATTCTCTTTATTTGCTCTTTATTTTTTCATGTCGCAAAACAACCTTTCTTTAAAATGGATCTTTTTATTCTTATTTTTACAGTTACATGAACTTATAGTGTGTATTGTGACAACATGAAATGTAATTAAATGATATTCAATTGTATAAAATTGATAAAATTACTATCACGATATAAACGATATAGGAGAAAGGTCACGATATACACTTTTATATCACGATAACGATATATATCGTCATATTGCCCAGCCCTACTACCTATTCATAACATCCATAGGTTAACACTATCTATCTGCAATGGCAGACTATTTGATTTTGGGTCACCCATGGTTGACAGCTTAAGTGTTTTTGTTGGAAACCAAGCAACTTGGAGCTCACCTATTGCTTTTAAATTATTCTTCAGCAGGAAATTGGCTGAATATTTTATTTGGTGTCATTCATGGTTGACATTGAGTGTTTTTGTTGCAAACCAAGCAACTTGGTGCTCACCTTTCATTTTTTTATTATTCTTTAACAGGAAATTGATGAAATGAGCGACATCGAGGATGATGACACAGGTGACCATGACGAGTTATAAGATCGGGAGCAATGTGGGACGCAGAAGCAGAGATGATGACCCCCACCCACCCCCCTACAACACAACACAACACACAACACAACACAACACCCCCCCCAAACAACATCACCACCAATTTACCACAGTCAACCGTGACCTCCTCCCTCCATCAAACCAAAACCAAACCAAACTACCCCTCCCTGTCCTGTCCTGTCCTTTGAACACTAAATGCCCATCTGCCCTTGCCCAGCAGCTGAGCAGCATTGTACAGTAGGATCCACCACAGATGCCACCACCCCAAAACGAACCTCATCTTCTCCACGAATCAACAACAAGGGCCCAGAAAGACTGCTTTGTGTTCTCCAGCAGGCAAATCCACCACCACACGGCAACCAACCAATAGGAGTGCTGTTCTGTTCTGTTCTGTTTGGGACCTCATTTTGATGTTTGTTCATTTTTTTTAGTTGTGGCCATGTTCATTACTTCGTCATACAAGTATTGAATCAATGTCACAGGTCTGGTTTTCTTTTTTTAGATAAAAAGTCAAATGTTCATAAGTTCAGCCCCACACATCCATCATGCCAGTACTGTGATCTGTAATCTTGTATGGGTGAGTCGCCGGCAGAGATAACAAGAGAACGCCAGTAATCTGTATTATATTCCTTCTGCTAAATTCAATCTGGGGTAGATTACGGGCAGAAATGTGGCTTGTGGATGGACTAAATCTCTCAGGGCTCTGGGGTCACGCATAGATCTTACAAACTTATATAAATATATATACTGTAAAAGGTTGAGTAGAAAGAGTGTTATGCTGTGAGCAGTCAACATGTTGATGTAGCTAACCAATCACTTGGTTCTATATTTTTTCACATATCTCTAAGGTCTCCCATTGTTGGTCTGTTCAGCGTCTTCTTTTTTTGCTTTGTTTTCTTAACTGGGCTACTGAACCTTTTTTTAAAAAGAGAAAAAAAAATCAAGAGAACACTTTGAGAGCTTATTTTATTTAATTTTTTTATTATTATGTATAATCTGTTCTCGGTAATTCGTATAGTAGTGGTGGCCCAGTCAGCCCCAGCCGCACCAAGCACTCTGTGTTGGTATGGCCCACCGTGTTGGATCCAGGTCTCCCAGATTCCATTCTCTCATTGGGGATCAGTGGTTAAAAAAAATAAATAAATAAAAGTAAAGTAAAAAGGGGTGATTTGCAGTGGCCGCCTTTCCATTCCATGTCCCTGTTGCACTGACGTTCAGAAACCCACACCCGCCATCTTGTGAGATTTTATTTTCTCTCCTCCTCAGCAGTTACTGAAAATGGCTGACGTTGAAACCTATTGTGTTATCAGTGTTGTTGTTAGTTCTTTGGGAATACTCACTGTGCAACAGACAGTCCTTGAGTCCAGCCTGCGTTCCTCTCACCCCCGGCAGACAGCCACCTGCTATTTCACCCCACATCCCATCCCATCCCATCCTATTCCCCATCAACCTAACCCTCCATTAATTCTGAAGTCACGTTTGTTCTCCAGTGGTGGGGCCCTCCGCAAACAGGGAAGGTTCTGGGTGTGTGTGTGTGTGTGGTCATTATTACAGGGAGGGGCTGAGTGAGTGAGTGAGTGAGTGTGTTTGTGTGTGTGTGTGTGCGAATGTACGCGAGTGCACGTGAGTTCTGCTTGTTTCCCTTAACGTCCAAGGGCAGGGGTGCGAATGTAAAGGGTTATTTTTTTATGCGTGTTTGGGGTTTTGTTTTTTGTTTTTGTTTGTTTGATTTCCTATGGGGGTTTTATTTTAGAGGGAGGGAGGGTGGAGTGATCTGAACAGGGTGGGTGGGTCCGTGGTGTAGGGGGAAACGGGTTTGTAAAGTATTTGATGATGAGCAGTTTCGGAAGTACGAAAATGTAAAATAAAAAGCATTCCATCACATTCAAAAACAAATCGAACATGGAGAAGTGAAAACTGGTGGCCAAATAAAGAGGAAAAAAATTGGAAATCAAGTTGTCATTTTTGTACAATGTGTATAGCCTATGCTTTTGTACAGGAAACCCCTGAACTATCATTTTACTACTTTTCATTAAATTAATGCTACATATGCTTATGCATTATGGTTTCATTATATGCAAATCTCGGGTGTAATTCTTGCAGTTTGACGCTGAAGAAGGCTTAGGCCGAAACGTCTGTCTGTCATGCTAACCTTGTAGATTAAAACTGCAAGAATTACACCCGAGAGTGCAGCTTTTTTTACTAAACATGACATTTGCTGTTTGCTCGCACCCGAAGACCTCGTAAGAAACAGTTGGGAGTTGAGCGCACTTTCTAAAAAAAGATTATATGCAAATCGACATGTATAACACTATTATAGATAAGTAGTCTCGATGTACACCTCATCGAATAAGATCACTGCAACAGCATTATATTTCAATATCTTGCAAAAGCAATCAATCATGTGGGCTTTATACTAGTCCACTGCCTGTTATAGCCATAATTTCTAGCACAAAATTGTTTAAGTGATTTGCAAAAGAAGCGAGTACTTCACATGTTTTTCTATTTGAAATACCACAGGTATTCCTTTTAATTACTAATAACATTGTAAAAATAGCAAGGAGAGGTTAGAAAAATATGGTGATTTACAGTTTATGAGTAGAAATGGAAGGCCTGTTTATATTACAGTGAGATGAGAAACTATCAAGACAAGATAAGATTGCTTCTTTGGGCCAGTTCAAATGGTGAGGTGCAGAGAGCTGGAGGGCCAGTCAAAGGGGCATGGCGGGCCGCATCCGGCCCCCGGGCCTTAGTTTGGGGACCCCTGGTGTAATTGATGGGTGTGGATGATGGGGACATGTTCATACCTCTTTTGAGATAAACCTAGCTTGTCCACACCACTTCATTTAAAAATATAATGCAAAAATAGCTAACACAGGCAATTTCCCCTATTTAATGTCCCCAGCACTTTCCAAGTCGAGCCAACACCTTTGGTCATAAGGCGGGAGGGCCCTGGGCCCTGGGGCAAATGCCCCGCTGGCTACCCCCTACAGCTCCGCCTCTGCTTAGCATTTCATCCAGGAGACAGGAGCGATCCCTTTTCCATCTCCGCATGTCCAATTATGTGATGATGATCAGGGGCTTATCTGATTGGTTGAGCCCAAGCATAGATCTAGAACAGTCGTTCTCAACCTTTTTTGGAAAAAAGCCCCCTGGACCTCATCCTAAGCCTCCCAACGCCCCCTTGACCTCATCACAAGCCTGTCAACTGCCCCTTAGTATTAAAAAAATTAAATGGGCTAGGGCTAATGCCTCCAATGACAACTAAGCATCGCCTCCCTCTCAACTGTATCCTTCTCAATGCCCCCCTAAGGCTCCCCAACATCCCTTGGGGGGCTGCACCGCCCCCGTTGAGAAACACTAATATAGAATATAGGTATACAACTTATGGGAGTAACATGAGTATAACGATAAGTGACATGATGGCCCAGTGCCGAATGGCATGGCCAGAGATGAGAGCAGCTGTGTTGGTTATAGGCCTATGGGGCATGTCACGCACTTCCTACGGTGTAATGGAAGACGGCATCCATAAACGTGACCACCACTGACAAATGTGTTTGTAAGTCTGACATGCAACAAGGATTTGACCGTGGTGGCCCGAAATATTTGAAATTGATACATGTGCAGAAAAAAAGTGGAAAGTTGTTTTCTTCATACGTAAATGAATGCATTACTTTCCAATTGCAATCCAATACGATTTGCTGAGACATGCAGGTGCCAACTGTTTGCCAAGAAACAGTTAGCAGCTGCTTGTTTCTTAGAGCTTTTGCACATAAAGATATACCGTAGGGCAAGGGTGGGCAATTATTTTGACCCAAGGGCCACACTGGGTTTAGAACATTGACCAAAGGGAAGAATATCACAGGCAATTTAATTGTATTTAGATGAATACAGTAGCCTATAATGTACATGGTTAATCTCAAACCTGCAAGAACCCTTGTCTTGGGTAGCATTGTAGAATGCTGGCTTTGGGCTCAAAGGTTTTTCTTGGAAAGTCTCTGCGGGCCATTAAGAAATGTCACAGTGGGCCGCATGTGGCCCCTGGGCCTGTGTTTGCCCACCACTGCCGTAGGGAGTTTAAAATCAACCAACCACAATCTTTACAATCATTGCTAATTCTATGAATACATTGTCACCCACTAGACAAGGGGCTTGGGGCAGGTATTGCCATTACGACCCTGTCTGTCTGTCTGTCTGTCTGTCTGTCTGTCTGTCTGTCTGTCTTTGTGTCCGCCTGCAATGTTTTGGAACTACCCTAGGGGCGCCAAACACACACTCTCTCTCTCTCTCTCACACACACACACACACACACACACACACACACACACACACACACACACACACACACACACACACACACACACACACACACACACACACACACACACACACACACGCACACACAGAATATTGTGCATCTAGCTTTAGCAGAGGGCCATGTTGCCATATCTGATTGCTCCTGTTGTTGTTATTTCCACTTGTTGTGATGTTTACTTGTCCATCAGTCTATGCTGTTCCTGCAGGCAACAGCATTGCCAGTTGGGTTGCTGGGTAAGGTAATGCCTGAAAAGGATCATAGATTCAGAGTGAAATATAGGGGAGCTGGGGGGGCAGATGCTTCTAGACATTACTTATCTTGTGGAGACTGCTGATGAGTTACAGCACGTCCCCCAAAGCTGATGTCACTGACAAGTGTGTGTGTGTGTGTGTGTGTGTGTGTGTGTGTGTGTGTGTGTGTGTGTGTGTGTGTGTGTGTGTGTGTGTGTGTGTGTGTGTGTGTGTGTGTGTGTGTGTCTGTCTGTCTGTCTGTCTGTCTGTCTGTCTGTCTGTCTGTCTGTCTGCCTGCCTGCCTGTCTGTCTGTCTGTCTGTCTGTCTGTCTGTCTGCCTGCCTGCCTGCCTGCCTGCCTGCCTGCCTGCCTGCCTGCCTGCCTGCCTGTCTGGGAGGTCTGTGAAGACATCACACAAACAAAGAGGTTTTTTTTAACCTAGATATTTCAAAGTATGGCATGGATTGTTTTTTTTTTACCATACAACTCAGCCCTAGCTATTTTTACATTTTGGCAATAGTGTTACAAGAAAACCCCACGCAGCCCTACCAGCAAATAGCCAAATGTGTACTAAAAATAAAGCGCCACACTCATGTTGGAATCGCCTGTAGAATAGTCTAGAAGTAGTGATTTCATTACCTGACCAAACTGATTCAGTGTGTAGCGTGTGAATCATTAACACCCATTAGGCTACTGTATACATCACCGTCCAGCCATTTCCCCACCCATCTGCTGATTTAGTGGTCGCCCCCTCACACACGTTTCTATGATTGCTATTTTTAGGCCATATTTTTGGAAGTCGGAACATCAATCCATCCTATATGCCATCCTGACTTTGGATGATGTGCTTAAGTTGTAAACCTTTGATTTTAACCCCTGCCGCGGCAAACTGTTTACTCGAAGTTAGCATTGGCCTGTGTGTGTGGTGCGTGACTGTCTGTAAGAACCATCACCGTTCAGCTATTCCACCAATGTATTGATTCAATCTCACATGTTTGTGTGATGGCTTTTTAAACGTTTTTTTGTGGACTTTATTGACAAGACAGTATTAGAGGTGGACAGGAAGCGAATGGGGAGAAAGATGGGCAGGGTCAGTCGGCAAATGACCCAGGCCGGCCGCATGGCAGACGAGTGCCCTACCGGTTGGCCACGGCAGGGCCTGTGTGATGGCTTTTTTGAGGCTATATTTTATGGAAGTCGTCACATCTATCCACCTGTAGCGGTTGACAGCCATGCGTAAACCTTTTATTTTTAACCCATGCAGCCGCAAGTGTTTACTAGAAGGTACCCCTGGACTCATGTGCTGTGCTGTGCACTGCGTGACTGACTGTAATGTCGGTCGTAAAGGCATCAGAGGCCACATGAATGGTGGGTGGGGGGTGTGGGGTGGGGGGGTTAGAGTCTGCCAGTTCCAGATCCGGGGGTGGGGGGTGTATGACTGACTGACTGGTGGCTTTTAAAGTCCCCAGTGGTGAATAACAGGAGCTGGACGAGACTCAAGACCCTAGCCAGCAAGCCAGCCAACAGTCAGCCAGCAGTCGGCCACAAGCCAGCCACAGCAGTCAGCCAGCCCAGTGTGACACTAGCGCTGGGCAGGACCAGTTCAAGCCACTCATCCTCTAATTCAGTCACTTGATCTGTGAGGTGACAAGTCCCCAAAATAGCGCCGCAGAAGGGTATATAGAGAGCCCCGAGGGCAGGGCCCTTGCACTATTCCCACACTACCTACACTAGCAGACAAGGCAGTGCAAGCCAGCAAATAGCCCATAGCTGAGGACTGCCAGGCCAGCACTGCAGAATAGCTACCACTCAGAGAACCTCTGGACCTCAAGAAGACATCTTCTAACCAGGCAAAGACAGTTGAAGCCAGACACGAGAAGCAGAGGACTACCAGCAAGCAACCCTGCCGAATAACATCTTCACCAAGAGCACCAGGAGAGGAGTTCTGGACGCAAAGAAGAAGCCTTCAGAAAGCCCAGAACCTCTGGAGGACACAAAGAAGAAGAACCTTCGAGAAGAACCTTCTAGCTCTACTTCCCAAGGCCTCAGAAAACCGCTGAGGACTTTACTGCTCTTGCGCCTTTTGCCGCCGTTGACCTTTTTCCTCGACACAATGAAGTACCTCAACTACAATATCTCCAAGCCCGTCAGCTACCGCAAGTTCGCCTCCATGACCGTGGCGAAGAAGGATTGGGAGAGCATGCCCGACGCCGCTGCTGTGGCCGCCACCGCCACCGCCGCCGTTGTGCCCCTCAAGCCGGTCCGCAACGTGCACTTCCCCGACGCCGTGCTCTTCCACGACTTCGTGAAGACGGGCGAGTTGGAGCGCATCGGCCGCTTCATCCGGGCCAAGAAGGCCACGCTGGACACCATCTACCACACAGGTGAGAGGATGCACGCCACTCGCACAGTTAGAGTTGAGAAGAGACAGGCAGCCATGGCTTAGTGGTTAGAGCCACTGGCCTTTAGATCAGAAGGTTGCAGGTTCAAATCCCAGCCTCACCAGCATCTTCATCCATGGCTGTAGTGCCCTTCAGCAAGGCACATGACCCCACATTGCTTCAGGGACTGTAACCAATACCCTGTACCCAAAGGCGCTTTGGATACAAAAAAAGCGTTAGCTTAATGTAATGAGTAGACTTCTTGGGACACCATCTGGTACCACCAGTGGGGGGAAAGGTTGAGGGCCCAGCAGCATGATTAGACTGGGCCCCCTAACACTTAGGTGAGCAGATGCACGCTGCTCGACTAGTAGAGTTCAGTTGACTAGAGTTGAGTAGACTTCATTGGGCACCATTTATCACACCCGGTAAGCAAATAGGTGGTACAACCAGTGGGGGAAAGGTTATGGGTCCGGCATGGTTAGACTGGGGCCCCTAACACCCAGGTGAAGAGATGCACACTTTGAAAAGTAGAGTTGAGTTGACTAGAGTTGAGATGAGTAGAGTAGGCTTCATTGGGCGCAATCACAGTAAGCAATTAGTGGGGTACCATCAGTTGGGGAAGAATTGTTAGGATGAATCTAAGGGTCCAGCATGGTTAGACTGGGGTCCCTTATCACACGTGAAGAGATGCACACTGTTTGAAAAGTAGAGTTGAGTTGAGTTGAGAAGAGTAGAGTAGACTTTATTGACCCTGAAGGAAAATAAGGCAACTCTTTTCTACTACTAATTCTAGACCTATCACAGACCTCTGAAAATGCATCTGAAAGGCTGGTATGATAGTCCGAAGAGGAAATCAACAACATGCATGGTTTACTTAACCTTTCAATGTCATGCACACAAAGTCACATATACAGCAGTTTGTGGTTGCTGAGCTGCTTGAGAGCTTGTTTTTAATGCAAGCTCGGTTTAAGACAGATACATCCTGGCAACCAATGCAGGAACAAACTCTTTGTATAACAAATAATGCATACATAATTGAAATATTACTATGCAAAAAGTATTGTACATGTAGTGAAGTTACCATACAGTTGACTCCTGTCTGACGTGTAGGCATCGGATGGGTAGGCCACATCTGGGACATCCGATGCAGGAACAATCAGGAATCAATGAAACCCTTTACAATACGAGAATAATAATTACTGAATTTGGATAGCACACTTCATACAAGATATGCAGCTCAATGTGCTTAACAGTTTAGATTAATTGAAAAAAAAAGATTGAAAAAAAAAACCTAATAAAAACTAATGAAAAGAAAAGAAAAGAAAAGAAATTAAAAGAAAGGGTTGGGGACCCCCTCGAAACCAAGATATCTCATCTCAAGGGGCTATCCCCCTAAAACCAATAAATTGAAACTGAATGTACTGCATGTAGTGATGGTTCCCTGCCCCCACCTGTCTTACTCTGCAGGCATGGATAGGCTACATCTTGGGCAACCAATGCAGGAACAATCAGGACAAACAAGCGCTTGACAACCCGAAAAGTCTTAACAACACATACAATAGAAGATATTAAAAGTTGTGCATGTAGTGACAGTCCCCTGCCCGCCTGTGTGACTTTGCAGCTACATGAAAACTGAAAATAACATCTGCGACACCAAAGCTCACGCGTTTCTCTCACTTTAACGTGACGTTTCATCAGACATTTTTTTTAGACGGATGTGTTTTTTTTCTCTTTGTTACACTGAACGAAATGGTAGTATTATGGGATGGTCAGGACCAGGCTACTATCTCAAGGGGCTACAAACAAATTGAAACCGACAATAAATTGAAACTGAAATAAATAGTTGTGCATTGTAGTGACGGTTCCCTGCCCCTGCCTGTGTTTCACTAGGCATGGCCGCCATCCACGAGGCGGTGCTGAGCGGCAACCTGGCCTGCGTCAAGCTGCTGGTGGAGCTGGGGGCCGACATCCACCAGCGGGACGAGGACGGCTGGACGCCCCTCCACATGGCCTGCAGCGACGGCTTCCCCGAGATCGCAAAGTAAGTAAGAATAGAAGGGGCAAGAAATGCAGTACAGTACATCACCTTGTTTCTCTTCTTCACTTTACCTTAAAACTCACCACACAGACACACACACACACACAGAGACACAGACACAGACACACACACAGACACACACACACACGCACACACACACACACACACTAGGCACAAGTCATGAGACTTCTGTGCTTAACTCCTAATTAGGCATGGTCTGTCTCTCTCTAACTCACACACACACACACACACACACACACACGCACACACGCACACACACACACACACCATGAGGTCACATGAAACAAAGCACCTCAGAGTGGAACCCAAACCAGAGGCGGTGGTATTGGGTACACATGCTTGTGCCTCACATATAGCTCTGCCCTTCTGCCCTCTGCCCCCCCGCGTGAGCAATGCCAAGTGTATAGATGGAGTCCCGAGTGCCTTCACGTCACGGCCAAGGTCTCCTTTACTCCAGGCTATACATCATCACGTCACATGTTCAAGGAGCGCTATTCCTTTGCTGCCCTCGCTGAGAGTTAATATGACTCTTAGAGAGTAGGGTCAGCACTCTTGAGTGTCAAATTTGACTCAACGTGTGAACACTGAGGTATTTACTGCGCGTCAAGAACAAGGCCCCCCCCCCTACTCGAGCCTATATATAAACGTATATATCACGTCATGCGTTAAAGGAGCGGTATTCCTCTTCTCGGTCCGCACAGTAAATTTTGCAGTGTTATTTCAACACTTGGGAGTCGAATGTAATACTCACCGTGTTTATCCTACTCTCTAAGTGTTGTTGTCACTGCAGAATTTATTGTGTGCCAAGGGGAAGGACTCCTGCTCCCTGATATATAGGCTACTACATCACGCCCATAGGCGTGCACACTCAGATAGGCACGAGGTGGTTCTAAAGCACATGCCCCCTTTTGCCCGTCTGAACAAAATATGCCCTTTTTGGAAGTTTGGAAGTACTGTTGTCATTTTTTTTGACATGATCATCTACATACGTACATGCTCATGATTGACGATCAAGCGCATGTGTCAACAATGCTCCGATATTACATAGTTCCACATGCCCCCACTGTGCACGCCACTGCATAGGCCTATTAACCAACAGCATTTCTTTCTCTCTCTGTGTCTCTCTCTCTCAGGTATCTGCTCTCTCTGGGCGCCGACATCAACGCCAAGAACGAGGACGGCGAAACGCCTGCTGACATGATCGACCCGGACTTCAGCCCGGAACTGGCCAAGATGTTCGGGGTAGAAGGCGGCGACTGAAGATAACAAAAAACAAAAAACTTGTTTAGAGAAAACTCGACTGCATTCGCCGCGTTTGTTGTTGTTGTTGCAGTTGTTGTTGGGAGGGACGATGGGAAAGCAACGTGAGAAAAGACAGTTGTGAGCGGAGGGTACGGTCATTTCCACCGACTCTAACCGCCACGAGAGATGATTCCCTTGGGGGGGGTCCCAGGGAGTGAAGTGGAGTGACTACTGAAGAGATAGGCTACTCGGTTGCGGTTGTGGCGGCCTAGCTACTGAAAGGACTTGTGACGAGCTTGTGCTGCGAGGAGCTTCTTCAATCCCATGAGATGAAGCCTACGGTGTGCTTTGAGGCTCAGTGGACTGAAGTCGCTTGATGTCAGCCGTATCAGACGAACTACGCCATGACGCTTAATTTTAACAACACCTCATTTTTTACGCAGTGTTCATGTGTGATTTTTTTTTTTTAATGCAGCTAGCATTTTAGTTGTCACTTTATGTACGCACACATCTTTGATGACGCACTAGCAAGCTTTTATTTATCACTTAGCATAGATCTCCGATATAGTTTGATGTACATTTATCATGATATATTTTATTTTTTTATACTTTTTCAATAAAGTCTTTCAAAATAACTTTCTTCAATGTTTGTTTCATTGACAATTTTACAAGACAACTTTAACAACTGTGATTAAAACACACACACACACACACACACTTGCTTCTAATACAGGGGTGGGGAACCTTTTTCATTTGAGGGGTCACTTCAAATTCATCTGAGGGCAGTAAAAGTCCTCCAAGGGCCGCACTATGAACACAAACCAGGATTTCCCCCTACATTTTAGGCCTATATTGAAGGCAGCCACCTTTTTAAAAAAACCCACCTTCTCTAGCACCTCTGAATATAACTTAATTGTATTGCAAATTTATTTTCTAAAATTCCTTTACAAAATAGGCCTATACCATATTTTATGTGAAGCTGCACAACATTAAAATTATATCGGGGGCCGGATAAAATGGACTCAAGGGCCGCAAATGGCCCTTGAGATATAGGTTCCCCACCCCTGTTCTAATACATCTAACAGCTAAATTGAAGATAAAAAAACACGTTTTGTAAGGGGCTGCAGTGTGTGGTTTCCTGACAAAGACAATCATCTGAAGACGGTTAATGCAGAAGTAGATCAAGCTTTAAGTCATAGTGACAAAGTAATGTGCTTGTGCAATCACACTATGACTACACACATTTAAAAACACTAGAAATGCACCGGATCGTGATTTTTAGGATCCTGCCGGATACCGGATCCACTGCTTAAGATCCTGCCGGATCCGGAACCGGATACCGGATCCTACGAAAGGGTTGAAACACATAGCCTACTCACACACGTGGGCCCTTTTTATCACGTTGGCTCTAACTATTTTGTCTGAAAAGCCTCGGCTACCGGATCCTGGATCCTGGAACCGGATCCTGTGAAAAACCCTATTATCCTGCCGGATCCGGAACCGGATCTTGGATCCTGTGCATCTCTAAAAAACACAGAAAGTGGGATCCTGAGGTGTGACTCCAGTAAGACGCTATCATAAGCCTAAATCCACATAGGGACAACCATGGCCTAATATGGTTAGGGATATAGTCTTAAGATCACAGGGTTGCAGGTTCGGATCCCACCCTTACAGGTCCCCACACCTCCATCCATGGCTGAAGTGCCCTTGAGCAAGCCGCCTAAACCCAAACTGCTCCAGGGACTGTAACCAATAACCTTTAAATAACTCTCTTTAAATAAATTTGTTTAAATAAGACGCTTTGAATGAAAGTGTCAGGTAAGTGTACTGTAATAATAACAAAGGCTTTCCATACACACATTTTCATAAAATACTGTTTTGCCATTACCTTAAAACTCACAGCCAGATGGGATTTAGAATGTCAATAAGGGTGGGACATTTTTTTATGGCATTTCAAAGGGATTACAGTTCAGTAGGTCTATACGCTGAAGGGCTGCAATTTGCCAGAAAAAAAGGGGTCTCCTTTCAGAGACAGAGATACAGGAGGAGAGCTGTTCAGTATTTGTTCATTTCCTGTAAGTCTTATAAGCTTTATAATATGCTCAACTCAACAAGAGTTACTGGGTACTAAAACCATAAATATTCTACAAAAGAAAAGAGAAAGGACAGCACTCCTACTGTAGTTACTATTGACTTTATTGCAGACGTTTCGGTCATAACCTTCGTCAGTGTCTGGCACAGTGACTTCCTATAAGTCTTGACATCCCTTTGCTTTCCATTATTGATAATGTTCATGGAGACCAAAAAAGGATTTATTGATTAAACCAATAATCTTAATCATAGTCCCCATTTTGAACACCAATCACGGGCACCTCAAGACTCCCACAAGGGCACCTCACAAGCTCCACAAGGGCACCATGCTTGTCAGCCCCTGAAGAACACAATGAGTGTTACATTGTGTGAGTTTTCAGTGGTGGCAGACAGACGGCGGCTATATACCTGCATTTTCATGGCTGGAAAGTCTGGAATTCCAGATTGATCTGGGAAAATGACATGTATGTAAACTGCTACCACATAGCTGCTGACCTTTGAGCAGCTGATCTTATGGGACACAGAGTCCCTCTAGTGGACAGCATACATAGTGCTGGTGATGAGTATTATTTGAAGTGAAAGTGAAGTGAAAAGTGAAAGCCCAACTGGGACTGTGAAACTCCAAACTCCCATGGTCACTGTGACACAGCACTCCACAGCACACAAGTGCATACTGCACACAACGCAATTGCATTTATGCCTCACCCGTGCAAGGGGGCAGCCCCCAATGGCGCCAGGAAGGTGGAAATTTGATAAGACAAGGAGAGACAATTTCAACGTGGGAAAAGCTTGCTCAGAAGTACAGGGAACGGTTATTTCATGAAGAACAGTACATAGGGAACAACAACACAACTATGTACACTGACACAATATAGATGGACGTCTATGTTATGGAATTATAATGACTAGAGTGACCTTGGGCAAGATCATTTGTAATATTATGCATTAGCTGGTCCACATAACCATGAACATATTTAGTAATATGGCTTCAGCATAACATTTTGTGTCTTTGTGTGGGATTATATGTGGGCCCAGGCTAGTGTAGCAGCAAAAGCGTAACAGTGATCTTCCCACTCAAATACAACAGAATATGTGCAGGCCCATCTTAATATTGTATATGAAAATATTGCACATTTATGACAATTATGATGAGTAAATTATGTTTTTATTATGGAAAAAGATTGTATGTAATCAAAATTATTTTTTGTTTCAGTCTTTCAGTCAATCTGCGAGCTTGTGGTGATGACTTTGATATTGCAGACAAGGTCTCCAGTTAGGGTGGGGCCCGGGGGGTGTTGCAGGCTCCTCTTAATAGTATGTGTGCAGTGGTGTCATACGTGGTTTCTGTTTGGCATACTTTTCAGACTGACTTGGCGTGTGCATAGCGGAGTGGGATGCAGGTAAGAGTAGGTGTGGGGGTGTGGCGCCACCCATTTTTGGTGAGAGCCAACTGTTGTGCATGATGTCAGGTGGCTGGTCGCACATGGCAAGTTGGGATGCAGGCAGGGCCGGATTAAGATTGCCTGGGACCCCTAGGACAGTGTTTCTCAACTGGTGGGTCGCGACCCAAAAGTGGGTCGCGGAAGGGTCATGGGTGGGTCGCGGAGCCTTGGTGTAAAAAAAACGTAATTCTAAAAAAAAAAAATCCAACTTTTCCTGCAACAATTTACAACTTTTATTTTGATAGGCTAGTGAACTCCGTGTCATCTGTTGTCATAGATACAATCTGAATGTTTATGCGAGATAGATAGCCTGCAACCAGTCATTCGAGTCTTGGTTACATTTTGAGAATTGCATTGAATAGACTTGAACGCTAAAAAAAATGGGTCGCGACCGAATGAGAGTGGAAAATGGTGGGTCCCAAGACTGTTCCAGTTGAGAACCACTGTCCTAGGCTCCAGGCTGCTGTGGGCCCCCTTGGAGACAACTGGCAGGTGGGGCCCCCTAGGCTGCAGCCATATCTAGCCTGTGGGAGCCCCCAGCAGGTGGGGGGGTCCTAGGCTGCAGCCATATCTAGCCTGTGGAGGCCCCCTGGCAGGTGGGGGGCCCTAGGCTGCAGCCATATCTAGCCTGTGGGCCCCCCCTGGACAAAAGGTGAGGGGCCCCTAGGCTGCAGCCATATCTAGCCTGTGGGAGCCCCCAGAAAGTAGGGGGGTCCTAGGCTGCAGCCAAATCTAGCCTGTGGGGCCCCCCTGGACAAAAGATGAGGGGCCCCTAGGCTGCAGCCATATCTAGCCTGTGGGGGCCCTAGGCTGCAGCCATATCTAGCCTGTGGGGGCCCCCAGTAAGTGGGCCCCCCCTAGGCTGCAGCCATATAGCCTGTGGGGGCCCCCAGTAAGTGCGGCCCCCCTAGGCTGCAGCCATATAGCCTGTGGGGGCCCCCTGGACAAAAGATGGGGGGTCCTAGGCTGCAGCCATATCTAGCCTGTGGGGGCCCCGGCAAGTGGGGGCCCCTAGTCTGCAGCCAAATCTAGCCTGTGGGGCCCCCTGGAAAAAAGATGAGGGGCCCTTGGCTACAGCCATATCTAGCCTGTGGGGGCCCCTGGGCAAAATATGGGGGGCCCCAAGGCTGCAGCCATATCTAGCCTGTGGGGGCCCCCGGCAAGTGGGGGGCCCCTAGGCTGCAGCGATATCTAACCTATGGGGGCCCCCGGTAAGTGGGGGGGCCCTAGGCTGCAGCCATATCTAGCCTGTGGGGCCCCCAGCAAGTGGGGCTCCTAGGCTGCAGCCATATCTAGCCTGTGGGGCCCCCTGGCAGGTGGGGGGGCCCTATACTGCAGCCATATCCAGCCTGTGGGGGCCCCCTGCAAGAGGGGGGGCCTTACGCTGTAGCCATATCTAGCCTGTCGTGGCCCCGGTAAGTGGGAGGCCCCTAGGCTGCAGCCATATCTAGCCTATGGGGGCCCCTGAAAGGTTGGGGCCCCTAGGCTGCAGCCAAATCTAGCCTGTGGAGGCCCCTGGGAAGTGGGGGGGGGCTAGGGTGCAGCCATATCTAGCCTGTGGGGGGGCCTAGGCTGCAGGCATGTCTAGCCTGTGGTGGGGGCCCTAGGCTGCAGCCATATCTGGCCTGTGGGGGCCCCTGGCGGGGGGTGGGGGGTGCTAGGCTGCAGCCATGTCTAGCCTGTGGGCCCCCCCCTGGGAGGTGGGGGGGCCCTAAGGTGCAGCCATATCTAGCCTGTGCAATAATCCGGCCCTGGGTGCAGGTGAAGGTTGGGGGTGGAACCTCCTTCCTCATCCGCCATTATCTGCATCGTGTAGCGGCGGCCTTAGTGCAGTCCAAGGGGAGGGTGGTGGTGGTGGTGGTAGGGGTACAGTACCATTCTCCTCCTCCCCTCCTCTACCTCCTCCATCTCCTCCACCAGTTCCCAAACCTCCGGAACCCTCTTTAATGAGGTGCCAGTGAGGATGTGGGTGCAGCGCCATTAAGCTCATCCTCCTCCTCTTCCTCTTCCTCCTCCTCTTCCACCAGTTCCAGCGTGTCGTGGTGGCTGCTCCAGGTCCAGCTGGAGGTGCCACAGATCTCGGGGAAGGTGGGGAAATGGAGGACCTCCGGGTAGCGGCTCAGCAGCGACGCCCCCACAAGTGCAGCACCTCCCAACGCTTGGAGGCTGTCAGGGTGCGCAGGCATATGCTTAGCCCACGCCTGCCTGCACAGCAGAGGAGAGGGGAGAAGAGGAGAGGAGGGGAGAGGAAAGGAAAGGAGAGGAGAGGAGAGGAGACAAGAGGAGAGGAGAGGAGAGGAGACAAGAGGAGAGGAGAGGAGAGGAGACAAGAGGAGAGGAGAGGAGAGAAGAGGAGAGGTGAGGAGAGAAGAGGAGAGGGGAGGAGAGAAGAGGGGAGGAAGGGAGAGTGGAGGAGAGGAGAGAAGAGAAGAGGAGATAAGAGGAGAGTAGAGAAGATGGGAGGAGAGGAAGGGATAGGGGTGGGTATTGGCAAAGGGTTCACGATTCGATGCGCATCACGATACACATGCCACGATGCGATTCTATCACGATGCATTGCGATTCATGCAATATGGTCCAGCTGCGTCTTGTCCAGCTAATACCGCTACGCCCATTCCTCCTTACTAGACCGCCCTCACAGTAACGCCCCTTTGGCTGTTCAAGTTTCTGAAGTCAGTATGCTGCCGAATGGCACTTGTAAGCGCCCCGCGGGACTTATTAAAACGACTGGATGGATTTCGCTGGATGGATTTCGCTGCAGCGATCACTCAACTGTCGGTAAGATTTCGAATAAAATGCATGAATATACATAACGGTTACTTTACGAGTTGACTTAGTCGGAGTGCGAACAGAAAGTCGGAGGTGTCATATTTGTTCAACCTGGTGTTAAACGTAATTTCAATTCTTGACCAGTGCATGTAAAGAAATTGTAAATAAAACCGACTTGATGTAGTAGTGCTAAAAATAAACCTTTATATTTTCTCTTAGTGAACTTCTCAAAATATATGGGCTAATGTAGATACCACTTGGGATGGGTTTATCGTTACCTATTGTTTCTGATGGGGCGTTAATTGGTGTGGCACCCGGAACTCTTCCTCACTTCAGGAAGATTGGCAAGGGGTAAGCTGTGTTTTTTTCCTCCGTGTCACAAAGTATTTAATGATGTTTCTGTACTTTAATTTCTCTGCTACTTTATTGATCTTTGATGGGAAGATATTCTGTTACGTTTGTGTTGATATTTTCGTTGTAATTTTCGCTCAAAGTATGTACAACATTAGCGCCATTAATGTCCGCGATCGTTATGAAGTTAACAGGTGCTAACGAGCAGATTGGGAAGTAAATAAATGCTACTGGATCGAGGCCCCTCGTCATCTCTCCTGCCTCTTCAATCATCCAAAGACTGTTTAGTCTGTTATTTTAATGTAATGGTCGGTTCATGTCCGTTGCATTGACTTGACTTGTCATTGGGTCTGATTTTAAATGTGCCATATAGTTCAATGTGGGAGCAGGTTCACACACTAAATAAGACACTAAGGTCAAGCACAAGCAGATTTTTTGTTTTATTTTTCTCAGAGCAGAGTAGAGCAGATGTTTCAGGTTGCTGCCATCAGAGAGCAGTGACTTGACCTCAGTGTCTTATTTAGTGTACTCCCACATTGAACTCTACTTTTTGGGTCCACGCACCTACTTATTTCTAAACATCTAGAGTGCAACAATACCCATGCCTCCTAATGTGCCATATAACCTGTATCTCGCCTATTGTGTGTGTGTGTGTGTGTGTGTGTGTGTGTGTGTGTGTGTGTGTGTGTGTGTGTGTGTGTGTGTGTGTGTGTGTGTGTTCGTGAATGTGTTCACGCAGATATAAGAAGTTGGGGTTGGGGTTGATGATCCACATGATGGTGATGGACCAGGACAGCTCTGGACCTCCTGATTGGCAGCTCCATCCTCAACCTCCCTTCCTGTCCTTCACACATGTGCAGGTAAGGCCAATTTTTAAAAACTCACTGCATTGTCTGAGGCAAAAGTAGGAGAAAAGGAGTGAGTGAGTGAGTGAGTGAGAACCCGGCCATTACATGTGATGTGACCCTTAAAGGGCGTGTGTGTGTCCTAGAACCAAGACAGTGGCAGTGTGTGTCTGTCTGTCTTTGGTTAAGGATATTTTTAAGATACTACCTTGTTGTGTTAACATTATTTTGCTATTTCTGACAGACAGAGGCAGTTTTCTGAAGGATGGTTAATGTCAGTATCAACATGTTGTGATGGAGGCTTCCACCTGAGCTGAACACAGAAACTTGCACACAGTGGTGAGTAAAACACTGAATCTGTTTTGTTCTGCACTAGACCAATAAGTATTTCATACAGTAATTCCTTTCTGTACTGTGTTTATTTATTGAAAAAAAAAATGTGGATAGAGGATAATACAAAACACTGGCACTGTAGTGATCCCTGCACAGGCCAGAAGCTGTGTATCTCTTCAGCCTGGTGTTCTGCATTAAAATGATGGGTGTGATTTTTATGTAGTGTATTCTATGTATCCCTCTCGTGTGTGTGTGTGTGTGTGTGTGCATGCGTGCAGATGGAAGCAGTCGTTCCTGTTCAGCATTGATATGCCGGTAATGGGTTTGATGAGCCACAGCGTGGTGATGGGCAATCAGCATCAGGACCAGGGCCGCTCACAAGGAGAACCTCCTGCCCTGCCTCTTCATCCTCAACCTCCAATCTTCCTGCTCTTCACACATGTGCAGGTGAGGACAACCTCTAAAATGCACACTTGACTTGAGGCAAAGGGGGGAGAATAGGCGTGCATGCATGCACGTGCACCAAACTTTAAGACAGTAGCAGTGTGTGGGGGGGGGGGCATGTGCACAAGCATATGCACGTGCTCATGTCATGTCCTTCTGTAGGTAGATAGGGGTTGGTTGTTTTTGTCTTAATTGTCATTCATAACATTAACATGCCTTTTTTGACAGGCACAGAGCCAGTTTTCAGAGGGAGGGCTGATGACACCAGCAACTTCGGATCTGAACCTGATCAACCCAGCACCAACCACTGTGCCGCTCCTCCTCTGCCAACTGCACCACATGGCTCCACCATCTCAAAAAGGCACAGACACTACTCCACTTCCTGCGAAGGATGAGAGAAGAGCCGACCTCCCCACAACGGCACTCACCACCTTCTACAGGGGTGTCATTGAGAGCATCCTGACCAGCAGCCTCTCTGTCTGGCATGGCAGCCGTCAAGCTGAAGACTAGAGGGCAGTACAGAGAGTGGTGAGGACAGCAGAAAAGCTCATAAGATCACCCCTACCTGTTCTCCCTACTACCATCAGGGAAGCGCTAGCCCAGCATGCGGTGCTGCAAAAGCACACTGGGAAACGACTTCTTTCCACAAGCCATCAGACTCCTCAACGCACTGAAGAAAACCACATGAATAACCAAGGACACGGGAGAATATTCCATGAACACTTCTTTCACCATGCCACTTACACTTAACTCATTGCACCTTGTATACAGCATCTTCACACCACCTGTATGAACTCCTCCTGCTGTGTGTGTGTGTGTGTCCACTGTGTTTGTGTATTTATTGTCCATCAGTATGTTAATCTTATTATTGCACACTGTTTGGGTGTCTGTATTTATAGTATGTATCAGTCTATATTTAATGCCAATGCCTTATTTTTAGTTATTAGTTAAATGCACATTGGAGACTGGTCAAACACAATTTCAAACTTTGTGTTAACCCTCTTGTTGACCGTTCACACTTCATAGTGTAAAAGTAAACAGAAATAAATTCACATTTCATTCCTGTCTCGTTCACTTCTTTCAGCAATGTATGTGGCCTACATGCAGGGAAGCTGACGGGGGACAAAGGGGTCCGTTGACCTGGGCCCAGTGAGACGAGGGGTCCAGGAATGGGTCCTCATTACATTGTATGTAGTCTATGTATTGAGTGGGGGGCCCTTTCAGATTACTTTGTCCTGGGCAAAGCCAAAGCTGTCAGCGGCCCTGATTATGTATGCACAAACACTGGTTATGATGGTAGGAAAATTTTTCTCTGTTTTCTGATGGCCTTTGAATTAAGACAGGCCAATCTGGAACCTCTCCTGGATAAAGAGGTAAGCTTCAATGGTGTGGTCACTCCTAAATCATAGACAGACATGGAGTATGGTAGGCCTATGGTAATGAAGAAATCGTTTTCTCCAATAAAACAAACAAATAGCCTATTGCTATTTTAAATACTATTTCATATTTTTTCATTAATATCTGCTCTTTTCAAGCTGGCCACATAACTGTGGTGAGGTGACACTCATTAGGCCTACTTCAAAAAGTCGGGAATGTGTTGCTGATGTACATCGTACAACTTTGTCTTACCAAGTGAACAACCTCGCCTAAAAGGGTTTTTTAATTATTTGTCGGGGTGTGTTAATATCCTGGAAAGGATAAATCTGTGGTTTAATCATATAGCCTACCCAGTGTTAACAGTGACCTCGATACACACAGCTAGGTGAGGTAATGCCAACGCATTGACAGTATATATTTAGGCAATATATACAGTATTTACTATCAATGTGTCAAAGTTGTGTTGAAATCAAAGCATTTTGGCGACCTGTACGTTATGACAAATCTGTGCATAGCGACACGAGTTCTAAACAGTAGGCTACAATGTCCGAGGTACGGGAAGACAAAGCAAAATACATATTGGGATTAGAAAACGTGTGATTTATCTCACTTTCTTACATAAATTGTTGAGAATATTATGTCAGTGGAATGTTCAGTGAAACGTTTCTCTGGAAGATAACAATTTGCACGGGATATCTTTGAAAACATGGAGCCTTCATCCGGAAATGGCCTTGAAAATGACATCATGCAGTATCCCTTCACGATTGGCCAATACGGCAAATGCCGGGAACGCCCATGGGCGTGCTTGCATTAGGGGTGGAACTGTTTTACTGCAGCTGGACCCTTCTCGATTCATGTACTACTGTGATGCATTGCGATATTTACTTCAGTAAATGTGTAAAATACAGCTTATTTATCAGTTCCTGTGTAGCTTTCATAAGTCAGTTCATTCTATTTAAGCATTTTATCATCTGGGAGAGAGCTTACATCACAACAGAAATATTACCTACTCTCTACTGAACAAAATCAACCCGTGGCAAATAGAATTTTATTGTTATCAAATAATCAATTGTCATGAATCCATGCAGTATATTGAGAAAATAAGTATCACGATACCTTGTCATGAATCGATGCATTGTATCGTGAAAGTAAGTATTGCGATGCATCGATATGACGATTATTTTGCACACCCCTAGGAAGGGAAAGTGGAGGAGAGGAGAAAAGAGGATAGGAGAGGTGGAGAGAGGAGAGGGGAGAAGAGGAGGAATAAAAAGATAACACAAGCGAGGAGAGGAGAGAATAGGAGAGGAGAGGAAAGGAGGAGAGAGGAGTGGAGAGGAGAGAAGAGGTGGGGAGGGGAGAGGAGAAGCGGGAAGAGCAGAGAGGATAACAAGAGAACAAAGGAGAGGAGAGGACAGGAAAGGAGGGGAGGGGAGAGATGGGGAGAGATGGGGAGAGGAGAGGACGGAAGACAGGAGAGGAGAGGGGCAGGCACGGTCACACATACAAAAACTAATAGCATTACAAAATATGCTGAGTTACATGGCATGCTACAGTCAATCGAAAGTATTCACAGCGCTTCACTTTTTTCATATTTTATTATCTTACAGCCTCATTCCAAATGCTACAAATGAATCTCTATTGTCAAAATCCTACACAAATTATTCCATTATGACCATGTGAAAAAAAAGTTTTGAAAAAGTATAGAAATAAAAACCAAAGAAATCATATTTACAAAAGTATTCACAGCCTTTGCTTAATACTTTGTAGAACCACTTGGCAGCAACTACATTCATTTTTTCATTTCGAAATAAAAAGGGATTAAAAGGGAGGTCATCGGTCTGTGTTTCAACCTTTCAGTACATTGAAATTGTACATTTTGAGTATGCACCTGGCTAGAGTGAGTTTTGAATGAAATCCTATGGAGAGTATCATGATCTGCTTCTGTAGTCACAGTGCATGTTGACATGCATGTTTCTTTAGGTGTAAGTCAGATTTCCAATATTGACAGCATTCATACATCGCCAAACCATGTCAGTCCCACTACCATGCTTGACTAGCCAGATTATGCACTTTTTGTGTAAAACTCACTTGTTTACCATCACACATGCTTGACGCCATCTAAAACAAATTCTAGGCGTCACAAAGGATTGCGCGTCACTATCAAACTGATCCTTTTTGCGTCATCCACGGCGCAACCTCTTGAACCCACAAAAACCACTGAGATAGTCGGACTCACACTGTACATAAATCCAACGCTCATTGATTCCATCCTACCCTGCGCAAAATAGCCTGTGCAAAATCACTGGACCTCACACCAAAGTTTGCCGTTGGAAACAGCCAAAAGCTTTATAAACGTCAAATAACCAAACTACTCCTAAAATATATTCTTTTTAATCTTGTGAAACCCCATATTGTAGTTATTTCAGTAGAATTTGTATTTTTTTGTTAATTAAACTATGTCACTCAGAGTAGGCATACAGGCTCAGGAGGCCAGCTGATTTAGTATCCATGGGGTCTTCCTGCTGATGAAAAAAGTCTTCTGAGTTCAGGGGCATTGTCAGAGCAGGATGCAAGTCTTGGTCCAAGATAACTTTGTATGTTGCTTCAGTAGCGCACCCTTAGCAAATATGAATTTTACACATTCTTGCCTTGCTGAAGCTCCCTCCCAAATTTAACATTCAATATAACAACTGGTCAACTAATGGTTAGATACAGACCTGGAGAGATCTGCAAACCACAGAGGCTTGCACAGGTCTGCTGTGAACTTTAGCAGAGAACAGGTGATTATCTGAGGATGCTTCAGCAAGGCTGGAACTGGTCAGCTTCATCTCTGCGAAGGTCACGTTTCTAAGTGGCTTCTGATGAAGACAGACATTTGCCATTGACAACAAAGTCCCTTTTGTTGACAATATATAGATGCTGTTTCCACGTAGCAGGATATTTTTTTAGCAGGATATTTTTTTCTCCTGTTAGGTGTAAACGCAACATGTGGATAAAAATAAATCCTCCATTGTAACGAAGGTGTTTCAGCCCCCTAAACAGGATATTTTTTTCTCCTGCTTTTTATACCTGGATTTTAAATATCTGCTAAGTGGAAACGGAAAGCCTAAACCAATGCAAAACCAATACAACCAGGAGAAAAAAATATACACATATAAAAATATCCAGCTACGTGGAAACAGCACCATAGTCTAAAATTAAAACAAACATTTTAACATGTCTATAAGTAAGTAAAGTGGAACTGTTCACACATTTAGACTTTTTTTGCCTTAAGAGTTGACAGGGGGCGTATGTACTTGTTAAAACAATAGACTCAGGATTACTTCTCTACAATTGAGTTTTACAGCTACAAAATACAGAGCTTTCTGTGTCATATTTTGACTCTATAGGTCAGGCACATTCGCTTTCACCATGTGGCTCAAAATATGATGTAGAATGCACAGGTTATGACAATTGAAACCCTTCATCACAACACAGACTAAGTCTAGATCAAATTCCTGTATATTGCAGATATGTGCAAAGGCGGCAACTTCAGGTCAACATTGTAAAATTTCGTAATGACTAAAGTGTGTGCACCCCCAATTTGTCGACTATGGATGTGTGTGGATTACGAGCAAAGAAAGAATGAAACATTCCACAGTGTCCCAGTCCACTGAATTGAAAATGATGCCATCATTTTATTTTCAATATAAAAAAGTTAAATACAAAAAAACATAGATGGTTTCTTGTTACACTTGATATCCACATATTTCACACACTCTCGTATACATCTCTGTTCTCCGTTCCTTATATCGGTTCACTGCACACCTGCTGCGCACAATGACCTCACTCCTTGAACTTCCACTCTTGTCGACACATGGGGCACTGCTGCTGCACCTGTTGCGAGTTCAGCCACTTGAGGATGCAGTGCATGTGGAAGCAGTGGGAGCACTGACCCCAGACCAGTGGGCAGTCGTCTCCGGGAACCTTACCTGGAAACAAGAAGAGGAGATGCTCTACTTTATTATACAGAGTCAGTGCTGCAGGCAAGATGTCATCATGGTAAATGGAATTGGGAAGCCACCCAAAACTACTTCAAGGAAGTTGAGTAGACAGACAGACAGACAGACAGACAGACAGACAGACAGACAGATAGACAGATAGATAGATAGATAGATAGATAGATAGACAGGGCATGAACTTGCAGATGGATAGACAGACACAGACGAAATCGACACAGACAGACGAGAGTCAGACGAAATCATTACAGGAAGTCAGGGTTGGCAAAGTCATGAAAGAAAAGTGAAAGCCCAATGGGAAACTCCAACTCCCATTGTCATTATGACACAGCACTCCACTGCACACAAGTGAACACTGCACATTGCACACAACGAAACTGCATTTATGCCTCACCCGTGCAAGGGGGCAGCCCTCAGTGGCGCCCCATGGGGAGCAGTGCGGTGGGACGGTACCATGCTCAGGGTACCTCAGTCATGGAGGAGCATGGGGGAGAGCACTGGTTGATTACTCCCCCCACCAACCTGGCGGGTCGGGAGTCGAACCGGCAACCTCTGGGATGCAAGTCTGACACCCTAACCGCTCACCCATGACTGCCCTAGTCATGGCAGTCATAGGCTAGCCTGAACAGCTAGTATATCCTTCCACATGCAAACACACTTTTACAAATATGCACTGACAAACTGCACAAATGCACTTGTACTTATACAAATAATATGCAACAGATCAAAATTTCAGAGTACCTGTGTCGTGCTCAAAAGCGACTCTCTGCCAGAAAACGACTGACTTCATGGACTGCCCCCCTGTAACTTCGGACTACAGAGGTTAGGCTGTATCAAAGTCACTGTACATACACATGGCACCCTCCACTGTCACCTCAGAAATGTTGGTGAGTTTTGCCCTTTGCAATCCTGACTTACAGGGGGCAGTCACATTCTCGCAACCGCTTAGTGGCGTTGCAAGAATATGACTGCCCCATGGAAGTCAGGATTGCAAATGGCAATACTCCACAAAATTTCTGGGGTGATAGTGGAGGGTGTCAGGTGTATGTAGGCCTGCAGTGACTGATATAGCTAACTCCCTGTAGTCCAGAGTTAGAGGGGGCAGTCTATACAAAGTCAGTCGTTTTCTGGCAGGGAGTCGCTTTTCAGCACGACACCTGTCAAGGCATCTGAAGGTAGCTGCTCTGGAGGGAAACAAGCGAGCGCTAGCTGGACTGTCCAAGTCAAATGCGACACCTTACTTATTGCAAACCGATCATTCGTTAAGGCAGCACATTATTAACAACAACTGGCAAACTTACAGTCGGGACAACATCCATTGAAAGGTGCACGGCAGATACCACAGTTGTCATCATTGGCCACCCAGGACCAAGCCGCCACACCGTTCCACTGTTTTATTTTCACCTTCATGGCAGAAGCCTGGCAGTAACAAAGAAACAAAGTGTAAATCTTGTTTTTCTGGTGTCTGAAGCTTTCCACAAACTTCTTTGGGTTGAAGGCCTACACAGTTGACATGACAAGACGCACCCCAAAAGCGCGAGAAAGATAGCCTATGCTAAGTTGTGCTAATGTTAATGGGTTTGACAAAATACAGACGTGCCATTCAGCTAAGTTAATGTTTAGAGATGACGCAGCATAATGGAAAGCATGAATGGAAAGAAACACAGGCGTGAAGATTGCATTTACCCTTAAAACTCAAGTGCAGTCAGTCAGTGATCTTGTTTCCATGTTACGGAGGCTTTGGGATGGTGATATTTTGAGCCTTGCCTCGCGGAATCTGAAGCGGAACGTAACAGTCATGTGACTTTTTCCTCAACAGCACATGCGCTTCGCAACCCTTTATTCTTTATTATTTTTGTGTTGTTGGCGGTTGGCAAACAACTTTTATGCCCTAACACAGGTTGAGACAGCCACTATAAAATAACAAGGAGAAATGGCCGACGTGTCTGTGTCAGAAGAGGATTTGTCCTGTGTTTCAAGTCAGTAGAAGGAGAAACTCATAGAGGTAGAAAATAACACTAGAGTGGACATGGCAATTCACGACAGCACTAGGAAGTGGCACATGGCGCCTCCCATTGTCTGTAGGTAGTGTAGGCACCTTCAGTCAATTCAAGTCAATGGAGAACACGCCCACCTCTGTCAAAAAAGGGACTAAAACTGTGTGAATATGAAGTAACCCATTAATCAAAGACCAGATTTGAAATGTCAGGATAAATATCTACTTAAATCATATGAGTCGATAAAATACATCTAAAAATCGAATTATATTAATTCTGCACATATTTAGCAACACACTTCAACTATTTTCCTTGTAGAGTGTGTTGATGGACATTTTCACATTATTAAGCCATTTTTTGACAGAGGTGAGCCTCCTTGTCCATTCATTTCCATTTATCAGACCTACCTACAGATAATGGCCGCCACAGATTGCCGTCAGAAGGGGGGCGGGGTCACCTCTAGTGTTATTTTCTACCTCTATGGAGAAACTACTCTGCATTCTTCATCAGTCAGAACTGAAGCAGTACTGTGAGCAAGACGAACAGCTAGCGTGTTCAGTGTGTCAAACCTCAAAACTCCATGAAAACCACTACTTCAGTCCCGTTGATGAGGCAGCACAGGATCGTAAGGTAGGATATGATGAGAAAATGTGCACTATTCTTTTAAATGCTAATTTCAGAGCAGGTTGTTCTGTGTCTTCAATGATAGTTCTGACACGTTGAATATAGTGGTCATATTCATGTTCAACCAGTAGGTGGAGCCATATCATTAGGGCAAACACTGCCACTACGCCTCTTCTCTCCATGTAACATCAGTTTGTTGGTTTCTGCGCACTTTTGACCACCTGACCTAATAATATAAATATTTCAGTGTCTATTTTAAAAATTTACTATATTTATCCCCTATTCTGTATACTATTTCTAAATGTTTTACTCTACTCAACTCACAGTGTCCCTGGGTGTGGAAGCCAGAAAGCCCATTGGGAAACTCCAACTCCCATTGTCATTGTGACACAGCACACAACGAAATTGCATTTATGCCTTACCCATGCAAGGGGGCAGCCCTCAATGGCGCCCCTAGGGAGCAGTGCGGCAGGACAGTACCATGCAGGGTACCTCAGTCATGGAGGAGGATAGGGGAGAGCACTGGTTAATTACTCCCCCCCAACTTGCCGGGTCGGGAGTCGAACCGGCAACCTGTGGGCTACTCACCCATGAGTAGGCCTACTAGTGTCATTGGGTTCTCTCTGTCAGTATTTTGTTGATTCATTGGCCCTATCTCAATGTCCAGTGTTCTAGACTTGCTAGGACGTGAAACGCCCAGTGATTGGGTACTCTTTGGTGAGCTCCGCAGAGTATCCAATCACTGGGCGTTTCACACCCTAGCAAGGCTAGAACACTGGCCATTGAGAAAGGGCCACTAACTGTGTCATTCCAGGAGTCCACTCTGAGGCCCTTACAGGACAAACTGACGAGATTTACAGACGTGAAACTCGCCTGTGATAAAACTGCACAATACATAAAGGTAAGATGGCTCATGCCAAATACAATACTACCATTTGTATCAAGGAAATCCATAAACAGGAGATGTGTGTGATATCATATCACAGGTCCAGACCCAACAGACAGAGAAGCAGATCAAGCAGGAGTTTGAGAAGCTGCACCAGTTTCTACAGGATGAAGAGGCAGCCAGGATAGCTGCGCTGAGGGAGGAAGAGGAGCAGAGGAGTCAGATGATGAAGGAGAAGATTGAGGAGATGAGCAGAGACATCTCATCTCTTTCAGACACAATCAGAGCCATAGAGGAGGAGATGAAAACTGATGATGTGACATTCCTACAGGTTAAAAAAAAACATGTTTTTGTCATTATTTGAAAATATAATGCATTTCACTTTCTCTAACAGTTTATGTGGTTTTAAATTCATGTTGTATCATTTCGATTTTCATTATAATCAAACTTTTATTACTAATTTTTCACAAAGCCATGCAGTACGTTTCCAAATGCCACATAGCTGATGACCTGAAATAGTCTGTGTACATGTGATTGCTTTGATGACTACAACACACGTTCAAAGGGTCCTGGAATAGAGCTCTTCAGCGTTGACGTCAACTTGTATGCGGCGTTTGGACTTCCGGTTCCATGGCGATTTTTTACATTGCAAAACGCCATAGAGATTCAGGTTTGGCAAAAATATAAGTTGCACGGCAACAACGAACATTAGCGTGTCCCCGCATCCCTTTCTCATTAGTGGAACGGATCGTATCATCATGTTGGTGTATTCACATGTTAAATCATGACGATTATAATTCAATATTGCTAACCCCTTTCTGATCATTAAAACTTCCGAACTACATGCTTTCCTTTGGTTGCCATGGGTACAACCCTCCGCACGTACATGACGTTAGATACAGGCGCCGCTTCTGTAGTCGCCAAAAGCTTCCGGGTTTAGCATATGGACGCAACATCGTATTTATGTCGAAGTTTGACACAAAATGATCAACCATGTCATACCTACAGCCTATTTTTAACACCCTCGACAGTTTGCGGGGGTTCGCTAAGCGCGTGCTTGCACTCGGAGCTTATTTGAAACTGGCCCCTATGCATTCCCAATGGAGGCCGGAAGCCGATACGAACCAGGAAGTCCTTAAATGCTAACATGAAAGACTACAATCTACTACATGCTTCCGCGTTACTGAAGAACTCTATAGTCATAACTCCTTAGAACACATTCTTTGTACGCTTCTCAATTCAATTCTTCACTTTTTCTGCACACTTTTTCATTAAAAAATCGAAACATACGGTATCACAGGATTATATTTTATCACATGATCTCAAAATATCTCTGTTGTTTCTACAGAACTATAAGGACATAGATGAAAAGTGAGTTAAATGTTACAGTTATACTACCTTATACGTTTCTTGTTACTCTTTGTTTAAGAATTCAAATCCATACCCATTGACTCCTGTATGTTATTCCAGAGCCCAGTGCACTCTGCAGGATCCCGAGAGGCCTTCAGGAGCTCTGGTCAATGTGGCAAAGCACCTGGGCAACCTGCAGTTCAGAGTCTGGGAGAAGATGAAGGACTTGGTTCAATATTGTGAGTTACTGTACTGTATACATTACATGTCATCACAAAAAAAATCACATGGAGCCGCACATTCTCTCTCTCTCTCTCTCTCTCTCTCTCTCTCTCTCTCTCTCTCTCTCTTTCAGGGGCATCGCCAGACCTATTTTACAGGGGCACGTGCCTGGGTATTGATTTGCTGTGCCCCGGTATGAGTTTCAGAAAAAAAACCTCCAACCGTGCTACCTTGGAATTCTTAAGTTTAGCATTCTGAGTAATCTACAGAATGTGCACACAATAACGCTCATTTACAAGCTTTTTAAAATAAATAACTACAAAAAACGTGCAGCTTTGCGCGCTGTGCTCGCATAATCTCTCTGTGCCTTCTGTGCCCCTCTATAGCATTAGGTCAGCTGACACCCCTACTCCCCCGCCCTCTCTCTCTCTCACACACACACACACACACACACACACACACACACACACACTCAGCACTCATGTATTTGGCTTCATAATGAGGCTCACTTCATCTCTGTCATCCTGAATTCCTGGATTCACACCCCCCCCCCCCACACACACACACACACACACACGTTAGTTTTCAGCTTTTCCCAACAAAACCTAAATATGCATACAGTACACACACACACACACACACACACACTGCATGCAGGTATCACAGACACACTATTTTGCTTTGCTTTCTTGTCTGTCATCGTTAACCAGCAGCAACATGACGATCATCATTATCTACATCATCTTGTCACCACCACTCCTACAAATGCTACTGTAAACAGTTCTGTCGGTGTTGGCATTTGTAATACAAATAAAAAAAACGTATCAAATTATTAAGCAACATTAAAGTGCTCACTTTCACCTTCAGCATTACTGTATCAACTATCATCAGTTTTATTCCATCTACACACACGATCATCATTTCTGCTTCATATTTCCTCTTTCATTCCTCCACAGCTCCTGTGATTCTGGACCCCAACACCGCAAACCCAGAACTCATCCTGTCTGAGGACCTGACCAGTGCAGAATACAGCAGACAGAAACAGCAGCAGCTTCCTGACAACCCAGAGAGGTTTGGGCTTTGGGGCAGTGTGCTGGGCTCTGAGGCCTTCAACGCGGGGTCACACTGCTGCTGGGATGTGGAGGTCGACGTCAGCCACAGTGGCACCTGGTCTCTGGGGTTGAAGACGGAGAGTAGCACCAGGAGCGGATGGTCTGGACACAGGGCAGGATTCTGGCACATTTATAATCGTTACGATGAATATCAAGCACACTCTCCAGACACGTCAGACTTGGTCCTCAAGGTGGAGCGGAAGCCCCGGAGGATCAGAGTGCAGCTGGACTGGGACAGAGGAGAGCTGACATTCACTAACCCTGATAATGACACACGCCTACACACTTTTACCTCCAATTTCACCGAGAGGATGTTTCCATGTTTCGGTGCTTATGACTGTTCTCTGAGGATTGTGCCGGTGCAGCCTGCAGTAATGGTGTAGCGCAGTGGTTCTCAACCTTTTTTGAACAAATGCCCCCTTGACCTCATCATAAGCCTCCTAACGCCCCCTTAGTATTGAAAAATACAAAAGACTAATGCCCACCAATGGGAACTAAGCCCCGCCCCCACTCAGCTGTATCCTTCTCAACGCCTGCTTCCTAGCGCCCCCGTTGAGAAACACTAGTGTAGCGCTTCATACATCAGACACAGTGCAGATCCGGCAGCAGGAACAGACTGACCATTCAATGGAACACTGCGAATTGATAATACTGATAATGAATTGATTATACTGACATGCTGTCATGTTGTTTGGTGTAATTCATGTAATATCTATAGGGAGGGTGGGGGATATGAGAACAGCATTTAATGTCATACTCACACATATCTATATGCATGCTGGGGATATGAAAACATCATTTAATGTCATACTCACACATATCTATATGCATGCTGGGGATATGAAAACATCATTTAATGTCATACTCACACATATCTATATGCCTGCTGGCCAGGGCAGCCGTGGCCTAGTGGTTAGAGAGTTGGTCTTTCAATCTAGGGGTTGCAGGTTCGAATCCCCCCTGACCTCTCCCTACATCTCCATCCATGGCTGAAGTGCCCTTGAGCAAGGCACCTAACCCCACATTGCTCCAGGGACTGTAACCAATACTCTGAATAATAATGACTGTAAGTCGCTTTGAATAAAATGAAAGCGTCAGCTAAGTGTAATGTAATGTAATGTAATGCTGGGGATATGAGAACAACATTTATTTCTTCGTAAGTGTTTCATGAACTAGTATAATGGTAGCGACTGAACATTCCACCTGCACTACTACATCTGTGACTGAACTTTCAACCTGCACTAACTCAAAACATACACACGCACACACACACACACACACACACACACACACACACACACACACACACACACACACACACACACACACACACACACACAAGCACACTGCACTTTCTGCACTAAACCCAAACATACACACACTGACACACAACTCATACTCACACACATACACACACACACACACACACACATACACAGGTACACACACACAGACGCACACCGCACTTTCTACCTGCACTAAACACACACACACACACACACACACGCACGCACGCACACAAAACACATACAAACACACACACACACACACATACTGCTGCTGGTGTATTTAATAAAAACCTTTTTTAATTATTTATTTCTTCAAATGCTACTATTACTATGTCAGAACGCTATAAAGGACTTTTAGAAAAAGCACAACAAAATACCTCCTCTTAATGTATGTTCTCTACAAGTCTTCTGTTGTCCAGTCTTGCACTTAAAATGTCTGTATGAGCAATGTCTACGTCCATACTGTCTATGTCCATGTATGAGTACTGTCTATGTCTATACTGTCTATGTCCTTACCTAGATTAGTCTATGTCTGCATGGGAGAGCAAGAAACGCAATTTCAAATTCTTTGTATGACCAGTGCATGTAAAGAAATTGACAATAAACTTGACTTGACTTGACTTGACTTACTGCAGATGGGCCTGTCGACGGGCCTGTCCACTCTTTCCTGAAAACACTCAACTACATTATAACAACATTGCTATGACATTACCAAAATGGATTAAGACTTGGTCATTACCATTTTGTTGACAGGAAGGTTATAAAAGAGGCTCTGTGCTGAGGGGTTAAGTACAGGGTTTAGAAGACAACATTTTCATATTACATATAAATTGGTTGAATGCTATCAGACTGTGTATTTTATCTTCCTATTTCGTAAACAAATATGGCTGATATGTATTGATGAGCGATAAATGGCGGTGCAGACTGGTGTCCTGGTCGGGGAGATAAGCTTCATTCTCTGTACTATGTTGGCATGTGTGTTTCAGTGTAAATTAAACAACTCGCATCATAAACACTTAGGGGTTTCTTTTGCCTTAAGACATGTAAAAGTTTTTATCTTTTACCTGACATGTTTCGACGGTGTTACTTCCGTCTTCATCAGAGGTTCACTGAGATGTTGATGAGTGACGTGCTTTAAAAACAGCTGATGTTGTTGTGGAGGTGTGACCTCCCTGCCAATAATGACAGGTTGGTCACACCTCCTGCTGTTAGAGTTGTCCTCTTAGGATGGTGGTCCAGGTGTGTGAGAGCATGTATGCCCCCTCATCCCTGTTCATGGTACTTGGGCTACGCTTTCTGATCTCCATAGACTCCTTAATCCAGTGGTGGTATCTGTTGTTCTCTTATTCATTATTGGCAGGGAGGTCAGGTTATTGGCAGGGTCATCGCTGATGTGCACTCCAAGGGATTTTGTGCTGCTCACTCTCTTCACAGCATCACTATCGATGGTCAGTGGTGGCAGTTGTTTTTGGCCCCTCTGAAAGTTGACAACAATCTCCTTGGTCTTGCTGACGTTCAGCAGGATGTTGTTGTCCTTACACCATTTAGCCAGCAGGTCTACTTCCTCTCTGTAGTGAGCCTCATCGCCCTTAGTGATGAGGACCAGTGTTGCGTCCCTGCACTGTAGTAGCCTGATTATCATCGACTTTCAAATCTGAAGGAATTTGAGACTTGGTCTGACCAAGACCCCAAATGGCATGGTTTACACGCCTCCCTTGGTTTGCTACTGGTTGACAGCCGTCCGAGATAGTGGGTGGAGCTCCCGTTTTTTCGGGAGATCAGAAACCATATTTACATTGCTCTTGGCCTGACTAGAAGCAATGCGGACGGTGTTGCGTCACTAGGAGGGCGTGGCCTGGCTGTACTGTAGAGCCTCTCTGGTGCGTGCCACCATAAACTCTCCTGTGAGACCACTGAGAGGAAGCCGCAGGATGTTACTCATTTCATACAGGGCAGCACTGAGGCTGCAAGGTTAACACAGTTAACACAGTAGAAACCAACGCTCCCACACACAGCAAGAAGAGATAATGATGGTAAAATCAGTTTTATCTGGAGGTGAGGTATAAAATGAGCACATTTCTCAAAATGGTGGACTGCTGCTTTAACAACTTCATTAGGTGATAGATTGATGGAACACTGACAAAATACAAATCGTCGTTGCCCAGCAGAAACCTTGCATCGCCACTATTTTTTTTATTATTTCATATTTGTTCTTTAGTCATTATAAATTTAAAAAACAGTGCTTCTGGTCAGTCAGTATGTATGATGAATTAATTAATAACCAACTTTAATGTGGAAAGTTTTTTAGTAAGAAAATTGTGATTTATTAATGAATAAGTAAATAGTAAAGTGGTTATAAGTAAAACATTACTCAGAAAGGATGAAAACACAGAACGTAGACAGCAGTTTGTCTGTGGTCATCACTTGGAGAACTGATCCTTTATATGTGGTGATAAATAGATAGCCTACAATGTTAGATCAACCTTTTGGGGGAAATAAAGCTGAAAGTTGAGCTCAAGCTGATAGATAGACAGACAGACTTCCACTACCTCTTGTCATTATGCATGTCACATGACAGAACTGAGGCCCAATACCTCCACTTTGACAGATGGCACCCTGTGTCTAGCAGTGTCACTCATGACAGTAAGATACAATAACACAGTGTTTCTCATACTTTTTCAGACCGAGGACCACTTTTTCCCCCCCCGGAAATGGTCAGGGACCACCTGTCAACTGCATTGATAGATGGGTGCTAATTTGACATAGCTAATTTCAATGCAGATCGTTTTTATTCACATTGGAAGTCTGTCTTATTGCAGTGAAAATAAGATTTCAGCTATGTTCGGCTTTGTAATCATGTTAGAAATATAGCCTGCTAGCTTGTCTTGGGAATGTAGAAATCCCCTCGCGGACCACCTGAGCTCTGTCGCGGACCACCAGTGGTCCCCGGACCACACTTTGAGAATCACTGCAATAACAAGAACAAAAGAGAGAAATTGGAGCTTGTGGCAAATAATGTGTCTTGAAACAAGAATGTTAATTTACTGTATGCTTACAGACACTCACCTCAAACACTATGTAGGCCTACTGTATGCGCACCTGAAGTCAGAACAAAACTGAAACAAATGCATGCAGGAAGGCTCTTACCACACTAATGTGGTTTTCAGAGGTCTGCAATGGACCAAATACAAGAACAAAAAAAAAACAGACTGTCCTCCATTTGGGGGGTCGAAGCTGATGACACAAGATGGCAGGGGACATATACGCAAATACTGATGATCTTGAGATGAGCTCTACTGTTTCTGAAAGGAACAAAAGTACACATACATATGCCAATATCAGACGAAAAGATGCTGTAAACTCCAATTCTTCTGCAGCTGTGAGGAACTCAAGATGGGCTGCAGGTCTGGGGCTGCTGTGTGTTCTACTGCTTGCACTCGGCATATGTGTGACTGTTCTATACATGAAGGAGAGACATCAACTACAAAACATCAGCTTGGCGAGGGAGCAGTTACTGGCCAATAACACCAACCTGACCAGGCAGGTGGAACAGCTACGTGCCTCCGAGATCAAGCTCCAAGACAGAAGATGTCCCTCAGGATGGATCTATTTCAACACCAAATGTTACTGCTATGACAACACAGCAAGAACCTGGAATGACAGCAGAGCACACTGTCAGAGCCAAGGAGGAGACCTGGTGGTCATCGGCAGCAGGGAGGAGCAGGTCTTCATTCATGGACTAGTACTACTAGCCAAAGGGGAAACTATTTGGATTGGCCTGATGAGGGTGAATGGTACATGGAAATGGGTGAATAACGATGAAGCATCCACCACTTTCTGGTATGACAGGCAACCAAATAATGGTGGAGAGGAATGTGGTGTTCTTGACTCAAGTTACAGTAACCCCTTGAGCAGCTGGCATGATTACTTCTGCAATGGAGAGTTTGCCGTCATCTGTCAGATTTCTGCTTACATGTAGAACTGTCCTTCAAAAGGCTCTGCATCAAATGGTAATTTGAACTGCTACACACTATATGCCTTGTCAAATGCTCTCTTAACCGTTATTCCTTTATGGCTTGATCACGTGCATCCAAAAAATACCACTGAAGTGTTCAGCTGAAGCATTGTTGTACTCTGTGCCTGTACTCTGTAACAAATTGGAAATTGGACTTTATGGAATTTTGGCAAAATCTGTGAAAATGCTACAAATGATGTGTCCCAAGGGTTTTAAAACCTTTTATTAGCACAGTGTTGCTGCATACATGTGACAGACAGGGTTGACGCATGAAAAGGACAGTCATTGCTGTCATCCAAATGCTTTATATTTGTTCTCCTCCCTTGTTTAATAAACACAATACATGTATCTAATAGAAGGGCCTGGAGTCTCATTTTGTTAGGAGTCTCATTCTATTAGAAGATTTACCACTTCCAGTAGATGAACTAATGCTGCCTTCAGGTTCTCTGGAGCTCCGGAGATGGCTGACGACACTGCTGATGAGACAACCGAGTTCCGGGCTGTGGCACACGAACGGCACAGATCCCGGAACAATAGGAGATAATGCATGTTTTGTTTTGGCTCTCTTTTTTCTTTGTTTCACCTCCACATCCACAACATATAATTTTAGCTGAAGTAGGCCAAATTAAACAGTCAGAGACCAGCATTTTGACATATGTGCATCTGCAATAGAATTACATTAACCATTGTTGATAGTGATTACAAGATGATTTTTCTGCATTTGTGATATTGTTTACATGCCAGTTGCGTATGATGATGATGACGCAAATCTAGTCACTGAGAACGTCAGCTCGGGAACTCTATGTTATATACTTCCGCACGAGAAGGGCAAAAAATGTGACCTGACATTGCCTCACAGAGTGTTCCCGCCTATTTTCCCCGAGTTTAAACAACTTGAAGAAACTCCCGCACATTGACCATTTCGCTGTTTTTCTTTAATAAACAACGTTTCGGTACTAGACCTTCATCAGGCAATCTCCCCGAGTTTAAAGCAACACTCCACCATTTAGAGAAAGGTACACCTCACCTCCAGTTAAAACTGAGTTTTACCTTCATTAACTCTTTCCTGAGAGCTGGCAATTCATTTTTGTCCACTGTAGTGTAATCTATTTCAATCTAATACTGTAAACTAGACATTTAGGGTTTTCCAGTGATGCCACATTTGGGGGGTGGGGGGTGGGGCCTGTAGAACACCTGGAATCTTGATTCATAAATGTAACACTCTGAACAAAATGCTAGTCAAGTATCAGGACGATATTCTAATAACAACCTTTTCAAATCACAACTCTTTCAATGTCCACTGTAGTGGACGTTGGGACTTAGTACATCTCATTTTCAACCAATTTCTAAACTTCAAGACAGATGGGGCTGAGTGAGGTAAAAAAATGTCCCAGAATTTATTTCCAACAATTCAGAGTCGTCAAGAGATAAGGGGGGCCAGGGCCAGGCATTAGAATAGGAAGGTGAACAGGCAAAGATGATGATGAACAGCTTACCAACTGTAATAAAAACACAAACTGAGTTTAAAGCATTTACCAGACAACTGAAACACTGGCTGAAGGAAAACCAAAAATGTAGTCATCACAACACACAATAGATAACGCACATAAGGCAAGGCAAGGCAAGTTTATTTATATAGCGCATTTCATACACAGGTGCAACTCAATGTGCTTCACAAAGTTAACAATGTAAATGAAAGGAAACAGGGAAGAAAGAAGGAAATGAATTAGAGTCAAAAAGCATTTAAAAACATTAAGATAAAACATAAGGTAAAAATAATAATAACATAAAATAAAATAAAACAAATTAAATAGAAATAAAAATAATAAGAATAAGTAATTTAAGCTAGGGGAAAGCATCTGAGAACAGCTTTGTCTTGAGTCTACATTTAAAGCTATCAATAGTGGGTGCATTTTTTATGTCATCTGGAAGCTGGTTCCAAAGCTTTGAAGCATAGAAGCTAAAGGCTGCCTCTCCACACTTTGTTTTGACTTTTGGAATCACCAGCAAATTCTTCTCCGTTGACCTTAGTGACCTAGTTGGTGCATACAGCTGAAACATATCCAGTAGATATGTGGGTCCCATTCCATTTAGTGATTTAAACACAAGTAGCATAGCCTTAAAATCAATTCTGTAGCTTACTGGGAGCCAATGCAGCGATCTTAAAATTGGAGTAATGTGGTCGAACTTCCTTGTCTTTGTAAGAACCCTTGCAGCTGCGTTTTGTACAAGTTGAAGCTGTTTAATGGTTTTATTGGGGAGGCCAGTAAAAAGACTGTTACAGTAATCAACTTTACTAGAAATAAAGGCATGTATTAGCTTCTCCAGATCATGTTTAGACATCAGGCCCCTAAATTTAGAGACGTTTTTTATGTGATAAAATGCAGACTTAGTAATAGCTTTCATGTGACTGTTGAAGTTTAGGTCACTGTCAATGAGGACCCCAAGATTTTTAACTGTTTCCCTTGCTTTCAGTCCCTTTGTTTCAAGGATAGTAGCAATCTTTTGTCTCTCCTCTCTTTTCCCAAATATAATTACTTCAGTTTTATCTGTGTTCAGCTGGAGGAAATTGTGAGACATCCATTTGTTAATTTGGTCCATGCAATGATAGAGTGATTCAAGGGGGGTATAGTCATTTGGGGACATAGATAAGTAGAGCTGGGTATCATCCGCATAGCTATGGTAATTTATGGAGTTATTCTCAATAATGTGTCCCAGTGGCAACATATACAGATTGAACAGTAGTGGTCCCAGAATGGAGCCCTGGGGGACCCCACAATTCAGAGACATCGGTGATGAGGTATGTCTTCCAATGGCGACAAAAAAACTTCTTTGTTGTAGGTACGATTTTAACCAGTTGATCACTATGCCTGTAAAGCCAACCCAGTGTTCCAGTCTATGTAGTAGTATAGAATGATTAACTGTATCGAAGGCGGCACTCAAATCGAGTAGAACCAAGACGGATAATTTGCCAGCATCAGAATTCAATCTTATGTCATTCATAACTTTAATAAGAGCTGTTTCAGTGCTGTGGTAGGCACGGAAACCTGATTGAAACTTATCAAAATAGCTATTAGACATTAGAAAAGCAGTTAATTGGTTAAAAACAATTTTCTCTATTATTTTACCCATGAATGGTAGATTGGATATGGGCCTATAGTTGTTTAGTACCAGTGCATCCAGGTTGTTCTTTTTCAGTAAGGGTTTCACAACTGCTTCTTTCAGACAGCCTGGGAATATGCCTGTTTGTAGTGAGGTGTTGATGATCTGAAGTACATCTGATGATATTAGATTTAAGATGGATTTGAAGAAGGCTGTTGGTAAAATATCTAAGTCAGATGTAGAGGAGCTAAGACTTTGTACCGTTCTATTTAGAATGTCCACATCAACTAAATGAAAATTTCTCATGAGGTTAGGATTTAACTTCACCATAGCAAGCTGGTCTGAATCTTGGGTCGGTTGCACATGTGTGAGTATGTTTGCACGTATTTTTTCAATCTTTCCTTTGAAAAAGGATGCGAACTCATTGCATTTGCTGACTGAGAGGAACTCAGAGGGCATTAGATTTGGGGGCCTTGCTAGCTTTTCCACAGTGCCAAACAGGACACGTGCATTATTAATATTTCTGTTAATTATGTCAGAGAAAAAAGATTGTCTAGCTTTAGAAATGTCTTGGTTGTATTTCGAGAGTGTGTGTTTATAGATTTGGTAGTGGACTTCAAGTTTGGATTTACGCCACTGTCTTTCAGCCCTCCTGCATTCTTGCTTTTGCAATATAACTGTAGGATTCTTTCTCCAAGGTGCTTTTTCACGTCCCACTGTTTTTATTTTTTCGGGGGCAATAACATCCATAATACGGGTCATCCTTGAATTAAAATTAACCATGAGATCATCTGCACTCTCTGAGGTTTGACTTTGGATCTCTGAAAGTGCTTGCTGAAAGAGTGAGGCTGTCTCACAGTTGATTATACGTTTTTTGACTGTAACAGATTCCCTTTGAACATGAGGGTACATAGAAACATCAGAAAAAATGCAGTAATGGTCAGAAAAGCCATAGTCTTTGACACTAGCACAAGCATTAAGGCCTTTTGTTATTATTAGGTCTAAAGTGTGACCTTGGTTGTGTGTTGGTCCTGTTACATGCTGTGTGAGGCTAAAAATGTCAATAAGACTTAAAAATTCCTTAGCATAGACATTCTCTAAGTCGTCCACGTGGAAATTAAAATCGCCTGCTATAAACAAGCTATCATAGTCCACACAAACATTCGACAACAGCTCACCAAATTCCTCTAAGAAGAGTGGTGCAGAAAGTCTTGGGGGTCTGTAAATAGTCAATAACAGTATGTCAGAAGAACATTTTAGAACTGCAGCTAAGTATTCAAAAGATGAAAATTCACCTAGTGATGTCTTTTGACATTGAAACAGTGCCTTGAAAATAATTGCTATCCCCCCTCCCTGTTTATTCTGCCTTTCTGTACTAATGAAATTAAAGTGTGACGGAGTTGCTTCTATAAGTGTGATAGAGCTAGTGGATTTTTCCAGCCATGTTTCAGTTAAAAATAAAAAATCAAGGTTGTGGGTACAGATAAACTCATTGACAACAAAAGGCTTGTTCCTTAGAGATCTACTATTCTGTAAAGCTAATTTAGCATTGAGCATTGGAGGCATTTCCACTGTGGTAGTGAGTTTTTTTGGGACAAGTCTGAGATTTCCCATGCTTGCCGTCTTGGGGGAATGTATGCGTGTCCTCAAGAGACCTCGCTTTGTTATTAGAACTGGAATAATAGTACATAGTGCATAGTACATGCACACACAGCAACAGGTCACACGCAACATATTGTTTTTCTTTCTTCCTGCACAAGGTTTTAATGCTATAGGAATTGTGTTTTAAGATGGCGTATAATTGAGTATAGTATATTTTAGGTGATTTGTGTATTTTATTAGAATAGATAGCCTGATCAGGGACTGAGGTTGCACATGAGCTATCTAGCTGTAAACCTTTTCAGATGCAAAACCCCTAACTCCATTTCTGAAGACCTGCACTTCTGTATTTTTTGGGAACCCTGTTGTTGGTTTGGTTTACATTTATGTAGGCCTACTTGATAATACATATCAATAGTTACATTACGCAAACAATAATAAAAAAATGCAATTCTGATATGTTTGTATTATATAAAAATGAATTGAGAAATGTTTCTGAAAATGCACTTAGGGGGTTTTCCATCTGAACTCTTCGAATTCACATCTGCAAGCTGTGTCATGGCCTTGCCTTGTCATGATTGTAATAATGTGCACTGCATTGTCCCTGCTAAATAAACTTAATAAACATAATAATAAAAAAGATGTATATGCCATTGAGGATCCTGCACAGGAACAAAACCGGCCTATGAATACGACCCCTATGCCAGAGATATATCCCTGAAACCCTTAAAATATCAGGTTAGTTACTGCCATCTTGACCATTTGATGCCTCCAAAATGTATCCATGTTCCTATTGCTGCTCTAACACTCAAGATATGGTCTAAATCTGTCCACCTGTTCAACATTTAGACTATCACAAACAACAAGTCGGCCATCTTGAAAGTCAGCCCTCTTGAAAGTGTTGGCCTTTGGAAATGGAATCTTTTCCTTTACCTATTATAGAATATTACCAAATAATACATTTTTTTACAAATCTGTCCACCCATCCAATAATTAGCTACCATGTTAATATGAAATATCTATGACCGAGGATGCAGCAGACACATCAGACAGGGTGGATACAGTGTCGTCAGTCAAGGGAAAACCATAATTAATATTCCTGACATTTTATTTCATGGCTATATAACCATGGTACTGACCATGAAATATGGATGAGAAGCAATATAATCAAGATCTCCCATATCTATTATGCTTACTTGATCACTCATCATACGATCCAAGTCAAGGGGTGAATTCAAGGGATACTCAGCAGACACCAAAAGACATGAACACACATACATAACGTACATAAAACTTAATATCATATGCTATTTTCTTGAGTTATAAACCATACAATCTTCCTTTATCAACTTTTCAAATTCCTATGGAGCAGCTGTAGCCCAATTGGTCCACTGTAGCCTAGTGGTTTGAGAGATTGTCTTGGGATTGGAAGCAGGGACTTGAATGTGATCTGCTACACCTTTATCTATGGATATTGAGCAATGCCCCACATTGTTCTATGAAGTTCATGAAATACTTTTTACCTAAATGTGTGGTTCAGCAGCTGATAAGTGTAATGTAATGTAAAATTCAAATCCGGAAAGTAATATTTATTGAGGTTGTTCCATGACTCATTTGAAAGAATCCTATCAGAAAAAATTACATTGTTGTGTGTTTTTATGTTTTCAGTTATTTGTTAACTATTTAAGGGCAGTTCATAACGATGTAAGGCAGTAATTAATACATTAATAACACAATAATACAATACAAAAATAACACAAATCTAGACGAACATAGTCCTGACGTCATAGTCCCCCTGATGTCATAAAACAAATAGTAAATAAATATTTTGGGAAAAAATGCTTTAGTCATGTTTTATTCCACCATAATAAACAAATTATGTAAAAAATAAAAAAATAATTATCCCAAAGCATTTTTCCCCCCGGAACTCAGGAGGTTATTCTTGTGGTGTGTGGGAGCTTTGGTTTCTACATTCAAACATACAGGAAGGAATGGAGGAAAATCTTACTAGACGCAGATGTCAAACAAAATAACTGACCGTTCTGATTTTAAAACAACCTCACTCTACTACAATGGACGGAAATGTTATATATAGGCTACTCTACATTCCAACATAAGCAGCAAATATGTTGAAGTTGCTTTATCAAGACAAAACAGTTTTCCACAAAATCAGGTGATTATATTTGAAAATAATACATGGAGTCTTCGTTGGTATTTATGTATTGTGCCTATTAAGCAAGGGAAGTGAACCAATAGAAACCATTTGAATAGCATTTTGAACAGCAATGACTTTCGTTTTCCTTCAACAGCCGACCCAGTTGGATCTCTACATTCCTGTCACATTAACACACAACACTGTGCTACAGGGACGTGCACAGGAATCTCAAAGGGCAGTTGCTCTAACCTGAAGAAAGGGCAAACCCCCCCCCCCCCCCCCCCCCAAAAAACCCAAAAAACCCATCAACAGTGAGCGGCCTTCAGAATTTTTAGGAAACTGCACCATGGGTATTATTATTTTTAGTAGTAGTAGTAGAATATATTAGTATATTATTGTCATAATTATTAATATTATTTTATTGTATAGTATCTTGAATATGCGTACCATATGATATAACATGCTAGTTTTTAAACATGTAGGCCTACCTATTAATCATATCAGAGATGATCAGCCTTATGCCCACCTGCCCTAAATGTCTCCTGATTCACATTTCCTCATGTGTGGTATGTGGCTGCCCCTAAATTAAATGAAATTATGAGAAAAAGCCTTGATAGTTTTTAAACCTGTATCAGTCACAGAGATGATCAGTCTTATGCCTACCTGCCCTATGTGCAGAGGTCTGTGGCTCTGAGTCATCCTCATCTTAAATTAAATGAAATGATGAGTAAAATAATAGGCTAAATATGAGGATGCTTAATCAATTAACCCACTGTCATCTTTATAATCCTTGTAGCAGCCAAAGTAGACTTAAAGTTATAATAAATAGAAATAGTTTAAAAATGGTTAAAAAGATCATTTAATTTGAATTTGAAATTTCATTAATAGGCATATTCCATGATTAAAATGATGAATATTATATAGGAAACTAAAACAATAAGAATTCACAGGTTTAGGTCATTTGTTGGGTCTTTTGTAGCCTATATTAAAAATGTGTACTGTCGCTTTAAGAATTGACGAGCCGGCTTTCATTTCAGATCGCAAAGAACCGAGGCGTGGGAGCGACCAGTTCTTATCTGTTGCTCTGAAGCTCCGAGCTTCTCGCAGACTTTATAGCCTAACCTTTTATTTTCATTACAGATATTTTAGTTAGTTCATGCACATTTTGTAGGCCTATGTCTTGAGAAGAACAGTTATCATGTGGAGTGGATTTATTTCAATTACATGGACATTGACAGTGGAAACAGTATCTTTGGGTCGGAGAATATATCAGCGTAAGAAAAAGCACTTTCCTAGCGGTCTCACCAAGATCAAACCTCTACAATCCTGACTAAGATTCTCTGCCTCACCTGCACCTGTTCATTTTTTTTGCAGCCAACTCTGCAGAGATGTGCTTCCTTTAGCTAGCCTACCCCCTTAAGTTCTCTCTTGCTTGATAAAACGACATGTCATCTGCATGTTTCTTAGTTGGGTTAGCCTTCCACAAAACAACCTGATCCATGTAAAACTTCTGCAAGCTAGCTGGCTGTCGTTTTCCCCCAATATCTGAACGTGGCACACCGGCTGTCAGATTACTTAGGATCACTAAACGTCCTAAACTCGAGATCGGCTTTAAGAGACATTAATTGTGATCATGTAGTTTAATACTGTGTAGTCTGCTATGTACTCTGCCCTGGTCGCATGCATGCTTGCTCCCCCCTCCCTCCCATGTAGAGCTGCGCGTGCCCCCCGTAACGCGCATGCTGCTCTGCCCCTCCCTTTGCCTATCTCTCGAGGTGCAGGTGAATCTGAATTTGAAAACTTAATTTAGGAAGCTTCAATCAAAAATACGAATTGCAAAGCAAATCGGTTGAAACATGAAATCTTAGTCTATTTTTCCGAGGCATATCTACAGCTGGCTGTCGTTTTTTTTTTTGCTACCTAAACGTGGCGCTGGCTGGCTGTCAGATGTATGATAGGCTAACTAAAAGTTCTAAACTCAAGATTGTATTAGAGAGGTTGATTGTGAGCATATTTTGTACCCTAATATGTAGACTGTGAATAGGGCTCTAGCCGACACCCAGGCATCTTCAAAATCTTTCGTGTCTCTTATAGGCGCTCAAGCGCCTGTCGCGTGCCTTCTCCCTCCCCACCGGAGTTGTTGCATAGGCCTACCTCACATCGCTCGTGCCCATTCTCGATGGGTCTGATGAATTTGTATGACTGACTTAAGTCTTTATTGTACAAAACTTCAATCAAAATTATGAATTATAAAGAAATCAAATGATATTGAAATATGAAATTATAATTGCCATATTATTTTCCCCTCCCTTGGAAGGGCAATATCAGCCAATGTGGGCAAAAGGGCCATTGCTCGAGCACCGTGGGCAACTATGCTGTGCACGTGCCTGCTGTGCTCCAGGTTTCAATTAACATGAACTCATAATGACAGGAATATGGCCCCTTGGGAGACATAATTTGTGGCATTTTCACAGATTTTGCCAAAATGTTGTGATGGGGACACATACTGTAAGTGCTTTCCATGATGGACCCACTTGCTCATTTCACAGAATGCTGTGAGATCATGTTGGTTTCTAACATTTCCAAATGTCAAAGACAAGTCACAGGGTACAACAGTGCTTCATCTTAACACGTCATTGGTATTTTTTCGATGCAAGTTCTAAAGGCATTAGCTAAGAAAAAACAGTTAAGAGAGCATTTGACAAGGCATATAGTGCAGCAGTTCAAATTACCATTTGATGCAGAGTGCTTTGAAGGAAAGGTCTACATGTAAGTAGAAATCTGACAAATGACGGCATGCTCGTCATTGCAATAGTAATCATGCCAGCTGCTCAAGGGGTTACTGTAACTTGAGTCAAGAACCCCACATTCCTCTCCGCCATTATTTGGTTGCCCGACAACCCAAAAAGTGGTGGATGCTTCATCGTTATTCACCCATTTCCATTTTCCATTCGCCCTCTTCAGTCCAATCCAGAAAGTTTTCCCTCTGGATAGTCCATGAATGAAGACCTGCTCCTCCCTGCTGCCGATGACCACCAGGTCTCCTCCTTGGCTCTGACAGTGCACTCTGCTGTCAGACCAGGTTTTTGCTGTGTTATCGTAGCGGTAGCATTTGGTGTTGAAATGATAGAGCCATCCTGAAGGACATGGCTTGGTCAATTTAGAGATTCTGTCTTGGAGCTTGATCTCAGTGGCATGTAGCTGTTCCACCTGTCTGGTCAGGTTGGTGTTAATGGCCAGAAACTGCTCCCTCTCCATGCTGATGTCATTATAGCCGGATAGCAGCTGCTGCTTCTCAGCCTGTAGCTGATCTCTCTCCATGCTGATGTCTTGTAGCTGATCTCTCTCCGTCATGAATAGAACAGTCACACCTATGCCGAGTCCAAGCAGTAGAACACACAACATCCCCAGACCCCCAATAGACCATCTGGAGTAGTTCCTCACAGCTGCAGAAAGGTTGGAGTCTACAACATCTTCAGGCCTGGCATTGGCATATGTACTTTTGTTCCTTTCTTGGGAGCTCATCTCAAGATCATCAGTATTTGCATATATTTCCATCTTGTGTCATCAGCTTCGAGTCCCAAATGGTTGTGGAGGACAGTCTGCTTTCTTGTTCTTATATTTGGCCCCTTGCAGACATCTAAACCCACTTTATTGTGGTAAAATACACTTCCTTCATTCAGTTCCGGTTTTGTTTTCTGTGTTCAGATACTGTACACAGTAAAATAACATTCCTGTTATTTTTGTCACAAGCTAATTTAGCTTTAAACTCCAACTTCTCTCTTTTGTACTTGTTAGATCTTACTATCAGACACTGCCAGACACAGGGTGCTATCTGTCAAAGTGGAGGTATTGGGCCTCAATGTGACATCTAAAAGGACAGAAGGTAGTGAAAGTCTATCTTTTTATTAACTTTCTCAAAAAGGCAATTGATTGATCTAGCCTAGTATCTAGTAGTCACTACATATAAAGGATCGGTTCTCCACGTGGTGTCCCCAGACAAACTGCTGTCTACACTCTCTGTTCTCATCCTTTTGGTCACTTTTGCATTATGTCATTGTTCCACCTGCACGTTCAAATTCTTGGCAATCCTGAGAATCCTGAACATGGTTAAGTGATAAACCAGGCATAGTTAACCAACAAGGATTGGTAGAGCTGCTAATAGACATACCTACATCCATCATTTAGTTAAGAAAATGAGGGCTCCAGGCTCTTCTATTAGATGATTTACCTCTACCACCAGGTGAACTTAATCTGGTTTACTACTGAACCAGCTCCTCAGTATACCCCCCGGGGTGGAACAATGGCTAAATCCAAATGTGATCAAAACATTAGTCATAATTAAATAGACCTAATGAAAACAGAGGAAGTGAACAGCAGTTTGTCTGGGGACACCACTTGAAGAGCCAATTGGGATTAATAGATACTAGGCTAGATAAGATCAATCATTGCCATTTAAAAAAAAAGCGGAAAGTTTAGAGGAAGTTGATAGATAGATAGATAGATAGACAGACTTTCACGACCTCTTGTCCTTTTGCATATCACATGACAGAATTGAGGTCCAATACCTCCACTTTGACAGATTGCACCCAGTGTTTGGCAGTGTCTGTCAGGACAGTAAGGTACAATAACAAGAACAAAAGAGAGAAGTTGGAGTTCAAAACTGAAATGGCTTGTGGCAAATAGTGTGTCTTGAAACAGGAATGTTATTTTACTGGACGCTTACAGTCTCTCGCCTCCAGCACTATATACAGTATGTACAGTATCTGAACTTAGAACAAAACCGGAACAACTGCATGAAGTATCTTACCACACTAATGTGGTTTTCACTTTTCAGAGGTCTGAAAGGGGCCAAATATAAGAACAAGAAAGCAGACTAGCTTTGACTCCCCAAATGGTTGTGGAAGACAATGACACAAGATGGCAGAGGACATATACGAAAATGCTGATGATCTTGAGATGAGCTCTGCTGTTTCTGATTGGAACAAAAGCACATATGCCAATGTCAGGCCTGAAGATACTGTAGACTCCAATTCTTCTGCAGCAGTGAGGAACTACTCCAGATGGTCTATTGGGGGTCTGGGGCTGCTGTGTGTTCTACTGCTTGCACTCGGCATAGGCGTGACTGTTCTATACATGAAGGAGAGAGATCAGCTACAAAACATCAGCATGGAGAGAGATCAGCTACAAGACGTCAGCATGGAGAGAGATCAGCTACAGGCTCAGAAGCAGCAGCTGCTATCCAGTTATAACGAAATCAGCATGGAGAGGGAGCAGTTACTGGCCAATAACACCAACCTGACCAGACAGGTGGACCAGCTACATGCCTCCGAGATCAAGCTCCAAGACAGAATCTCTAAATTGACCAAGCGATGTCCCTCAGGATGGATCTATTATTTCAACACCAAATGCTACCGCTACAATTACACAGCAACAACTTGGAATGAGAGCAGATTGTACTGTCAGAGCCAAGCAGGAGACCTGGTGGTCATCGGCAGCAGGGAGGAGCAGGTCTTCATTCATGGACTAGCCAGAGGGAAAACTGTCTGGATTGGACTGACGAGGGAGAATGAAAAATGGAAATGGGTGAATAACGATGAAGCATCCACCAGTTTCTGGTATGACAATCAACCAAATAATGGCGGAGAGGAATGTGGGGTTCTTGACTCAAGTGGTAACCCCTTGAGCAGCTGGCATGATTACATGTGCAATGCAAAGCATGCCGTCATTTGTCAGATTTCTGCTTACATGTAGACCTTTCCTTCAAAAGACTCTACATCAAATGGTAATTTCAACTGCTACAATGTATGCCTCATCAAATGCCATCTAACAGCTATTCCTTAATATCTTAGTCGCTTGCATCCCAAAAATGGTTCAGATTAAACACTGTTGTAATCTGTGACTTTGACATTGGGAAATGTTACTCCATGGACTTTAGAAACCAACATGATCTCACAGAATTCTGTTAAATGAGCAATACACAATGAGTTTATCTTGGAAGGCACCTTTGTGAACCATATCATGGAATTTTGGAAAATTCGGTGAAAATGACGTGATCTGTGAAAACATAATGTTTATTTCTCTCGAAATTCTAAAAATAGATAGACTTGAAACGCAAGGTCAGCTTCTCATATTTGCCACTCATGCCAGAAAGTTCAGTCATGTCCTTGCACTGTGGTTGTAAAGTTTTGTAAAGTTCTAATTTCAGAATTGTTACTTGTTTTTGCCTCACTCATACAATCCAATGAAAATAAAAACATCTTGATTTTAGTAACAGTTTAGTAACAGTAAGACATCTTTTTTTCCATGGTTAATAGAATATAGGCCTAACATAACCCTGACCAAAATTGAGGATGGTGATCACATACATTTTTTTTTACATCAGCAGCATCCATTTATTGTAAACTTTAGAAGATTGAAAAATTAACAAGAAAAAAAGTTCTGAGTCTGTAAAGAATGATGGATCTCTTACTGTAGGCTACAGCACATGTAAGCTTACATAAGGCATTGATCTATTGGCAAGAATCCTAAACAGAAATCATCTGAAGATACTAGCGCAGCATCCACATCCACTCAAAGACATGTTAGTAGAGATGCACGCATGCAAATGAAAATTTGTGGCCAAAACCGAAACCGAATAATAATCACTTGGCCAAATACCGAAACCGAATATTACAGTTAATTTAAAAGTTATCAAAAGTTAGGTTTTTCACTATTTTTAAATATTGATTGAATCTGCGACTTACAATAAATGTTTAGACATGTTTTTCAAAGAAAATAAATGTTTATTTGAAGTCTTCAAATGTTAAAGTAGAACTGAAAATAGTTCAATTAATGCCCATTTTCAATTAATTTTCCATTCGCCTCCAATTTGGCCACTCAATTGGCAATATTTTCTGTTGCTGAATTGTCTGTGCACCTCTACATGTCAGCTTAAAGAATGATGAATTTAAACAAACACATATTATCAAGAAAGGTAGACAGTGGGCCATTCATTTCTATGCAGCTTGGCAGGCCACCATTCTCCAGGAAGTGATGCAGGAGTCCGTTTCTCGATTCTTGCCTTTGCTAACCGTCTTAAGTCGGTCTTGAGTTGGTCGTAAGTTGCTCTTGAGTTGGTCTTAAGTTGGTCTTAAGTTGGTCTTCAGTTGGTCTTTAGACGCAAGACCAACTTAAGAATAACTTAAGAACAACTTAAGAACAACTTAAGACCAACTCAAGACCTTGGTTACAACGTTGGTCTTAAGAACGAACAAAATGGCTAAAGTCGTTAGCAAAGGCACTGTCGAGAAACGACCCCCAGGCCCACCGACAGGAGCTTAAGGAGCTTCAGTCACTTGGGGTCCTTGCAGTAGCACAGGACCTATTTAGCACACTAGGTGGTGGTGTTTGGTGTTAAAAGAAGCTGTCTTATTCGCTTCAGCCCAAGTGTATGGGGAATTGAGACCCGCCAGGCTGGAGTCCGTTTCTCGATTCTTGCCTTTGCTAACCGTCTTAAGTCGGTCTGGAGTTGGTCGTAAGTTGCTCTTGAGTTGGTCTTAAGTTGGTCCTAAGTTGGTCTTTAGACGCAAGACCAACTTAAGAACAACTTAAGAACAACTTAAGAACAACTTAAGACCAACTCAAGACCTTGGTTACAACGTTGGTCTTAAGAACGAACAAAATGGCTAACGTTGTTAGCAAAGGCACTGTCGAGAAACGACCCCCTGGTTAGCTGCTGTTCTCCTGTGTGTGAATGTGTGCTCCCTTAATGGGTGTGTGTGAATGGGGTACTGCTGTAGGTTTTCTTTAATTACACCTCAAGCACCCTGACCCTGAGCACGGGGGCTCCGCAAGGTTGTGTTCTCAGCCCCCTGCTGTTCACGCTGCTGACACATGACTGCTCAACGACCCACAGCACTAACCATCTAGTGAAGTTTGCGGATGATACAACACTGGTGGGCCTCATCACTAAGGGCGATGAGACTCACTACAGGGGGTCGTTTCTCGACAGTGTCTTTGCTAACGACTTTAGCCATTTTGTTCGTTCTTAAGACCAACGTTGTAACCAAGGTCTTGAGTTGGTCTTAAGTTGTTCTTAAGTTGTTCTTAAGTTGGTCTTAAGTTGGTCTTGCGTCTAAAGACCAACTGAAGACCAACTTAAGACCAACTTAAGACCAACTCAAGAGCAACTTACGAACAACTCAAGACCGACTTAAGACGGTTAGCAACGACAAGAATCGAGAAACGGAGTCCAGATAAGAAGTAGACCTGCTGGCCAGATGGTGCAAAGACAACAACCTCCTGCTGAATGTCAACAAGACCAAGGAGATTGTTGTCAACTTTCAGAGGGTCCAAAAACAACTGCCACCACTGACCATCAACGGTGATGCTGTGGAGAGAGTGAGCAGCACCAAGTTCCTTGGAGTGCACATCAGCGACGACCTCTCTTGGACCACCAACACTACATCACTGGCGAAGAAGGCCCATCAGCGTCTCTACTTCTTGCGCAAACTAAAGAAGGCAAGTGCTACACCCTCCATCATGACAACATTCTACAGAGGAACCATAGAGAGCGTCGTGTCCAGCTGCATCACAGTGTGGGGAGGAAGCTGCACGGAGAAAAACAGGAAGACACTCCAGCGTGTTGTGAACACAGCGAAGAAGATCATTGGAGTACCACTCCCCTCCCTGCAGGACATTTACACCGCACGCCTCACCAGGAAAGTACTGATGATCATCAAAGACACAAGCCACCCTGCACACAAACTGTTCAGCCTCCTGCCCTCTGGAAAGAGGTACAGGCGCCTCCGTTCCCGTACCACCAGGCTTGCAAGCAGCACGATGCATCAAGCAATCAAGATACTGAACACTCAACCCACTCTCCCTCCACTGTCAGCCTCTAGCCAGCCAGGCCACTGACAACCCTCCCCCCCTCATCCCCACCACCATATCTGCGACTGAACATTCCACCTGCACTACTACATCTGTGACTGAACTTTCAACCTGCACTAACTCAAAACATACACACGCACACACACACACACACACACACACACACACACACACACACACACACACACACACACACACACACACACACACACACTCACACACAAGCACACAAGCACACCGCACTTTCTGCACTAAGCCCAAACATACACACACTGACACACAACTCATACTCACACACACACACACACACACACACACACACACACATACACAGACACACAGACACACACACAGACGCACACCGCACTTTCTACCTGCACTAAACACACACACACACACACACACACACACACACACACACACACACACGCACACACAAACACACACACACACACATACTGATGCTGGTGTATTTGATAAACCTATTTAAGTATTTATTTTCTTCAAATGCTACTATTACTATGTCAGAACGCTATAAAGGACTTTTAGAAAAAGCACAACAAAATACCTCCTCTTAATGTATGTTCTCTACAAGTCTTCTGTTGTCCAGTCTTGCACTTTAAATGTCTGTATGAGCACTGTCTATGTCCTTACCTAGATTAGTCTATGTCTGCATGGGAGAGCAAGAAACGCAATTTCAAATTCTTTGTATGACCAGTGCATGTAAAGAAATTGACAATAAAACTTGACTTGACTTGACTTGACTAATTAGGGCCCGAGCACCGAAGTGCAAGGGCTGTGGCCCTTTGCCCTCTCGGTGCGAAGCCCTATTGTTTTTCAAAAGATTTTTATTATTATTATTATTATTACTATTTTTCTTCTCCTTGTTCTGCGCTCTTGAGCCATTTTTCAGGTGCTCGGACACTTACGCCTTTTAGCACGCTGATCAGAAATGGCCACCGCTACTCTGACACCGAATATGAGCTGTTTCTGAAAGGAACAAAAGTACATATGCCAATGCCAGACCTGAAGATGCTGTAGACTCCAATCCTTCTGCAGCAGTGAGGAACTCCAGATGGGCTGTTGGGGGTCTGGGGATGCTGTGTGTTCTACTCATAGATTGATATTATACATTCTATGGTTCTATTGCTTTCACTCAGCATAGGTGTGACTGTTAAATACATGAATACATGACGACATGAATTATAAACTTTAATGTTGAAATGTGTATTTATTAAGAAAATAGTGATTGATAATGAGTGAAATAAGTAAATAGGAAAGTAGTAAAACATGAAAAATGGAGATACAACGTTTCTGCCCAACAGCGACAGAATGTGGCCAAAACATTAGTCTTAAAGGATGAGAAAAGAGAACGTAGACAGCTGTTTGTCTGGGGACACCACTTGGAGAGCCAATCCTTTATATGTGGCGACTACTCAATACTAGGCTAGATCAACCAATTGCCTTTTGGGGAAAATAAAGCTGAAAGTTGAGAGTGATTCTACGAATCGGCTGCGCTTTTAAGTCCATGGATTTTATTTGCCAGTTCCACTAACTATTAACTGCATCCAATGATGTTTTGGACATTAGCACACATTTATCTTTCATATAATACAGAAAGTGTAGATATGGCATTATTTCCATCAGCAAGAATGAATATTTAATACTGGTTTTGGGCATTTTCATGCCATCCCGTTTTACAAATGTCAGATTCAGTCTTCATATTAGCATGTAAAGAAACTTGTTTTGCACAAGACGATTGCAAATGTTGATTCACAGTAATCATCACAATATGACAAAACTGTCAGAAAGACCACTGTCCTTTCCATTATACAGGAAATTTGCCATTTTGTGTGTGTCCACGAAAACTGTGTTAACCGTGTCACGGTCTGAAACCCCCTCGATAAATCAGTAATGGTTTGGTCTTAGGCCATACGAATAACATCACGTGATGTCATAACCTCTTTGGCAGGATATGGGAAGACTTTTTGGTAAGTTTTGAGCTCCATCCTTCCATAATTTAATCCATTCTTTTTCATGTGCTCATAGCGGGAAAATTGCCTGTCAACTGTGTTAGCAACATATTCATAAGAATCTGAATTAGAAATCACATGTAGAAAAACACAGATAAGGCATACAAATACATGAATTGATTAAGGTGTTGTGGTGGAACTTCTGAGGTCCTCAGTTAGCACAACACCATAAAAATGGCTGAAATGTCAAGCCGTGTCACCGTCAATGGTGTTACAATTAGCTATGACAGTCAGGGTTGCCAGATGAGGCTGATGATTTCCAGCCTAAAATATGTTCAAAACCCGCACAAAAATTCAAATCAGATGTTACAGGGATTTATAATGAAAAATGTGTTAGTCTGTATCACAGTGAATCATAAAATCCTACTTATGAAGCTCAACAATCACATTTTCTATATCAGTTGCACAGATTAATGACAACATTATTGCTAAGGGACATAAGCACTTTCAAACATATGTTGTTTCAACTCTGTAGTATTTTTATATATGTTTGAAATGACATAGTATTTGTCCATAGCACTGTTGACAAAATAATCAAGCAAATGTTCGTTTTCATTAAGAGTATTTATCAAATGATTTAAGATTAAGCTTGGCAATTTGCTTGTTTGGAAACTTAAATATATACACTATATAAACATATAGGTCATTTAGTTGAAAAAAAATACTGATAATTGACATTTTGCTTTTGCCAAAAGCGTAGGCGAATCGTAGAATCACTCTTGAGCTGCGGCTGATTAACAGACAGACTTCCACTCTTGTCCTTTTAGATGTCAGATGACAGAATTGAGGCACAATGCCTCCATTTTGACAGATTGCTTGCACCCTGTGTCTGACAGTGTCTGTCAAGACAGTAAGACACAATAACAAGTACCTACAAAAGAGAGAAGTTGGAGTTTAAAGCTGAAATGGCTTGTGGCAAATAATGTGTCTTGAAAAAAGAATGTTATTTTACTGTATGCTTACAAATGCTCCCCTCAAACACTATATATACCCTACCTGACGTCAGAACAAAACCGATACAAATGCATGCAGGAAGTATCTTTGACCACAGTCTCTTTCCTCTAACACCTCTAACACTAGAGGTCTGCAAGGGGCCAAATATAAGAACAAAAAGCAGACTGTCCTCTGCAGCCATTTGGGGACTCGAAGCTGATGACACAAGATGGCAGAGGAAATATATGCAAATGCTGATGATCTTGAGATGAGCTCCCAAGAAAAGGACAGAAGCACATATGCCAATGCCAGGCCTGAAGATGCTGTAGACTCCAATCCTTCTGCAGCTGTGAGGAACTCCAGATGGGCTATTGGGGGTCTGGGGCTGCTGTGTGTTCTACTGCTTGCACTCAGCATAGGTGTGACTGTTCAATACATGAAGGAGAGAGATCAGCTACAAAACATCAGCATGGAGAGAGATCAGCTACAAGACATCAGCTTGCAGAGAGATCAGCTACAGGCTCAGAAGCAGCAGCTGCTATCCAGTTATAACGCCATCAGCAAGGAGAGAGACCAGTTACTGGCCAATAACACCAACCTGACCAGACAGGTGGACCAGCTACATGCCTCCGAGATCAAGCTCCAAGACAGAATCTCTAAATTGACCAAGCGATGTCCCTCAGGATGGATCTATTTTAACACCAAATGCTACCGCTACGATACCACAGCAAAAACCTGGTCTGACAGAAGAGCACACTGTCAGAGCCAAGGAGGAGACCTGGTGGTCATCGGCAGCAGAGAGGAGCAGGTCTTCATTCATGGACTAGCCAGAGGGAAAACTGTTTGGATTGGACTGATGAAGGTGAATGGAAAATGGAAATGGGTGAATGACGATGAAGCATCCACCACTTTCTGGGATGATGGGCAACCCGATAAGGACAGAGAGGAATGTAGTATTCTTGACTCAAGTAGTGGTAAGGCCTTGAGTGGCTGGCATGATTACTTTTGCAATGCAAAGCATGCCGTCATCTGTCAGATTTCTGCTTACATGTAGACCTTTCGTTCAAAAGACAAATGGTAATTTGAACTGCTAGTATATGCTTTATCAAATGCTATCCAACTGCTGTTCCTTGCATCCAAAAAATACCATTGAAGTTCAGATGAAGCACTGTTGTACTCTGTGACTTTGACATTTGGAAATGTTACTCCATGGACTCTAGAAACAGACATGATCTCACAAAATTCTGCAAAATGAGAAAAGCACATGGAAGGCACTTTTGTGACTATCATGGAATTTTGGAAAAATCTGTAAAAATGACAGTGATTTTGTGTCACAAGAGGTTAAGTTAATTTCTCTCGAAATTCTAAAAAGAGATAGGCCTACATTTGAAAAGGTCAGCTTCTCATATTCCCTTGCATGGTGGTTGTAAAGTTTTGTAAAGTTGTGATATCAGAATTGTTACTTGTTTTTTTTGCTTCAATCATATAATCAAATGAAAATAAAAACATCTTGATTTCATTAAAAGTCCAATGTAAGATATCCTTCTTTCCATGCTTAATAGAATATAACATAACCCAATTGGCCTAAATTGAGGATGGTGATGAAAAATGTCACATCAGCTCCATCCAATTATTGTAAAATTTGGAAAATTGAAAAATTAACAAGAAAAAAAGTTTGAACAAACTCTGAGTCTGTATAGAATGATGGATCTTTTACCGTAGGCTACAGCACATGTACATAAGTCATTGATCCCTTGGTTAGAATCCTAAACAGAAGTCATCTGAAGATACTAGCACAGCATGCACATCCTATCAAAGACATGTTGCATGATGAATCTTACAAAGACAAACATATTATCAAGAAAGGTAGACAGTGAGCCATTCGCTTCTATGCAGCTTGGCAGGCCACCATTCACCAGGAAGTGATGCAGGCCCACCGACAGGAGCTTTAGTCACTTGGGGTCCTTGCAGCAGCACAGGACCTATTTAGCACACTAGGTGGTGGTGTTTGGTGTTAGAAGAGGCTGCCTTATTCGCTTCAGCCCAAGTGTATGGGGAATTGAGACCCGCCAGGCTGGCTGTGGAGCCCCGGATTGAAGTGTTTACTGGCGGCCACCACCGCAGTGAAACTGGTCACCTGCAAGTTAAACATCGGCCATACGACACCAGGGGAGCTCCAGGGGAGCCTTTGGCTCTAGTCCCACCGGCAGCCATCTGCATGTTGGATTCAATGGACACACCTCCTGCTGTGTGTGTGTGTGTGTGTGCGTGCGTGCGTGCGTGCGTGCGTGTACAGTCTTATTTTTCAATTATACAGGAGGAAACCTAGAAGTTCAAAAAGTCACTGCATGATGTTATGAAAAGACCTATCTTGCATCTTTAAAGGAAATGACTAATTCAAAAGGAAGTGCACAGACCAGATGAACTGAACAGATTAATTAATGCATTAAAAGGCAATTCCTTAAACTTGTTCTCGAGCTGATGAAGCGAACAAGATCCAGACAAAGGTTTTTTACAAAGACAGACTGCTTTCATTTAACAGACTTCAGCCATTCCAGACGTAAGATGAAGAAGACGAAATTTGTGCAAATGCTGCTGACTTTAGGGAGACTTCTGACGTTTCTGTGGGAATAGAGAGCAATGTATACGGCCATGCCAGGCCAGAAGATGCTGTAGAGTCCAACCCTTCTGCTGTGAGGAACTACTCCAGATAGGCTGTTGGGGGTCTGGGGCTGCTGTGTGTTCTACTGTTTGCACTCAGCATAGGTGTGACTGTTCAATACATGAAGGAGCGAGATCAGCAGGTATTTTTGTGTTTCCCACCATCTCTGAACCACAATGGAAATAAGCCTTAGGGCTTTTTTGTGTTATCCACGACTGTTTCTTTCTTTTAATGTATGGTTCAGTTGCTGTACCATGTTTTACACCGAAATAGTCAAATACATTCATTCATTCATTCATTCATTCAGGCTGAGAAGCAGCAGCTGCTATCCAGCTATGATGACATCAGCAAGGAGAGGGAGCAGTTACTGGCCAAAAACACCAACCTGACCAGACAGGTGGACCAGCTACATGCTGCCGAGATCAAGCTCCAAGACAGAAGATGTCCCTCAGGATGGATCTATTTCAACACCAAATGTTACTGCTACGATAACACAGCAACAACTTGGTCTGACAGCAGAGCACACTGTCAGAGCCAAGGAGGAGACCTGGTGGTCATCGGCAGCAGGACGAAGCACGTGAGCGAGAACTTGTTGTCACGATGTGGGTGTTATTAAATACAGCGCATTTAAAGTCGGCCACAAATATGAACGAGATGATGAGCTCGCACCAGTTTGCTCTACTAACAGGCAGTGAGGAGGAGCTGAAGTGGGGACCTGCGCAAACTTGTGTAGAGGTGTGAGACAAGACTCATATACACACGTGAGTGAGTTGTTGACCAACCAGTTCATGGGCGCGTGACCTCGGAGGCAGTCTGCAGGTGAGCGTTGAAGGGGATAAGCAACTGCAGAGGTTGCAAGATCTGACTGCAGTCGCATTCATCCCGCGATAGTTTGACACCATGCAGGGGGGCCGCTAGGGGAGGAAAAGTGGTACAGATTCTAAGGGCCCAAGCACTGATAGGAGCCCTTAAGGGGGCCCAAGCACTGAGAGGGGCCCTTAAGGGGCCCCAAAATGCGAATCTTTCATGGGGCCCAACATTTCTGGCAGCGCCACTGCACCATGTGACATGTCACCTCGTCGCCGCAACATCACACAAAGTTTGACAGGAAATCTAACCGTCATGCAACTTTTTGAGCCAGAGTGCATTGCTGTCTAAATGCAGATACAGCCGTTGCGATATCTCGATTGCACCTAATGCCTTGTCTCTCACCCCTACACAAGTTTGCACTGCTCCCCACTTCAGCTCCTCCTTCCCACCTGCACCCCATCCTCCCCCCGCCCAATACACACACACACCTCACACGTGGTGTGCTAGATCAAACTGGTGCGAGCTCATCGTCTTGTGCATATTTGTGGCTGACTTTAAAGGCACAGTGTTTAATCCGCATTGTGACAACAAGTTCTCGCTCACATGCATGGCCGTAGCCAGGAGTTTGAAATAAGGGAGGGCCACAGTGTTTTTTTTAAAGGTGCACAATTTATTTTGAAAATGCATGCCCATTCACAACTTTGCATTTTGCATATTTACTAGAAGAAACTAAAATCTACTGATCTGACGAGTATGGAAAATATAGATGTCTGGCATTTTCAACAGGCATACAGAAATAGATGCCGATGATAAATAGAAATGATTACACTTGTGAATGGGCAGCATACATTCTGGATATAAACTACTTAACCACCTTTAAGTAATATTGATGTTGATCAATAGTCATAAATATTCTGTCAGTATATGACATAGCCTGTATGCTGCAGGATGGCCTAAGAAATCGATTGTCTACTGATGACCAGTTAATTTTGCAACTACTGTTTGTTGATGTTAGTCAGGGACACACACTTGTCATACGCATGCTATTGGAGAGGGCAGAAAGAGACCTTTCCAATGGTACCACATACTCACCCATACACAAAATCTATGTAAATAAAAACGGCATTTGAAACGTGTATGCAAAAACTGAGATTAAAAAATATATATTATTTTCTCTAAAAATAAGCGAGGTCCGGACCTCCCTTACCTCATATGTGGCTACGGCCATGCTCACATGCTTTGTCTACATCGATCGACAGTATCAACGTCGATTGCTCCTTTTCACTACCTCTTGTCCTTATGTATATCACATGACAGAATTGAGGCCCAATACTGTCAGGATCTGGACTCTGTGTTGTTGTGTTTGACTGATGTTTCCCCGTGTTTTACCCCATGCGTCCCGTTTCTTGTCTGCCTTGCTGTCCATGTGCTTTTGTTTACATTCTCATCCTGTTATACTCATGAACGGCGTGACGTTTTCCATGTGCGTTACGCCCATTTGTGGGGGAAAACAACCCATGCAAGTCAATTGGTGATGTTGGGGTTTAATAAACGTAAGATACGGACCTGTAGACTAGCGTTGTTCACGCGCAACATGCCAAAAACGTGTTGTGTTGCCGGCTGTTCAAATAATATAGCCAAACAGCCGTGGCTGAAGCATGGAATGTGTTCATTTAGGCTAGCCGATTTAGCATGTAAGTCAATGAGACATTCGGTTTGTTTTCACCCATAAAGGGGCGTAACGCAAATTTAAGAACAAAGTACCCGGATGGCTGTTCATGAGTATAGTGCTCCTGTGTTTTCCTGTCATGTTTCTACCCCGCCCCTGATTTTGCTCCACCTGTTCTTAGCTTTGTTAGCCTGAGTATCATCCTCCGTAGTGACCGCGCTAGCTCAATACTTTCGCTTGCTGACCACGGAGTCTGACCCTGCAGCCACCCCCGGCAGTTGGAAATTATCTCACTTAATGAGGGAATTAGCCTTTCGCAAAACCCCTCCCACAAACGGCCGCCAACCAATCTGAGCTCAGCAACGGTAACTAAGGAGTGTAGAACTTGTCGAGGTCCGTCAAAAACCTATGATTTCAGGGAGACATACAACGTGTGCCTATGGCACCGTCAGGGTCCGACACCATCTGAAGATTAATTAGGACCTCATTTTTTCACTTTCCCGAAGCAAAAACCTCAAGCGGACTGATAACAGGGATGGATTAAGCCATGTGAAGGCTATTAGCTCCAGGTGATCATATTTAAAATTAGCAGGCTAACTGTGCAATCGTCTTGTTTGCTAATATAGCCCCCTTCCCCCTTGCATTTAGCTGGCAGAAAACGTACCCTAAACAAATAATCAATGCATCGCTCAGACTTAAGGACAATATTATATGATATTATAGTATTGGATCCACGGCATTATGATTCAAATTTTATTGGGAAACTACTAGTTGCGTTGTTTAATATGCGCCAAATGCACAGCCCACGGAGCAGCCCCCACCCTCTCTCCTTCCCAGTTTGTGTCTGTGTATATGCGTCGAGTGTGACAGCAAAAAAAAGTAACACTGAAATGGGGCTGCGCTTGTTCCAACCTTGTTATGAAGATATTAACTGTCAACTAAAACCATTAAAGTGAACAGAAGAGAAACGCCCAGTGTGACTGCCCAAGAGCTGCGCAGTGTCAGTGCCGAAAACCCTTCAAAGGTCTTGGCGGACGGCAATGTCCCAGTTTACACCAAGCACTATCAAATGTCCTGGTTACAGACATCACATCGCCATCATCAAGTTGTTGTATTTCAGTTGAATATGTAAGAGGGCTTGGGGAGGGGCTTAGACTATCAGCGAGCCTATTGGCTGTTCATATACTGAACGAATATCTGAATTCCAACTGCCAGGGGTGGCTGCAGGGTCAGACTCCGTGGTCAGCAAGCGAAAGTATTGAGCTAGCGCGGTCACTACGGAGGATGATACTCAGGCTATAGCTTTGTGCTAACTCGTCCATTAGTTTCCTGTTCCTAATGTCTTAATTATTGCCCTTAGTGCCGTCTTGCTGTTCTGATTGTTCTCACCTGTATCTTGTCTCGCTTCCCCTCATCTGTTTGCTTGCCATTGGCCCTCCTGTAGTGTTTTCACCTGTTGTGTTGCCCTGGTAGTCTTAGCTCGTCCTGTTCCTGTTACCTTGTTACCTCATTACCCTATTGTTGGCCCTGTCATCGTTCTCTGTCATTTGGTTCACCTGTTCGGTTCTTAGTTTTGTCATGCCCCCTGTTTCATGGTTACCTGTTCATTGCTTTTGATCTTGTTCCACCTGTCTTGTTCTCGTTTCCTTGTTATTAGTATTAGTCTGCTCACCTGTGTCTTGTTTGCCCTGGCCTATTGTGTAATGTTCCTTGTTAACTTACCTGTGTATTTAAACCTTGTGTTTCCTGTTGTCCTGTGTGGTGCCATTGTTAGGTCTCGTCTTGCCGTAAGTCTGTCCCTCTGTGATTCTTGTAATGTCAGTTTTCCTGTTAGTTTTGTTAGTCTCTACCTGTTTTCCCCCTCGTGGGTATTTTGATTTGTAGTTCTTGGATCTTCTGAGCGTTGCCATTTGTAGTGTTTGATTTTGTTTCTTGCGTCTTAAAATAAAAAGAAAACCTAAGTTTGTCCTGAAGCCTCAGCCGTCTACTGTGCCTGCATTTGGGTTACTCCTTGTCTGAAAACCCTGACAAATACAGTACTTGGCAGTGTCTGTCAAGACAGTAAGACACAAACATAAACAAAAGTGAGAAGTTGGAGTTAAAGCTAAAATGGCTTGTGGCAAATAATGTGTCTTGAAAAAGGATTGTTATTTTACTGTATGCTTAGATGCTCACCCTAAACACTAGCCTATGTACTAGTATGAAGTCAGAACGAAACTGGAACAAATGCATGCAGGAAGTATCTTTTACCACACTAATGTGGTTTCAGGGGTCTGCAATGTACAAGGCAGGACTGGGAGCAAAATGTGTCCTGGGCATTTTTGATAAAGAGCAGCCCCTCTACTTTTCTTTTTTTGTGTCTTTTATGACTTTATTGATGAAAGGACAGTTTGAGAGGTCGACAGGAAGTGAATGAGGAGAAGTCTGCAAAGGACCTGCCGGGAATCGAACCCAGGTTGGCCACATGGCAGATGAGTACCCTACCGGTTGGCCATGGCAGGGCCCCATCAGCTTTTGTACGATATTATTTATATGACCTTTTTCGATGATATGACTCAGTTCATTGTCTGTATTTAAAATGGACCAATGGGCCAATGGGCCAACCCACCTCCCCCTCCCCCACCCCCAAATGGTGGGCCAGTCTCTAAGGGGGAAAAAACGACAACAACCAATAACGGCATGAGCCCCTGTGAGGACTGCCGGCCCACCAGGAAAATGCCCCGTATGCCAGATTACCTAGTCCAGCCCCATACAAGGTCCCAATAACAAAAACTAAGAAAATCCAGACCGTCCTCCACAATCATTTGGGGAGTCGAAGCTGATGACACAAGATGGCAGAGGAAATATATGCAAATACTGACTCCAATTCTTCTGCAGCTGTGAGGAACTGCTCCAGATGGGCTATTGGGGGTCTGGGGCTGCTGTGTGTTCTACTGCTTGCACTCGGCATAGGCGTGACTGTTCAATACATGAAGGAGAGAGATCAGCTACAAAACATCAGCATGGAGAGAGATCAGCTACAAGACATCAGCTTGCAGAGAGATCAGCTACAGGCTGAGAAGCAGCAGCTGCTATCTAGTTATAACAACATCAGCAAGGAGAGGGAGCAGTTACTGGCCAATAACACCAACCTGACCAGACAGGTGGAACAGCTACGTGCTGCCGAGATCAAGCTCCAAGACAGAATCTCTAAATTGACCAAGCGATGTCCCTCAGAATGGATCTATTTCAACACCAAATGTTACCGCCACGACAGCACAGCAAAAACCTGGTCTGACAGCAGAGTGCACTGTCAGAGCCAAGGAGGAGACCTGGTGGTCATCGGCAGCAGGGAGGAGCAGGTCTTCATTCATGGACTATCCAGAGGGAAAACTGTCTGGATTGGACTGAAGAGGGTGAGTGGAAAATGGAAATGGGTGAATAACGATGAAGCATCCACCACTTTCTGGGTTTTCGGGCAACCAAATAATGGCGGAGAGGAGTGTGGGGTTCTTGACTCAAGTTGCAGTAACCCCTTGAGCAGCTGGCATGATTACTATTGTAGTACAAAGTATGCCGTCATCTGTCAGATTTCTGCTTACACTTGAACTGTCCTTCAAAAGACTCTGCATCAAATGGTAATTTGAGCTGCTACACACTATATGCCTTGTCAAATGCTCTCTTAACCGTTATTCCTTTATGGCTTTATCACTTGCATCCAAAACATACCATTGAAATGTTAAGATGAAGCACTGTTGTACCCTGTGCCTGTACTCTGTAACAAATTGGAAATTGGACTCCATGGAATTTTGGCAAAATCTGTGAAAATGCTACAAATTATGTGTCCCAAGGGTTTGCTGCATACATGTGACAGATAGGGTTGACACATGCTGTCAGTCATTCAAATGCTTTTTATTTTTGTTCTCTTCCCATGTTTAATAAACACAATATAGGCTATGTATAATCTAATAGAAGGGCCTGGAGTCTCATTTTGATGCCTGCAGGTATATCTATTAGAAGATTTACCACTTCCTGTGCAACATGTCATCATGCATAGGCGTATCTATGACACGCTGATTTGAACCCACTATCGCGTGTGTCCAATACGCATTTCCAAGTTAAAGCGTGCTCCACAACGCCCTGTGACAGGTTAGGTTTAGGGATGGTTTTGGTTTAGGCACAATTTAGGTAGAAATTCGCCTAATCTCGCTGTTCTTGGCAAAAGTAAAGCAGCAGAAACATTGCTTTACTGACAAGTTAGACTTAGGGGTGGTTTTGGTTAAGGCACAGCAAAGCATATTTGCGTTTAGTAACAGAAATGCGCTGTGGCAAAACAAAATCGCCGACACGGCGGGAAAACTGCGCAAACCTCGTCACGTGTCAAAAGTGCATGAAAGCGCTTTACCGTTGCGTTGAGGAGCACGCTTTAACTTCAAAATGCGTCGCACCAACACGCTGAATGCACTAGCGTGCGATACATACGCTAAAGCATGATGACAGCCTGTCCTGTAGATTAACTAATGCTTCCTTCAGGTTCTCTGGAGCTCCGGAGATGGCTGACGACACATCTGACGAGACAACCGAGTTCCGGGCTGTGGCACACGAACGACACAGATCCCGGAACAATAGGGGATAATGCATGTTTTGTTTTGGCTCTCTTTTTTCTTTGTTTCACCTCCACTTGAACCTCCACATCCACAACATATAATTTTAGCTGAAGTAGGCCAAATTAAACAGTCAGAGACCAGCATTCTGACATATGTGCATCAGCAATAGAATTAGGCCCTACATTAACCATTGTTGATAGTGATTACAAGATAATTTTTCTGCATTTGTGATATTGTTTACATGCCAGTTGCGTATGATGATGATGATGATGCAAATATAGTCACTGAAAACGTCAGCTCGGGAACTCGATGTTATAGACTTCCGCACGAGAAGGGCAAAAAACGTGACCTGACATTGCCTCACAGAGTGTTCCCGCCTATTTTCCCCGAGTTTAAACAACTCGAAGAAACTCCCGCACATTGACCATTTCGCTGTTTTTCTTTAATAAACATCGTTTCGGTACTAGACCTTCATCAGGCAAGTTTAAAGCAACACTCCACCATTTGGAGAAAGGTACACCTCACCTCCAGTTAAAACTGAGTTCTACCTTCATTAACTCTTTCCTGAGAGCCGGCAATTCATTTTTGTCCACTGTACTGGACATTACTTTGCCAAATGTATCTCAAACACAATGTATGTAATCTATTTCAATCTAATACTGTAAACTAGACATTTAGGGTTTTCCAGTGATGCCACATTTGGGGGGTGGGGGGTGGGGGGCTGTAGAACACCTGGAATCTTGATTCATAAATGTAACACTCTGAACAAAATGCTAGTCAAGTATCAGGATGATATTTTAATAACAACCCTTTCAAATCACAACTTTTCCTATGTCCACTGTAGTAGACGTTGGGACTTAGTACATCTAATTTTCAACCAATTTCTAAACTTCAAGACAGATGGGGCTGAGTGAGGTAAAAATTATTTTCCCCAGGATTAATTTCCAAAAACTCAGAGTCGTCAAGAGATAAGGGGAGCCAGGGCCAGGGCCAGGCATTAGAATAGGAAAGTGAACAGGCAAAGATGATGATGAACAGCTTACCAACTGTAATACGTAAAAACACAAACTGAGTTTAAAGCATTTACCAGACAACTGAAACACTGGCTGAAGGAAAACCAAAAATGTAATCATCACAACACACAATAGATAACACACATACATGCACACACAGCATATACAGGTCACACGCATCATATTGTTTTTCTTTCTTCCTGCACAAGGTTTTAATGCTATAGGAATTGTGTTTTAAGATGGCGTATAATTGAAATTGTATATTTGTATAGACTTACTGTACATTTTTTTTAATAACTAGGCATATTTTAGTATATTTTAGGTGATTTGTGTATTTTATTAGAATAGTTAGCCTGATCAGGGACTGAGGTTGCACATGAGCTATCTAGCTGTAAACCTTTTCAGATGCAAAACCCCTAACTCCATTTCTGAAGACCTGCACTTCTGTATTTTTTGGGAACCCTGTTGTTGGTTTGGTTTACATTTATGTACTTGATAATACAATAGTCATATTACACAAATAAAATAAAAAATATGCAATTCTGATATGTTTGTATTATATAAAAATGAATTGAGAAATGTTTCTGAAAAGGCACTTAGGGGGTTTTGCATCTGAACTCTTCGTATTCACATCTGCAAGCTGTGTCATGGCCTTGCCTTGTCATGATTGTAATAATGTGCACTGCATTGTCCCTGCTAAATAAACTTAATAAACATAATAATAAAAAAAGATGTATCTGCCATTGAGGATCCTGCACAGGAACAAAACCGGCCTATGCATACGACCCCTGCTGCCAGAGATATATCCCTGAAACCCTTAAAATATCAGGTTAGTTACTGCCATCTTGACCATTTGATGCCTCCAAAATGTATCCATGTTCCTATTGCTGCTCTAACACTCAAGATATGGTCTAAATCTGTCCACCTGTTCAACATTTAGACTATCACAAACAACAAGTCGGCCATCTTGAAAGTCAGCCCTCTTGAAAGTGTTGGCCTTTGGAATTAAATCTTTTCCTTTACCTATTATAGAATATTACCAAATAATACATTTTTTTTACAAATCTGTCCACCCATCCAATAATTAGCTACCATGTTAATATGAAATATCTATGACCGAGGATGCAGCAGACACGTCAGACAGGGTGGATACAGTGTCGTCAGTCAAGGGAAAACCATAATTAATATTCCTGACATTTTATTTCATGGCTATATAACCATGGTACTGACCATGAAATATGGATGAGAAGCAATATAATCAAGATCTCCCATATCTATTATGCTTACTTGATCACTCATCATACGATCCAAGTCAAGGGGTGAATTCAAGGGATACTCAGCAGACACCAAAAGACATGAACACACATACGTACATAAAACTTAATATCATATGCTATTTTCTTGAGTTATAAACCATACAATCTTCCTTTATCAACTTTTCAAATTCCTATGGAGCAGCTGTAGCCCAAATGGTCCACTGTAGCCTAGTGGTTTGAGAGATTGTCTTGGGATTGGAAGCAGGGACTTGTCGATTGGCCTACTCTACTGTACCTGTAGTAAGAATGAGGAATGTGATCTGCTACACCTTTATCTATGGATCTTATTGATCAATGCCCCACATTGTTCTATGAAGTTCATGAAATACTTTTTACCTAAATGTGTGGTTCAGCAGCTGATAAGTGTAATGTAATGTAAAATTCAAATCCGGAAAGTAATATTTATTGAGGTTGTTCCATGACTCATTTGAAAGAATCCTATCAAAAAAATTACATTGTTGTGTGTTTTTATGTTTTCAGTGTTTTGTTAACTATTTAAGGGCAGTTCATAACGATGTAAGGCAGTAATTAATACATTAATAACACAATAATACAATACAAAAATAACACAAATCTAGACGAACATAGTCCTGACGTCATAGTCCCCCTGATGTCATAAAACAAATAGTAAATAAATATTTTGGGAAAAAATGCTTTAGTCATGTTTTATTCCACCATAATAAACAAATTATGTAAAAAATAAAAATAATAATTCCAAAGCGTTTTTCCCCCGGACCTCAGGAGGTTATTCTTGCGGTGTGTGGGAGCTTTGGTTTCTACATTCAGACATACAGGGAGGAATGGAGGAAAATCTTACTAGACTTAGATGTCAAACAAAATAACTGACCGTTCTGATTTTAAAACGACCTCACTCTACTACAATGGACGGAAATGTTTTATATAGGCTACTCTACATTCCAACATAAGCGTCAAATATTTTGAAGTTGCTTTATCAAGACAAAACAGTTTTCCACAAAATCAGGTGATTATATTTGAAAAAAATACATGGAGTCTTCATTGGTATTTATGTATTGTGTTTATTAAGCAAGGGAAGTGAACAAATAGAAACCATTTGAATAGCATTTTGAACAGCAATGACTTTCGCTTTCCTTCAACAGCCGACCCAGTTGGATCTCTACATTCCTGTCACATTAACGGAACAACACTGTGCTACAGGTTTCAAGCAACATGAACTCATAATGAGATGAACATGGCCCCTTGGGAGACATAATTTGTGGCATTTTCACAAATTTTGCCAAAATTTTGTGATGGGGACACATACTGTAAGTGCTTTCCATGATGGACCCACTTGTTCATTTCACAGAATGCTGTGAGATCATGTTGGTTTCTAACATTTCCAAATGTCAAAGACAAGTCACAGGGTACAACAGTGCTTCATCTTAACACGTCATTGGTATTTTTTCGATGCAAGTTCTAAAGGCATTGGCTAAGGAAAAACAGTTAAGAAAAAACATTTGACAAGGCATATAGTGTAGCAGTTCAAATTACCATTTGATGCAGAGTGTTTTGAAGGAAAGGTCTACATGTAAGCAGAAATCTGACAGATGACGGCATGCTTGTCATTGCAATAGTAATCATGCCAGCTGCTCAAGGGGTTACTGTAACTAGAGTCAAGAACCCCACATTCCTCTCCGCCATTATTTGGTTGCCCGACAACCCAGAAAGTGGTGGATGCTTCATCGTTATTCACCCATTTCCATTTTCCATTCGCCCTCTTCAGTCCAATCCAGACAGTTTTCCCTCTGGCTAGTCCATGAGTGAAGACCTGCTCCTCTCTACTGCCCATGACCACCAGGTCTCCTCCTTGGCTCTGACAGTGCACTCTGCTGTCAGACCAGGTTTTTGCTGTGTTATCGTAGCGGTAGCATTTGGTGTTGAAATGATAGAGCCATCCTGAAGGACATGGCTTGGTCAATTTAGAGATTCTGTCTTGGAGCTTGATCTCGGCTGCATGTAGCTGTTCCACCTGCCTGGTCAGGTTGGTGTTATTGGCCAGTAGCTGATCCCTCTCCATGCTGATGTCATCATAGCTGGATAGCAGCTGCTGCTTCTCAGCCTGTAGCTGATCTCTCTCCATGCTGATGTATTGTAGCTGATCTCTCTCCTTCAGGTATTGAACAGTCACACCTATGCCGAGTGCAAGCAGTAGAACACACAACATCCCCAGACCCCCAATAGCCCATCTGGAGTTCCTCACAGCTGCAGAAGGGTTGGAGTCTACAGCATCTTCAGGCCTGGCATTGGCATATGTACTTTTGTTCCTTTCTTGGGAGCTCATCTCAAGATCATCAGCATTTGCATATATTTCCTCTGCCATCTTATGTCAACAGCTTCGAGTCCCAAATGGTTGTGGAGGACAGTCTGCTTTCTTGTTCTTATATTTGGCCCCTTGCAGACATCTAAACCCACTTTATTGTGGTAAAATACACTTCCTTCATTCAGTTCCGGTTTTGTTTTCTGTGTTCAGATACTGTACATAGTGTTTGAGGAGAGTTTCTGTAAGTAAAATAACATTCCTATTATTTTTGTCACAAGCTAATTTAGCTTTAAACTCCAACTTCTCTCTTTTGTACTTGTTAGATCTTACTATCAGACACTGCCAGACACAGGGTGCTATCTGTCAAAGTGGAGGTATTGGGCCTCAATGCTGTCATGTGACATTTAAAAGGACAGAAGGTAGTGAAAGTCTATCTTTTTATTAACTTTCTCAAAAAGGCAACTGATTGATCTAGCCTAGTATGTAGTAGTCACTACATATAAAGGATCGGTTCTCCACATGCTGTCCCCAGACAAACTGCTGTCTACACTCTCTGTTCTCATCATTTTGGTCACTTTTGCATTAAGTCATTGTTCCACCTGCATGTTCAAATTCTCGGCAATCCTGAGAATCCCGACTTAAACAACTCCAGTGGGTGATATACACATCACCTCATAGTCATGACACATCCAGGGGTATACTAAGAAGATGGTAAAGTGATAAACCAGGCTTAGTTAACCAACACGGATTGGTAGAGCTGCTAATAGACATAACATCCATCATTTAGTTAAGAAAATGAGGGCTCCAGGCTCTTCTATTAGATGATTTACCTCTACCACAAGGTGAACTTAATCTGGTTTACTACTGAACCAGCTTCTCAGTATACCCCCCGGGCTGGAACAATGGCTAAATCCAAATGTGATCAAAACATTAGTCATAATTAAATAGACCTAATGAAAACAGAGGAAGTGAACAGCAGTTTGTCTGGGGACACCACTTGAAGAGCCAATTGGGATTAATAGATACTAGGCTAGATAAGATCAATCATTGCCATTTAAAAGAAAAAGCGGAAAGTTTAGAGGAAGTTGATAGATAGATAGATAGACAGACTTTCACGACCTCTTGTCCTTTTGCATATCACATGACAGAATTGAGGTCCAATACCTCCACTTTGACAGATTGCACCCAGTGTTTGGCAGTGTCTGTCAAGACAGTAAGGTACAATAACAAGAACAAAAGAGAGAAGTTGGAGTTCAAAACTGAAATGGCTTGTGGCAAATAGTGTGTCTTGAAACAGGAATGTTATTTTACTGGACGCTTACAGTCTCTCGCCTCCAGCACTATATACAGTATGTACAGTATCTGAACTTAGAACAAAACCGGAACAACTGCATGAAGTATCTTACCACACTAATGTGGTTTTCACTTTTCAGAGGTCTGAAAGGGGCCAAATATAAGAACAAGAAAGCAGACTAGCTTTGACTCCCCAAATGGTTGTGGAAGACAATGACACAAGATGGCAGAGGACATATACGAAAATGCTGATGATCTTGAGATGAGCTCTGCTGTTTCTGATTGGAACAAAAGCACATATGCCAATGTCAGGCCTGAAGATGCTGTAGACTCCAACCCTTCTGCAGCTGTGAGGAACTACTCCAGATGGTCTATTGGGGGTCTGGGGCTGCTGTGTGTTCTACTGCTTGCACTCAGCATAGGTGTGACTGTTCAATACATGAAGGAGAGAGATCAGCTACATGCCGCCGAGATCAAGCTCCAAGACAGAATCTCTAAAATGACAAAGCGATGTCCCTCAGAATGGATCTATTTCAACACCAAATGTTACCGCTACAATTACACAGCAAAAAGCTGGAATGACAGCAGAGCACACTGTCAGAGCCAAGGAGGAGACCTGGTGGTCATCGGCAGCAGGGAGGAGCAGGTCTTCATTCATGGACTAGCCAGAGGGAAAACTGTTTGGATTGGACTGATGAAGGTGAATGGAAAATGGAAATGGGCGAATAACGATGAAGCATACACCACTTTCTGGGATGATGGGCAACCCGATAAGGACAGAGAGGAATGTAGTGTTCTTGACTCAAGTAGTGGTAAGCCCTTGAGTGGCTGGCATGATTACTTTTGCAATGCAAAGCATGCCGTCATCTGTCAGATTTCTGCTTACATGTAGACCTTTCCTTCAAAACATTCTGCATCAAATGGTAATCTCAACTGCTACAGTATATGCCTTATCAAACGCTCTCTTAACTGTTAATCCTTAATGTCTTTGTCGCTTGCATCCAAGAAATACCATTGAAGTGTTCAGATGAAGCACTGTTGTACTCTGTGACTTTGACATTTGGAAATGTTACTCCATGGACTCAGAAACAAACATGATCTCACAGAATTCTGTAAAATCATGGAATTTTGGCAAAATCTGTAAAAATGACAGTGATTTTGTGTCAAATGACACATGATTTTGTGTCACAAGGGGTAAAGTTCATTGCTCTCAAAATTCTAAAAAGAGATAGGCCTACATTTGAAAAGGTCAGCTTCTCATATTTCCTTGCATGGTGGTTGTAAAGTTTTGTTAAGTTCTAATATAACAATTGTTACTTGTTTTTTTGCTTCACTCATTTTATCAAATGAAAATAAACACATTTAAAACTGATTTAATTAAAAGTTCAATGTAAGATATCCTTCTTTCCATGGTTAGAATATAACATAACCCAATTGGCCTAAATTGAGGATGGTGATGAAAAATGTCACATCAGCAACATCCATTTATTGTAAACTTTGGAAGATTGAAAAATTAACAAGAAACAAAAGTTTGAACAAACTCTTAGTCTGTAAAGAATGATGGATCTTTAGGCGTATGTAGGCTACAGCACATGTACATAAGGCATTGATCTATTGGCAAGAATCCTAAACAGAAGTCATCTGAAGATACTAGCGCAGCATGCACATCCAATTAAAGACATGTTGCATGATGAATCTTACAAAGACAAACATATTATCAAGAAAGGTAGACAACGAGCCATTTGTTTCTATGCACCTTCAAGCCACCATTCACCAGGAAATGATGCAGCCCTGTCGACAGGAGCTTCAGGAGCTTTAGTCACTTGGAGTCCTTGCAGCAGCACAGGACCTATTTAACACACTAGGTAGTGGTGTTTGGTGTTAGAAGAGGCTGCCTTATTCGCTTCAGCCTAAGTGTATTGAGAATTGAGACCCGCCAGGCTGGCTGTGGAGCCCCGGATTGAAGTGTTTACTGGCGGCCACCACCGCAGTGAAACTGGTCACCTGCAAGTTAAACATCGGCCATACGCCACCAGGGGAGCTACAGGGGAGCCTTTGGCTCTAGTCTCACCAGCAGCCATCTCCATGTTGGAATGGACACACCTCCTGCTGTGTGTGTGTGTGTGTGTGTGTGTGTGTGTGTGTGTGTGTGTGTGTGTGTGTGTGTGTGTGTGTGTGTGTGTGTGTGTGTGTGTGTGTGTGTGTGTGTGCGCGCGTGCGTGTGTGTGCACTGTCTTTTTTTTCAATTATACAGGAGGAAACCTAGTAGTTCAAAAAGTCACTGCATGATGTTACAAAAAGACCTATCTTGCATCTTTAAAGGAAATGACTAATTAAAACGGAAGTGCACAGACCAGATGAACTGAACAGATTAATTAATGCATTAAAAGGCAATTCCTTAACCTTGTTCTCGAGCTGATGAAGCGAACAAGATCCAGACAAAGGTTTTTTTACGAAGACAGACTGCTTTCATTTAACAGACTTCAGCCATTCCAGACGTAAGATGCAGAAGATGGAAGAAGACGAAATGTGTGCAAATGCAGCTGACTTTAAGATGAGTTCTGATGTTTCTGTGGGAATAGAGAGCAATGTATACGGCCACGCCAGGCCTGAAGATGCTGTAGACTCCAATCCTTCTGCAGCTGTGAGGAACTACTCCAGATGGACTATTGGGGGTCTGGGGCTGCTGTGTGTTCTACTGTTTGCACTCTGCATAGGTGTGACTGTTCAATACATGAAGGAGCGAGATCAGCTACAGGTATTTTTGTGTTTCCCACCATCTCTGAACCACAATGGAAATAAGCCTTAGGACTTTTTTGTGTTATCCGCGACTGTTTCTTTCTTTTAATGTATGGTTCAGTTGCTGTACCATGTTTTACACCGAAATAGTCAAATCCATTCATTCATTCATTCATTCATTCATTCATTCATTCATTCATTCATTCATTCATTCATTCATTCAGGCTGAGAAGCAGCAGCTGCTATCCAGCTATAACGACATCATTACATTACATTACATTACATTACATTGCATTTGGCAGACGCTTTATAACCAAAGCGACTTTCAGAAGAGGACATAATCAAGCCAACATCACAAGCAAATACAAAGTGCACAGGAGATATACAGAACAACAAGTGCAATTACAAAGAGGGGTTAATTTTAAAAAAAAAATTAATAAAGAGGAAATAACGAGAACACACACACAAACACACACTCACAAACTAAACTAAACTAAACATCATGTCAGGATTCTGCCCTGGGGCAAGGCCAGTTCAATCATTCGTCTAGTAGATTCTCTCTTGTATGTGTTTTATATGTCTTTTTATGTATCTTATATGGAACTTTTCGAGTCTGTAATAAAGTTTTCAATTCAATTCAATTCTCGAAAGAGGAATGTCTTTAGTTGTTTCTTGAAGGCTGCAAGAGAGGTGCTTAGTCTTGCTGCCTCTGGGAGACTGTTCCACCACTTGGGTACCACAACGGAGAACAATCTTGACTGGGAGTACCTAGAGCGACTGGATGGCAGAGCCAGACGGCTTGTGCTGGATGAGCGCAGTTCTCATCAGCATGGAGAGGGATCAGTTACTGGCCAATAACACCAACCTGACCAGACAGGTGGACGAGCTACATGCTGCCGAGATCAAGCTCCAAGACAGAAGATGTCCCTCAGGATGGATCTATTTCAACACCAGATGTTACTGCTATGACAACACAGCAACAACTTGGAATGACAGCAGATTGTACTGTCAGAGCCAAGGAGGAGACCTGGTGGTCATCGGCAGCAGGGAGGAGCAGGTCTTCATTCATGGACTAGTACTACTAGCCAAAGGGGAAAGTATTTGGATTGGCCTGATGAGGGTGAATGGAAAATGGAAATGGGTGAATAACAATGAAACATCCACCACTTTCTGGGATGACGCTGACGGGCAACCAGATAATGGCGGAGAGGAATGTGGGGTTCTTGACACAAGGCACAACCCCTTGAACAGCTGGCATGATTACTATTGCAATGGAGAGTTTGTCGTCATCTGTCAGATTTCTGCTTACATGTAGACCTTTCCTTCAAAACATTCCGCATCAAATGGTAATTTGAACTGCTACACACTATATGCCTTGTCAAATGCTCTCTTAACCGTTATTTCTTTATGGCTTGATCACTTGCATCCAAAAAAAATACCATTGAAATGTTAAGATGAAGAACTGTTGTACCCTGTGACTTTGACATTTGAAAATATTAGAAACCAACATGATCTCACAGAATTCTGTGAAATGAGCAAGTGGGTCCATCATGAAAAGCACTTACAGTATGTGTCCCCATCACAACATTTTGGCAAAATCTGTGGAAATGCCACAAATTATGTCTCCCTTAAGGGGCCATGTTCATCTCATGGAATTCTACAAGTTCATGTTGCTAGAAACCTGTAGCACAATGTTCTTGCGTAAATGTGACAGGAATGTAGAGATCCAACTGAGTTGACGCTTGAAGGAAAATGAAAGTCATTGCTGTTATTCAAATGTTTTATATTTGTTCACTTGCCTTGCTTAATAAATGTAATATATAAAGACCAACGAAGACTGCATGTATTATTTTCAAATATAATCACCTGATTTTGTGGAAAACTGTTTTGTCTTGATAAAACCAGTTTAAAATATTTGCCGCTTATGTCGGCAACATAACATTTATGTCCATTGCAATTGAGTTGAGTTTTTTAAAATCAGAACTGTCAGTTTTGTCTGCTTCGGTCATAAAGTTAAATGCAAATAAAATGAGCTTCACCAACAGACTAGTAAGATTTTCCTCTATTCCTCCCTGTATGTGTGAATGCAATTACACAGTAGAAACCAAGGCTCCCACATACAGCAAGAATGAGACAATGGAGGTAAAACTGTTTTAACTGGAGGTGAGGTGTAAAATGAGCACATTTCTCAAAATGGCGGAGTGCTCTTCAACAACTCCAGTGGGTGATAAACACATCGCCTCATGAGTCATGACACATCCAGGGGTATACTAAGAACATGGTTAAGTGATAAACCAGGCTTAGTTAACCAACAAGGAGTGGTAGACCTGCTAATATACATGCGTCATTTAGTTAAGTACGTTAGGGCTCCAGGCTCTTCTATTAGATGATTTACCTCTACCACAAGGTGAACTTAATCTGGTTTACTACTGAACCAGCCTCTTAGTATACCCCCCGGGGTGGAACAATGACTAAATACAAATGTGGCCAAAACATTCGTCATAAAGGATGAGAACAGAGAACGTACACAACAGTTTATCTGGGGACACCACTTGAAGAACCAATCCTTTATATGTGGTGATTAATAGATACTAGGCTAGATCAACCAATTGCCTTTTGGGTAAAAAAAAGCTGAAAGTTGAGCTGAGGCTAATAAACAGACCTCAATCGTGTCTCTTCCGTTCCTCGACGCCTTGGTGTGGAGCCGGCCTAACCCTTTAAAGTAAAACAAGCAATGGGATGCAGTAGAAAAGGCCTGTAGTTTTCAGAGTGAGGAGTCCGAACACTTAGAATCCTTTTTTGTTGTGTTTTGTTTTTTCATGGCAGGATAACGTTTCGACCTCAACAGTCTTCTTCAGATTCTCGGAAGATTCCTCGGCCGCTGCCATGCAGAGGTTGACAGTCTCTCTGAACTTCATAATTACCAACTACTCTTTGCAGTGTGTGTGTACGGTATGTGTGTGCGTGCGAGCATGCGTGCAACTTAGTAGTTCAAAAAGTCACAGCATGATGTTACAACAGGCCCTATATTGCATCTTTGTTTCATGCAGGACTGCCGCTAGGCATGAGTATTAAGCAGAGTAGCCTGATTATCATCGACTTTCAAATCCCTTCGAGACTTGGTCTGACCAAGAGCATAACAATTAACATTTCCCAAACAGCATTTCCCAAATGGCCTCCCTTCGTTTGCTAATGATTGTTTGCTTCCCAACAAAGTGGGAGGAGTTCCCGTATTTGCAGTAACTCAGAAAGTACTTGCATTGACTCTTGACCTGATCGGTAGCAACGCAGAAGCTGTTGCGTCACTAGGAGGGCACGACCTGGCTATAAAGCAGAGCGCTTAAGGCCTCAATCTCTTTGCCCCCAAAAGTGGGGACTCCTAAATTGAGATTGACTAAAAAACATATTATTATTATTATCATTATTATTATTATTATTATTTAATCATGAGGGGGTCTCCAGAACAAAACCTTAGCAGCGGCCCTGGTTTCATGGGAAGAATGAAAAAAGGGAAGTGACTGATTCACAAGGAAGCGCAAAGACCAGATGAACAGATAATTAATGCATGAAAAGGCAGTTCCTTAACCTTGTTCTTGAGTCGATGTTGCCAACGTGAACAAGACAAAGGTTTTTTACGAAGACAGACTGCTTTCATTTAACAAACTTCGGCCATTCCAGACGTAAGATGCAGAAGATGGAAGAAGACGAAATATACGTAAATGCAGCTGACTTTAAGATGAGTTCTGATGTTTCGGTGGGAATAGAGTAGCCTGGGCGAATAGCCGACTGTTGACTCCGTCAATCAGTCTGGCAAAAGCCATGAGGAATCCGTCTCTGTGGACGATGGGAGATGGTCTGATTTTACTCTATCATTTAAATTAATTGAAGTTCCAAACTCAAATTGAAACCCATATTGTGCATGCCTGTTATGTTATAGCGTAGCTAAAGCATACAAATAACAAAACGAAAATGTGAATATAGTTACCTTAACCAATCAGTAACGGAGCTCGCGGGTGAGATCTACGTCACCACTCTCAACTGTTTGCTGATTGGCGAAACACTGAGAGAACCGAGCTCGAGGCTTTTGCCAGACGATGTGCGGAGCCAAAATCTTTGGGTGGAGTACAGAGGATGGCGTCGCGAGGCTAGGAATAGAGTGCAACGTGTATGACAATGTTAGACCTGAAGATGCTGTGGCCTCCAACCCTTCTGCAGCTGTGAGGAACTACTCCAAATGGGCTATTGGGGGTCTGGGGCTGCTGTGTGTTCTACTGCTTGCACTCAGCATAGGTGTGACTGTTCAATACATGAAGGAGAGAGATCAGCTACATGCCGCCGAGGTCAAGCTCCAAGAAAGAATATCTAAATTGACCAAACCATGTCCTACAGGATGGATCTATTTCAACTCCAAATGTTACCGCTACGATAACACAGCAAAAACCTGGTCTGACAGCAGAGCACACTGTCAGAGCCAAGGAGGAGACCTGGTGGTCATCGGCAGCAGGGAGGAGCAGGTCTTCATTCATGGACTATCCAGAGGGAAAACTGTCTGGATTGGACTGAAATGGAAGAATGAAAAATGGAAATGGGTGAATAACGATGAAGCATCCACCACTTTCTGGTATGACGGGCAACCAAATAATGTCAGAGAGGAATGTGGGGTTCTTGACTCACATTACAGTAACCCCTTGAGCAGCTGGCATGATTACTATTGCAGTACAAAGCATGCCGTCATCTGTCAGATTTCTGCTTACATGTAGATCTTTACTTCAAAAGACTCTGCATCAAATGGTAATTTCAACTGCTACAGTATATGCCTTATCAAATGCTCTCTTAACTGCTATTCCTTTATGGCTTTAGAACGTGCATCCAAAAAATACCATTGAAGTGTTCAGATGAAGCACTGTTGTACTCTGTGACTTTGACATTTGGAAATGTTAGAAACCAACATGATCTCACAGCATTCTGTGAAATGAGCAAGTGGGTCCATCATGGAAAGCACTTACAGTCTGTGTCCCCATCACAAAATTTTGGCAAAATCTGTGGAAATGCCACAAATGATGTCTCCCTTAAGGGGCCATGTTCTTTTCACAGAATTTTATGAGTTCATGTCGCTAGAAACCTTTAGCACAGTGTTGCTGCATACATGTGACAGAAATGTAGTAGAGTAGAGTAGAGTAGAGTAGAGTACCTTTATTAATCCCCAGGGGTAAATTCAGGAGAGAGAGAGTAGAGAGTCCCAACTGGGTTGACGCATGAAGGGAAAAGAATGCCATTGCCATTACGTCCCTTGCTCAATAAACACAATAGGCTATATAAATACCACCAAAGACTGAATGTACTCTCCTCAAATATAATCACCTTATTTTGTGGAAAACCGTTTTGTCTTGAAAAAGCAAGTTTGAAATATTTGCTGCTTGTATCAGAATGTACAGTAGGCCTCAAGGGCGTAGGTTTGTGTGTGAGCTTTGGTAGGGACAACTTCACCCCCCACCCAATTTCATTTCATTTGTGTTTTTTTTTATCTAGATTAATCCCACTGTAATTACCAGATTTATATACATTAATATATTTTAAAATTCGCTCAAATAGGCTGTGCGCGTTACCAAAATAATGACTAAAGGTAAGTCTTGAGAAGAGGTTTTTCTTAAGCCAGGTGGCACATTAGACGAGGGCTCATCTCCTTTTTCCAAAATAAACAGAGCTATAAGTGGTACATGTAAAATACATATAGGCTACATCTATCAAACATTTAAACAAGATTGCTTCAACGATTCAGCATTTCTATTGGGCCTGGACATAGCAGAGAGAGAGAGAGAGAGAGAGAGAGAGAGAGAGAGAGAGAGAGAGAGAGAGAGAGAGAGAGAGAGAGAGAGAGAGAAAACAAGGCCGACAGGCGGACAACAGATGCGTCCCTCTATGCCAGTTCCAACTATGCCATTTTCCCGCCCAAACGCCCCCCTGGCCTCCTCCTAGCCTGTCAACGCCCCCCGAGGATGTACTTTTTGTTTATTGGTCATCATGGACACTCCAAATATTGTGGCAGGCAGCAAGGCAGCAAAATGGCGAGACATGGCTTTATTTTTTGCAGTTTAGGGTATAATAAGCTTATCATCATTCTTGGATTTGGAAAAGAACCATAGGCTATGATTTGAAATTTCACATAGCCTAGATGAAGTAGGCTACATTACAAATTACCAGACATTTATTAGGCCTAACAACCTTTAGTATCACGCCATTTCAGAATTATGTGCATGTGGGAAAGAATCTAAACATCGACAAATAATAAATAAATAAAACCGTTTGGGTGAATCATGCGCTTATGGGTTGAACCTTTAGGTGAATTATGGACTTTTTTTCAATACCAGCTTCACCGTCAAGGCACAAAGCAGTGAACTTCCGTGCCAGAGTTTATCAAATGCACACGACTGCAAAGCAATTACGAAAGACGCGTTCTCTCCCGTACTCTCTCTGAGCGCAACGAAAAGCACCATTGCCCTTCCAAATGGCAGTTGGTTTGATTTTTTAAACTCACTGCAGCATTATTTTTAAAAACACGCATTTTGTGCATTAATAACGTGAAACTCAATTACCCAGAATGCTGCACGTGAGCTCTTTACCCGGGTGATTCTGGAAAACAAACATGGCGGCAACTCGCTTTACTACCTTAATAATGTGTTAATCCGACGCTAGATTTCTTAACTGATGAAAATCGAAGGCAGAAATCAACATTGTAGTGTCTAAATATGAGGTCGATTGGTCTATTTGTGGCGTACATCACGATCGGCTGAGTTGTTGGCCTCACGTTTGTCAGTTAGCCTGTGGCTAGGCTACTTTTCGCCAACGTTAGCATCCGGTTTAGTATAGAAAGGCTATGCTTGCACGCATTCGCTCCGTAGTCTGCCGCCTTGTGGCCACAGGAAGGAACAATTTAAAGAAAGCGTTTCAGACAGACAACAATTGAATGAAAGCGTTTCAGACGGACGGAAATGTAATGAAAGCGTTTCAGACGGACGGACGGACGGACAGACAGACCCTGTTATAGAGATGCTGGACGCATCTAAAAAGGGCGGCGGCTCCTTTAAGAATCCTTAAGGAAAGCGGCTCTTTTTATCCTAGGAGAAGCTGCGCATGAGAGAACGTTTCCCTACCCACAAAATATCTACAGTTGACTGTTATTCTCAGAAGAATGCCAGAGGAGTCACAACTTGAAATGTATTCCTTTTGCTAAACGTTTTACCTCACACGGCAAGCGCTACTTGTTTGTCGTCATGAGCAAGCATGATCAACCGCATTTAGCGTTTGCCCGTCTTCAAAATATTATTCTTCTGGTGTTGCGCTTGCGATGGCGAAATAACTTACCGCCCTTTTCTTTTTGTCGTCTCTGAAGCTTATAAAGCTGATGTTGAAACACCAATGCAGTTTAAGTTGGGGCTTTCAGCACCACTAGCACATGGACCACTGCTTCCACCTGAAACTAGCCTACCTGGCCGTCTAATGACCCTTCAGTCTGTAGCGACGTGGGTCGCCATATCTCCGAATAAACCGCGGAATCTTTCATATCATAAAGAATACAGCCAGTTCAAAATATATATATTTTTTAATTAATGCTACCACTTTGTAGTATATTGAAATATTAAACTAATCAATGTAGATTTTCGATACATTAAAATAATATGGCTAAAATTGGTAGGGACAATTTTATATCCCTTAAATATTGGTAGGGACATGTCACAAGCGTCCCCCCCTAAACCTACGCCCATGGTAGGCCAACATAACATTTCCGTCCATTTTAGTTGAGTTGAGTTTTTAAAAAAAAAAACAGAATTGTCACTTATTTTGTGTGATATTTGCTTCGGCCTTAAAATTAAATACGAATAAAATGAGTTCTACCAACAGTCTATGTAAGATCCCTCCCTTCCTCCCTGCATGTGTTAATGTATGATTATGTAGGTATGTATGAATGTATGAATATGAACACAGTGGAAACCAGAGCTCCCACACACAACAAGACTAAAAGATAATGGAGGTAAAACTCAGTTTTATCTGGAGGTGAGGTGTAAAATTAGCCTAGTAAACCTGCACCACCCACGCCAACATTTTTTGGCTGCGAGTGGTCTGGCCTTGCATCGTTTTAGTGGCCTACCAGGCTTGCCAAGAATCTGGCAAACCAATCACAACACAGAGATTTGTTTTGAATCAAAGCGGGTGGGGTATTGAGGGAGTGACGACGAAGCTGGTGAAGTTGGGAAAGCACATCAACGAGAAAGATAGCACTGATTGGTCAGAGCGCCGGCCTATAAGCACAGGCACGGTTTGAAAGACAACCGGTTATTTTCATCAACAATCTTTGGATGTACTATTCATCGGGCCCGACTAAATTACACATCCAATCTCACATTTATGCTGGTTTATCAGGCTAGTGTAAAATGAGCACATTTCTCCAATTGGTAGAGTGCTGCTTTAACAACTTCAGTGGGTGATAGACCCATCTCCTCATGACAAATCCAGGGGGGGTACATACTCAGAAGCTGGTTCAGTAGTAAACCAGGTTAAGTTAACATTGAAGTAGAGATAAATCATCTAATAGAAGAGCCTGGATTCTTCATTTTTTAACTTAATGATGCCTGCAGGTAGCCTGGTCCTGACCATCCCATAATACCATTTCATTTCGTATTCATGGTCATGGTTGTTTGATCTTACGCGATTGCAGGAAGCGGGAGGGAGATTTTAGAAAAAAAACAAAAAACAGGATAAGTTGTTGAACAAACATATCTGACGTCTATCTTTGGCGATGTAGGACCGTTTAACAGACATGTCTGACAGAACATCCTACCGTAGGATAAAATTACAATGTAGGACCGTTTGTCAGAACACTGGACAAAATCCTACCGCTCAACATTGCTCCACAGAAAACAGTTACCAGATGTAGTCAGACGAAGTCTCTTGGCGGAAGTACGTAGGATGGTGTGCAAGGCTAGCCTGCAGGTATATCTATTAGAAGATTTACCACTTCCTGTAGGTGAACTAATGCTGCCTTCAGGTTCTCTGGAGCTCCAGAGACGGCTGACGACACTGCTGACGAGACAACCGAGTTCCGGGCTGTGGCACACGAACGACACAGATCCCGGAACAATAGGGGATAATGCATGTTTTGTTTTGGCGCTCTCTTTTTTTACCTCCACTTGAACCTCCACATCCACAACATATAATTTCAGCTGAAGTAGGCCAAATTCAACAGTCAGAGACCAGCATAATAACATATGTGCATCTGCAATTGAATGATTGTTGTTGATAGTGATTACAAGAGGATTTTTCTGCATTTGTGATATTGTTTACATGCCTTGCGTACATGGTGGCATGTTGATGATGCTCACTGAAAACGTCAGCTCGGGAACTCGATGTTATATACAGTACTTCCGCATGAGATCAACGGCAAAAAATCTCGACCTGATATTGCCTCACAGTGTTCCCGCGTATTTTCCCGGAGTTTAAGGTCGGGATTCTCGGGATTGCCGAAAATTTGAACGTGCAGCCGGAACACCACTTGGAGAACCAATCCTTTATATGTGGTGATTAAAGGGGCTTCAGGTAGAATTAAAAGTTTAATCAATCACGGTCCCGAGTCAGCCAACGCTTATGCAAGTCTTTAGTAAGTGCACGATGGCTCTCGTGATCACTTCCACGGACCACTGTCAGAAAACCCCACATGCATCATTTGGCAGCGCAGTCCGAGGGAGTGTCGTGGGAAGCGATTATCATTTGAAAACATCGCTTTACATACCGTATTCAGATTTGTATCAACTGCTGGCATTCCGGGATGAAAAACACCACGAGTTTATTTGAACCGCATTTTTTCATTACGGTGTAGATTTTGCGACAGGCATGCCATGGCCACTGCGCAAATGACATCATCCTACCTAGTGCCTCTTTAATAGATACTAGGCTAGATAAATCAATTGCCATTTTGGGGGAAAATAAAGCTGAAAGTTGCATGAAGTTAATAAAAAGATAGACTTTCACTACCTCCTGTCCTTTTAGATGTCACGACAGAATTGAGGCCTCCACTTACCAAATACCTCCACTTTGACAGATGGCACCCTGTGTCTGGCAGTGTCTGACAGTAAGATCAAGAAGTACAAAAGAGATAAGTTGGAGTTTAAGGCTAAAATAGCTTGTGACAAAAATAACAGGAATGTTATTTTACTGTATGCTTACAGAAACTCCTCAAACACTAGGCTATGTACAGAATCTGAACAGAGAAAACAAAACAGGAACAACTGCATGAAGGAAGTGTCTTTTACCACAATAATTTGGTTTTAGAGGTCTGCAAGGGGCCAAATATAAGAACAAGAAAGCAGACTGTCCTCCACAACCATTTGGGGAGTCGAAGCTGATGACACAAGATGGCAGAGGAAATATATGCAAATGCTGATGATCTTGAGATGAGCTCCCAAGAAAAGGACAAAAGTACATGTGCCAATGCCAGGCCTGAAGATGCTGTAGACTCCAACCCTTCTGCAGCTGTGAGGAACTACTCCAGATGGACTATTGGGGGTCTGGGGATGTTGTGTGTTCTACTGCTTGCACTTGGTATAGGTGTGACTGTTCTATACATGAAGGAGAGAGATCAGCTACAAGACATCAGCATGGAGAGAGATCAGCTACAGGCTGAGAAGCAGCAGCTGCTATCCAGCTATGATGACATCAGCATGGAGAGGGATCAGTTACTGGCCAATAACACCAACCTGACCAGGCAGGTGGAACAGCTACATGCCACCGAGATCAAGCTCCAAGACAGAATCTCTAAATTGACCAAGCCATGTCCTTCAGGATGGCTCTATCATTTCAACACCAAATGCTACCGCTACCATAACACAGCAAAAACCTGGTCTGACAGCAGAGCACACTGTCAGAGCCAAGGAGGAGACCTGGTGGTCATCGGCAGCAGGGAGGAGCAGGTCTTCATTCATGGACTAGCCAGAGGGAAAACTGTCTGGATTGGACTGAAGAGGGTGAATGGAAAATGGAAATGGGTGAATAACGATGAAGCATCCACCACTTTCTGGTATGACGGGCAACCAGATAATGGCGGAGAGGAATGTGGGGTTCTTGACTCAAGTGGTAACCCCTTGAGCAGCTGGCATGATTACTATTGCAGTACGGAGCATGCCGTCCTCTGTCAGATTTCTTCTTACATGTAGACCTTTCCTTCAAAACACTCTGTATCAAATGGTAATTTGAACTGCAACACACTAAATGCCTTGTCAAATGCTCTCTTAACTGTTTTTCCTTAGCTAATGGCTTTAGAACTTGTGCATCGAAAAAATACCAATGAAGTGTTAATATGTAGCACTGGTGTACCCTGTGACTTGTCTTTGACATTTGGAAATGTTAGAAACCAACATGATCTCACAGCATTCTGTGAAATGAGCAAGTGGGCCCATCATGGAAAGCACTTACAGTATGTGTCCCCATCACAAAATTGTGGCAAAATCTGTGAAAATGACACAAATTATGTCTCCTTTAAGGGGCCCATGCTCATCTCATGGAATTCTATGAGTTCATGTTGCTAGAAACCTGTAGCACAATGTTCTTGCATAGCCTAAATGTGACAGGAATGTGGAGATCCAACTGGGTTGACACTTGAAGGAAAACGAAAGTCATTGCTGTTATTCAAATGGTTTAGGCCTATTGTTCACTTCCCTTGCTTAATAAATGTAATATATAAAGACCAACGAAGACTGCATGTATTATTTTAAAATATAATCACCTGATTTTGTGGAAAACCATTTTGTCTTGATAAAGCAAGTTTAAAGTATTTGCCGCTTATGTTAGAATGTACAGCATATAACATTTACGTCCATTGTAATTTAGTTGAGTTTTTTTAAATCAGAATTGTCAGTTTTGTCTGCTTCGGTCATAAAGTTAAATACAGTACAAGGGTGGTTGACGTTTAAGGGCGTAACGCCAAAAAAATAAATGAAGTTTTTCCAATTCCTGAAAAAATTGATTGAAAAAAATAGGAAATAAATAGAAAAAAAATTAAGCACTTAGTGGTCTGTGGAATTTCGCCTAATTTTTGCCATTTTTGAGAAAATGTGTACTGCATCAACACATTGCATAGACTCTTAAAAAGCTTGGGTCAAAAATAACCCAAATTGGGTTATTTTCTGACCCAGGCCCTGGTTCAGTATTGGGCCTACCTTTTATCTGGGTTAAAATATTTTAACCCTCACATTGGGCCATTCCTCTAAACCAACTAAATGGGTCATTCTGACCCAATTGGTGTGTTAAAAGAACCCATTAACTGGGTCAGACCTACTACCACATTATTGGGTCATATTGACTTCTTTGTTGGGTTCATACTTTAACCCAATATTGGGTATTTAAATTGCAAGGAGATTTACAAAAAACAATTATGACTTAACATTATTACATTAGGGTGAAATATACCAGAATTGTTGACCAATGCATTAATTAAGATCAATTTAGGCATGTCACACCGCAGGAAAATGAAGTCGCACCACTGGAAATTCACTGCATTTTGGCCATTTTAATCCTTTTGTATACATGACTGACTGACATCTGAGCTCATGCTAACTTGATAATGATATTGTGTTTAATCTTAATATCTGTTTTTATTTTACTTTTTTTCCTTCTATAAGAGGAGTCACACCACAGGACACCATAAAATGAACCTAAGCATTGCGTGACAGAAACATTGCAATATGAAGACATATTAAGAGGTTAATAGTCACCTTAAGCTTCCACAGCACTCTCCAATAACTGAGGTACTGACTGGTTAGGAGCCAGTCTTTAAGACCCTTGTAGTTGGCCTTGCAGCTGCCCTTTCACAAACAATGACATACATGTCACCCCACAGGACACAATTTGTGTTACGAAATTGAACTTGTAGTTAATATTACTGTCTTGAGTTTTTTTTCACATTCACATATCTTAATATAAAGTTAATATTTATGCAATCATGCCAAATGCTTCATACATTATTCAAAATGTTGTTGGTTAATTTATATATATATATATTATATTCCAGGTTTCATTAATGTTACAGTCACACCGCAGGATATTTGACATATAAACCTTTACATAAATCTTAGCAAAAATGTTTCTTCTCATCTAAGACTAATATGAAACATAATGTACCACATCTTTCATTGACATTTGTTTTTTAAGAGGAAAAATAACAGTTTTGTAGGTTTTTAACCAATGTTACAAAAAAACCCACAAATAAAATGAGCTTCACCAACAGTCTAGGACGATTCTCCATTCCTCCCTGTATGTGTGTATGCAATTAACGCAGCAGAAACAAAAGCTACCACACACAGCAAGAATAACCGGGCGAATAGACCAAGCGCGACAAGAGTGAGGTGAGCGACGGAAGTAATTGACTTTGTATTGAGTCACGCAACAAGAGCTATTGTGGAGACAAGAGGCGATTCGCACGACGAGAGTGACAGTTTGTAGTTGAACTCCTGGCTATTTTATGCTAATGAGCTATGACGCGGTTCGTCGACCAGCCGCGACAGCCAATGACTGTAGAGGTCAGTGACCACAGCCAATGGGAATGTTGGAATGCTTTGCCTTCTGCTTGTAACGGACATACTCTAGTCGCTTCAATCGCTCGTATCGCTCTTGCTGCACAGAAGCGATTCTCTGTCGCTTCAATCGCGTCGCGCTTGGTCTATTCGCCCGGTAAGAGATAATGACGGTAAAACTCAGTTTTATCTGGAGGTGAGGTGTAAAATGAGCACATATCTCAAAATGGCGGAGTGCTGCTTTAACAACTTCAGTGGGTGATAAACACATCACCTCATGAGTCATGACACATCCAGGGGTATAAACATGGTTAAGTGATAAATTAAATTATTACATATACACTCGGGGATGCTTCTCCTTCATTCACCTTGAGTGAATGTAGTCTTGGCCAGGAGGATTTGATGTCGTCAGGTGGTGTCCACCGGTCATTGGCTGTTTCGGCCCTGAACCACAACAGGATACCGGTGGTGGGCCGGCAGTGGTGGCGAAGTCACTGCCCATCTCCTCCTCCTGGCTTCCAGCTAACCTCCTCCCTCCTACTCCATAACCAGCACAAGACTTTTTCCGCTGCCTCCCCCATCCTGCGAGCTGCGATGGCTGTGAACATTCTCCACACCGACTGGGCAGGGAACCCTCGACAGCCGACCTCAACAGGGAACAGTCATGCCTGCCATCCCTTCTCCCTACACTTGTGCAGAAGGTCCTGATACTTGGCGCTTTTTCTCTCAAACGCCTGTTCACACCCCTCTTACCATGGGACAGTAAGTTCTATGAGGATGATCTTCTTTGCCTCTTCTGACCACAGTACCACATCCGGCCTCAGGGATGTCTAGACCAGTGATTCCCAACCAGGGGTACGTGTACCACTAGGGGTACGCGAGCACACTGCAGGGGGTACTTGGAAAAATGTAATTGTAACAAATGTATGGTACTTAGTTACATTGGGATAGAGAGAGCGATATAGAACTTGACCTGGGGGGGTACTCATGGTACAACGAAAATGTTTAGGGGGTACACAAGACAAAAAAGGTTGGGAAACACTGGTCTAGACAAACTGCGGGAACATCAGCCTTCCCCCCAGGTCGACCTTCATTTCCCAGGATTGGAGGATTCCCAGGATTTGCAGCAGACTGGGTTTTGCTGTAGCTGTGGTTGGTGGCTTCCCCCCTTCCCTTACAAACTGGATTGCTGTTGCCAAAGAAAATGGAATCTTGTACAAGAACGACAACTAGCTGGTGTGGCCAGGAGTGGCACTGCAGCTATGTTATCGCAGCCAAGTAAATAATGAATGGGTGCCAATGGGGCTGTACGCTTCTCTTAGAACTATCTGCCCGTGTGATTTTTTCCCTGGAAACAATGAAGTCGCGTTCGATAGATATGAGTAAGTGAAAGCATTTGCCGACACGTTTGCATCTTGTCAAGTGTTAGATTCGTGAAAATGACCCTTATTTCAACTATAGCAATGACATAACACGTGACAATCGACTTTACGGCACTACGCCATTTGTTTTGTAGTTTTAAGTCTGACTTCAGATGTCGATGTGTTTAAAGTTATGTTAGGATTGTTGCGGACACCTGTTATTTATTGCATTTAAGGTGGTGGAAAAGCGGCATGTGTACATGGGGTAAAGGAAATGACTGCGCTCATCCTTAAGAATTTGGGCACCTTCAATTAACATGTTGGACGGTGGTGGGGGTTGAGGTGTGTGACCGTAGATGTCTCTGCTAGGAGGATCAGTCAGAGTACGTCTCTCGTCAGCTCTGGTCGTGAATAGTCGCAGAGATTCCTCAGCCAGCAGGTATTAGCCGAATGCTAGCGTGTTGCAGGACAAAACTAACACGTCTTTGGGAGAACAAAGCCATGTCAGGAACCTTTAACTTCACTTCTAATACAACTTCCATGATAAGGTACAGAATGTGCACACATCTTTACAAACCAGAGAACAGAATCGTCACAAATCCCTGCTGAGCCATTTAGCCCAATAGGCTCCCATTCATCTTTTACTTGGCTGCGTGCGCCAACGGGGCTATAATGGGAGCCAATGACAGACGCCTATCTCATAGCTTAGAACATTTCTGCTGTTGCCTTTGGATGTTTCTGCAGTTTCTTCTTCCTCTCCTGCTCAAGGGTGTCAGCAAGTGTCATGAGCACCTTGTCATGGCGCCACCTGTATCTTCCTTGGGCAAGTGCGGTTTTACACCCAGACAGGATATGTGCCATGGTTCCTTTCTCCCCACAAAGCTAGATAAGCTAGGCTTAGTTAACCAACAAGGATTGGTAGTCCTGCTAATAGAACTACAGTACATGCATCATTTAGTTAAGAAAATGAGTCCTGAACCAACCAGTGCCTCTTAGTATGCCCCCCAGGGTGGAACAATGACCATAGTCATAAATGATGAGAACAGAAGAAGTGGGGGACACCACTTGGAGAGCCAATTGGGATTAATAGATAGGCTACTAGGCTAGATCAATCAATGCCATTTTGTTAAAATAAAACTGAAAGTTGAGCTGAAGCTGATAGAGACAGAAAGACTTTCAGGACCTCTTTTCCTTTTGCATATCACATGACAGAAGTCCAATACCTCCACTTTGACAGATCGCACTCAGTGTTTGGCAGTGTCATGCCAGTATAGGCACAATAATAAGTAGGCCTACAAAATAGAGAGGAGTTGGAGTTTAAAGCTAAAATGGCTTATATTGGCAAATAATGTGACTTGAAAGAGGAATGTTATTTTACTGGACGATTACAGTCTCTGACCTCCAGCACTATATACAGTATGTACAGTATCTGAGCTCAGAACAAAACCGGAACAACTGCATGAAGTGTCTTACCACACTCATGTGTTTTTCAGAGGTCTGCAAGGTAGCAAATATAAGAACAAAAAAAAGCAGACTGTCCAACCATTTGGGGAGTCGAAGCTGATGACAGAAGATGGCAGAGAACATAGGCTACTACTTGTATACGTAAATATTGATGATCTTGAGAAGAGCTCTATTCTGAAAGGAACAAATGTACCGTACATACGACAATGTCAGGCCTAGACTCCAATCATTCTGCAGCAGTGAGGAACTCCAGATGGGCTGTTGGGGGTCTGGGGATGCTGTGTGTTCTACTGCTTGCACTCGGCATAGGTGTGACTGTTCAATACATGAAGGAGACAAAGCAATGTCCCTCAGGATGGATCCATGTCAACACTAAATGTTACCGCTACCATCATGCAGAACAAATCTGGTCTGACAGCAGAGCTTACTGTTGGAAGAAAAACTGTTTTGAATGGCCTGATGAGGGTGAATGGGAAATGGAGACGGGTGAATGAAGGTGAAGCATCCACCACTTTCTGGAATGCCGGGCAATTTAATGATGTCAGAGAGGAATGTGGTGTTCTTGACTCAAGTAGTAACCCCTTGATCAGCATGATTACTTTTGCAACACAAGCCATGCCATACTCTGTCAGATTTCTGCTTACGAAGACCTTCCCTTTAAAAGACTCCTCATCAAATGGTTAGTTGAAATGCTACGGTATATGCCTTGTCAAACGTCATCTTACCAGTCATTCTTTAATGTCTTTGTCGCTTGCATCCAGAAAATACCATTGAAGTGTTCAGATGAAGCACCGTTGTACTCTGTGACTTTGACATTGGGAAATGTTACTCCACAGACTCTAGAAACCATCATGATCTCGGATAATTCTGCAAAATGAGATAAGCACTGTGGAAAGCTCTTATGTGACCCTATCATGACATTGTGACAGAATCCGTAAAAATAACTGTGGTTTTGTGTCAAATGATTTTTTTTGTGTCACAAGGGGTAATGTTCATCGCTCGAAATTGTAAAAAAAAAAGAAAAAAAACGTCAGTCATTTCTTTGCATTGAGGTTGAATCAGTTTTGTATAGTTCTAAAGTCAGAGTTGTTACTTGTACGAGTTGTACGTTGTTACTACTAACTTAAAATTTAATGGAAAAAAAAATATTGGTTCAGTTTAAGTAAGTAAGGTTAACAGAATATAACATTTACCCAAATGGCGTATTCAAATTGATGATGGTGATGTTAAATATTCAGAAACACAACTCACATCAGCAGCACCCATTTATTGTAAACTTTGGAAAGATTGGAAAATGAACAAGAAAAAAAATACACCAAGTTTCTTTTACTGTACAGCACATAGTAATGTACACAAGTCATTGATCCCTTGGTTAGAATCCTAAACAGAACTCATCTGAAGAGGCTAGCACAGCATGCACATCCACTCAGAGAGATGTCGGCTTAAAGCATGATGAATCTTACAAAGACAAACATCATCAAGTGCAGTAGCCTACTGTAGACAGAGGGCCATTCATTTCCATTCACCTTGGCACAGGTCACCATTCACCTGGTTGACCCTTGATGATGCAGGCCCACCGACAGGAGGGGACAAACATCAGTTTTCCGGAGCCCAGGGAAAGCGAGGTGGGGGGGGGATTGGATGCCCATTACATTGAAGGGGGGCCCTTTCAGATGATAATATCCTGGGCGCAGTCCAACCTGCCAGTGGCCTGGACTGATGCATGTGGAGACATGCACACAACTACCCAAAGAATTAATCTACAATATCTATCTACCAATGCTGTCTTTGTAATTAATTCAACTTTAAATCAACGACTGATTCAAAAATCCTTTGATCAAACTTGTAGGTCTTCTATTGGACCAATTGAACTTGCATGCCTTGTATTGGACCACCAAAAAAATAGTGTAAACCAAGAGATCAAGCGAGAGTGTCTCCTTCTACCTCTCTTGCTCATGTAGTACACCATTCAGAAAACTGAACACAACTGAACTCAAGCAAAAACCTTAACATATAAAGTCTGTTGAACCAATTTTGCACATGGCGTTAAATGGATGCAAAGCTTATTCTTCAGCAGGATTCCCTTTTTAAACCTTATATTACCTGCGATGATATATATATATTTATTTATATACACTAACACTGTACATTATTCACAAGGACACCACGTGTTCTCCATAGGCTCTCCATGTGTAAGAGGAGCCAAGGCAGATACAGTCCAGCTGGGAAGGAGGAAGCAAGTGTGCTTGGAGTCTCAGGCTGAATCTCAAATGGTGCACTTGTGCACTTTAGTGTTCATGTTTCAGTGCGCATGCCGTATTAGTTACGCACTGAAACATAGTGCCCGAAGTGCACAAGTGCACCATTTGAGATCCAGCCTAAGTGTTGGGGGGAGATCCAAGTGGGGGTGGGGGCCCAGTGGGTGAGTCCGTCATCGGGGGCAGAAATACAGTACGTTACATATACTCAGAGGTGTCAAAAGTAAAAGTAAATTCATGGTGTAAGTACAACACTACTGTAGCACATGATATCGCATAGCTGTTACACTCTATTCAACTTAATGAGATAAATAGACTGTGTTTTTACTGAAAAAAAAACACTAAAAACCCAAGAAGGACCCACCACAAACTTGATCCAACCAGCGTACCGTCAGCTGATCGTAAGACAAGTAAGCAGGTCTAATTTTTTACTCAGATAAGTTACCTGTGTTGGAAGGAAACAGATTTTATTTTACTTTAGTTTACTTTTAACACCTCTGCAGATACGGTGGTGCAAAATGTCACGTAGCCTTCATAAGAGGAAATAAGTCTCTGTGAAGCTGCTGTATGTGTTTGCCTGGACTGCAGTATACTGGAAAATGAATATCTATGAGAATATTAACAATACTGAGGTAAAAAAAAATATGACACGTAGCCTTTCTAAGTGGAAGCTGAAAGTCTTTGTGAAGTTGGTCCGGTGTGCAGTGCACCCGTGTTGTTATCAGAGTCCAGTGTGCACCGTAAATACTGTAGATATCGATGACAATGTTACAGATACTGAGGAACAAAAAAATGACACGTAGACTTTCTAAGGGGAAACGGAAAGCCTTTGTGAAGGAGACACCATCTTTGGTGTACTGTACCTGGTGGATACAGTACACCTGTGTGTGTGTGTGTGTGTGTGTGTGTGTGTGTGTGTGTGTGTGTGTGTGAGTGAGTGTGTGTCTGTGTGTATGTGTGCGTGTGGGGGGGGGGGGAGGGGGGGTGTTGGTTTGAGTTGGAGGGACGGGGGAAGCCAGTAGAGATGTCCATCACTGCGGACGGAAGTGCGTCACAGATGCGTTACTGAGGTACAAAATGACACGTAGCTGTGCTAAATAGAAACACGAAAGTCTGAAAGTTGTTCGACGTTCAGGATGTATTGGATACACCTGCGACGTGGGGTTGGTGGTAAGAGATGGAGGCAACCCCCACCCTGGTTGGTGTCCGGTGAAGAAGTCCATTATCAGGAGAGGAAATGCACTACAGATACTGAGGTACAAAATGACACGTAGCCTTCATGAGTGGAAATTCAGTCTTTGCAGAGGAGATGTTGCCTGTGTTGTACATGATGGATGCACCTGCCAGGGGGAGACGAGGCAAGGCGAGAGATGAAGAGTGAGGGCGGCGGAGATGGAAGGTAGTGGGAGGTTGGTGAAGTCCATATGATCTTCATAAGAGTAGGAGTATGCACATCCCACCTCTCTGAGGCCAGGTGCAGGACAAAGGAGTATCTGATAGTGGAAAAAGTAGAAGTCCGCACACACTGTAGCTCCGCTTTGAAATTTCGACCCAACAGGGTCTTCATCAGGCATGTCATGCTACATGTCATGCCTGATGAAGACCCTGTTGGGTCGAAACGTTGTATGACCTAAATAAATGTGAAAGCGGAGCTACAGTGTGCGGGTTGGTTAAGTCCGTCATCGGGAGCGGAGCATGGCTCTGTACATGGCGAACCCCAGCACCATGAAGACCGTGGCCCCGACGCTCGCCTTCAACCAAAAGGTGGAGCTCTGCAGATCAGTCTGGGACATGTGCCTGGGGAAAGGGATGGAGGGATGGGCAGAAAAAAAGGGGAAACGGGAGAGGAGGAGGAGAAGAGAAGAAGAGAGGGAGAGGGAGAGAAGGGAGGAAGACAGAGCAAAAGTGGGAAGAGAAAGAGCAGAGAAGATGGAAGAAAAAAGGAAACAACAAAAAAGAAGGGTTAAACAAAACTGTGGAATAGCAGAATAAATACACACTGGGGGTCGTATGGACAAATGCCTTATGGATCATGCAGTAACAACACAAAAACACAAATTTAATTAATTATTAAGCCTATCATTAGTGACATGCTGCAATGAGACAATATTTATCTTCAAACAAAATCTTCAGTCAACAGAAAGGAATAATCATAACGTGACTAGCCACAAAAAAACAGGTAGCAGGTAGGCCTTGGGGTATATCGAGTTAATTATAGATTCTGATTACAACAATACTGTCCACATGGGAATCGGGTTATATTCTGATACATTTGTGGCCTTTCCACGGTGTTCATTTCTTAAAGTAGAACACAGTATAATGGCCCCTTGAAGTTTCTCTTGCCTATTTAAAGGGCATGAAGCTAGCCATCATTTTTAAGACAACATATCATAGCATAGATAAACCAATACTATTTTTGAAGCATTGAATATCTCCAAGACCTCAACTTGAATATTCTTCAAAAGTACACAAAAAAGAACAAAAAACCTTCGACAATTTTCTCAGGTTGGCTCTCAGAGACATGTGGCTCTGGTTTTAAAATCGAGTCACAATTGTGCTCTACCAAAAGGCTAGCACTGCAACAGAGGTTAAAGAGGTTAAAGCGTTGGCTAAGACACTAAGCATTTCTGACACCTTCTAGTAGTGCACTGCATACAGGCCTCACACCTCAGAGGTGGGAGATTCAGTATGTCAAAGATCATGATAGCATGGCAGGACGTGTGTGACACAGAGGACGAGTGTGAATATAAGGTGTCATGTTTCTCAAGTACAGCTACAGAGTAAACTTTGACATTTGGGCATCATCCACATAGACACATCATTAATAGTATCAGAGTCATGGAAATGAGGAAAAAAGAGGCGTAACAGAGACATGAAGATGAACTAGAGCAAGAACAAATAAATGAGGGGACATGGTTGAGAAGATGAAAAGCGGTCTTGAAATGAAGCGAAATGACTGAAAAATGAAAGAAAAAAACCACCTGATGAATGAATAGGGGGGAAAATTTTAAAGAAAGTAGAAAAGAACACTGATAAATTAACTAAAGGAAAAAAGCCAGGTACTGGGAAACACTGAATTGGAAATGTGACAATAGATGGGCATCACAGTGATGGAAAAAATCACAATGATGAACGAAGCAGAGGATAGTTGAACACTGTGCAACATGAAGATGAAAAGAGGTATTCAAATGAAATTTATAAAATCAAAATGCCAGGGTCTGGGAAATATTGAATGGGTTAGGAAATGATGAATGGGTAGGATGGCCATTGAATGGAAGTGCATACAAATAACAGAATGATGAGCGAATATTATGGAATTTTTCTCTTGAACGAGAAGATAACCTGCACAATGTGAGCAATGGTCTCAGAATAAAAATAAATGATGAATTCAAGAAAAAAAACCTGATGAATGAATGAATGAATGAATGAAAGAATGAACGAAGGAAGGAAGGAAGGAAGGAAGGAAGGAAGGAAGGAAGGAAGGAAGGAAGGAAGGAAGGAAGGAAGGAAGGAAGGAAAAAAGATGAATGAATGAAAAAAGAAAAATGCCAAGGTCTTGAAAACATTGAATAGGTTGGGAAATGATAAATGAACAGGAGGCACATGAAAAAGGATAGTAGTGATGAGAGAAGGAAACCTGCTGTCTTCAAATGATATTAAATGACTGATGAATAAGCAAAGAAAACAAACGAAACTGATGACTTAATGGAAAATGTGAACGTTGAAGGAACATTCTCAGTATGGCTTTCTTGAGATGATAATAAATACGGGACTGAAGAATAATTTAAAAAATCGGACTTCAATGTAAACTGATGAATTACTGCGAAACGTGAATATTGAAGGAAATCTGCACAGTCTGGCGATGTAGAGCCTTCAAATGAAAGTAAACCAGGAATGTAAAAAAAATGAGGAATTCATGAAAAACTGGAATGTTTAAGGAAAGTCTTCAAATGAAAAGAACTCACTGATGAATGAAATCACTGATGAAACAAAAGAAAGAAAGAAAGAAAGAAAGAAAGAAAGGTGGATGAATGAATGGAACACATGAACGTTAAGGGATTGTTTAAGAGGAACCTGTGCGCTATGACAGTGTTCAAGTAAATGAGGAATGTCAAAAAAGGAATTTTAGGGAAAAAGAAAGGAATTCATGAAAAATAGGAACGTTAAAGGAAAGTCTTAAAAAGAAAACAAAACCACTGATGAATGGAAGGAAAAAAAGTGGATGGATGAATGAATGAATGAATGAATGAATGAATGAATGAATGAAAGGAAGACATGAACGTGGAGGGATCGTTGGCTATAGGGAACCTGCGCAGTATGACGGTGTAGAGCTTGGCCTTGACGGTCTGCATCAGCTCCGAGTTGAGGAAGTTCTGGCAGAGGCAGAAGGTGCAGCGGTTGCAGGTGCACATGCAGCGCAGACGAGCGTGCCTGAGAACAAACCCAGCCCAGACAGAATCGAGAACATAACACACATACACACACATGCGGAAAAAGTTAAATACAGCATCTCTAAAAACAGAGTATGGGCAGTTCAACAAACATGGCTGAGAATCAGGTCCAAATAGTGGATTACTATATACCATGTACACACACAAGCACGCACATGTACGCATGCACAAGTCAAACATTTGTAAAGAGCAGGCATATGAGCTTTGCTTGAGAAATACACCAACACCAACACAGCCTCAGAGCATAGCATGGCACGTTCATGTACCAGACCCAAACAACATGCACGCACGCACGCACATACATGTTAAATATCTGTTAATAACAGAGAGCAGACAGTCCAGCGTGGCTGAAAATTTGTGTATTCCTCAGAGAAGTGTAATAATGCTGTTAAAACGAGAAAAAAAAGGTGTAAAAAGCTTTCTGCAACAGTCTGTACTTAGGAGAAAAAGAGAAATAACAAAATAACAAAAAGTGCAATGTTGCAAACATTCTACAGTCACAAGAAAAGGAATATAAAAAGAATGTGCCATGATGTGATGTTTTGCACAACAGTTTATACTTACAAGAAAATAAATAAATAAATAAGTAAAACGAGTCATAACGTTGTCTTACACAACAGTCTTTAAACGCCATCACTAACCCCACTGATCCTTACAAACAGCACTCGTCACCAGTGCTGGGAAAGTTATTCTGAAAAAGTAACTAATTACAAGTACAGTTACTTCTCCAAAAAAGTAATTGCGTTAGTAACTGTGTTACTTCACTATAAAAGTGACTAGTTACCAGGAAAAGTATTTTTTTGCGTTACTTTTGTTTTGTTTTGCTTAAAATGTAAAAGAAATGAAAAAAAAACAGTTAAATGGGGTTTTCATCCTTGTTCTGTGATGTTATTTTTGTTTAAGATGCTATCAAATATCTTCATGACCTAGGCCTATTATCAATGGTGAATGTTAATCCACAACCTTCACAACATTTTCAGGGATGTGCAAATTTCTCTTCCACGAGATGGATTTTTGCAACAACTCCGACCCCACAGTGTATAGGGGAAACATGTTTTCAATCACATACCTGGCGATTATTTTGTTGAGCTCACTCGTGTCCTGAGAAATCAGGTTTGGCTCATATCTGTCTCCCTCTTCGCCACAGCTGAAACTAGCTGCACGGGGCTTGGAGGTGTGCCACCATGCGATGTTGAGAGGTGCTTAGTGAAATTAGAGTCGCTCGTTACGGACATAACTTTGTTTCCAAGGCACAGTATACTTTGGATATAAACATTATTGCATTTGACTGCAACTAGCGTGAAATGATTCCGGTATTTACCGTTGGAACATGCAACCTCGCGGCTTTACTGCCGTTGTCTCTTCTATTCTTTATGCGCTCCCTGTGAACTCTGTGTGTAGAATGAATTTGTGTTTACGCAAGATAGCCAACACTCCGCCCACTTAACACTTTTTAGCAAATCACGTTCAGCTATTTTGTTCTTATGCATGCAAAGGGTTAATGTGAGCATATTAATAGCTGGCTTGGTACAGATTTATGCAGCGTTGCCATTTGCTCCTTGATTTTGTCAGCAGCCAGTGCACACTGGCGCTGCAATTCATAAAATTGTAACGCGTCAATTACTTCCCAAGTAACGCAACGGCGTTACAGTTATGGATAAAGTAATTAGGCAATTATTCCATTACTCAAAATGAGGCTCCGTTAGTCACACCGTTATACTCTAACGCCGTTACTCCCAGCACTGCTCGTCACCACGGAGGAAGTGATAAAATCCACGCACAGACCCTATAACAGTACATGATAGTGTCTGTTAATTACTGGCATCAAAATTCTCACTTTCAGAAGATTGAATTAAAGATAGTATCACATGCTTCAGACTCCGTTTACTGGATTTAAAAGAGGAAGAGGACCACATGTTTCAGTGCACCACGAACTGGATATGCAGTCGGACGTCAGGGCCGCCGACAGCTTTGGCCGGGCCCAGGACAGTAATCAGCTGAAAGGGCTCCCACACCCGATACATACAATGTAATGAGGACCCTGTTCTGGGGCCCGCCTCTCTCTCTCTCTAGGCCTGGGACCCACCGGTTGGCTTCCCTGCTGGACATGAATGACATAATCCAGGGTTGACCTCTGGGCTCTAGAGTGCACAACCCTTCATGTTGCCAGATGTGACTGATGATTTCCAGCTCAAAAAAATGCTCGAAAACCGGCACTAAATCCCACGCAATTTGACCTAAATTCTATTGCGAATTCTGTGGTCATAAAACATCAGAAAACCCTCCCAATAGCCTTTGTTTAACAGCAGAGAGTCAAACTAACCAGCCTAAATGGCAGGAAAACCGCCCAATCAGGCAACACTGAGTCCAGAAGCCCAGGGTTCTTAGGTCCTTCCCTTCCCGTTTTGCTCACTCGGTTGGAGACGGGACTTAGCCGCTTAAGCATATCCACACATTACAGCGTTAGGCTCCTGTGGAAGGAGGATGGAGGCAGCCCGAGTCATCCTAATCCTAATCCAATCAATCCTCACATGTGACGGGAGGCCCTAATATGCTCAGTGTCAACAGACCGTGGTGATACGGGAAGAGACAAGTTGAAAAGACCGCACACTGAACAGTTTCAAACCGGAGGAAAGAGTTTACAAATATTTAAAGGGCAGGGAATATTACATTTTGGTACTTGCTTAAAGGACTACTTTTAATTTAAAAAAAAAAAAAAAATGTTGCTGGCTACCGTGGCGATAATGCAAGGACACTCGTATACTACGCGGCCCACCCAGGTTCAATTCCGACCCCGGCCCTTTGCCGGCCCTTCTCCGTCTCTCTCTCCCAACTCACTTCCTGGCACCACCTTCACTGTCCTGTCGTATAAAACTAAAAATAAAGGCTTGAAAACCCCCCAAAAATATACCAAGAAAAAAAAAATTGTGTAGGTTAATGAAGATATCTTGGTGGCGTCCATTTTGCTTTATAATAACACTGTTATGATGTAATTTTTAATATCTGTAGTGTGCATGTCTGATATACGTACGGGTACATGGCCATGGCGCTGAGTTTGATGAAGATGTCTCTGCTCCCATATTGCTTTATAATGTATTAATTATGTGCCTTTTTGTGCCATTATTTGTATTCCTTAAAACTGTTGTACTGCAATATTAAGAAATCTGCCGTTTTAGAGCAGTAGGCTATTACTGCATTATTATTAGGCCTATTATACGTTGGTGCAGACACACAAACGTTGCACTCATGGGAGGGGTGGCACGTATAGGGTGGCATGGTCATTCACAAGAGAATTTCAAATTGGCACTTGATGTCACAGAGGTTGCCTACCCCTGCTCTAGTCAGTGGTCAGTGTGTTAAACACCATACTACTTCCCATTTACAGTATCAGGGCTCTTTGGTGAGAACGATCATACTTCTTCCCAGGAAGGCCTGCAGAAAGCCATTCTCGCCACTTCCCCAAAAGACATCATCACCCTACTTGCACCATACTGTAAATGTGTAGTAATCATGATGATATTTATACTATATTAATATGCTATTGTACGTATGGGTACATGGCCATGGTGCAGAGTTTGATGAAGGTGTCTCGGCGGGGCGTGGCGGCCGTGTAGCAGATGTAGGACTGCGGCGGCCATCTTGTTTTGTAATAATTATAATTATAACAATAATAATACTATAAAAACAAGTGTATGTGTGATGTACATACGGGTACATGGCCATGGTGCAGAGCTTGATGAAGATGTCTCGGCTGGGCGCGGCCGCCGTGTTGCAGGTGTAGGACTGCGGCGGCGGCATCTTGTGCTTCCTGCAGAACTCCAGCGGCGTCATGGCGTACTGCTGCTTCACCTCCGGCAGGTCCGCCTTGCACGCCACCAGCATGCACGGCATCTTGCTGTCCATGAAGTATTGCTGAGGTGAGGAGGAGAGACAGGAGGAGAGTGTTACGGTGTGTGTGTGTGTGTGTGTGTGTGTTACTAGACACGTGTGTGTGCACTGTATCTTGCTGTCCATGAAGTATTGCTGTGGTGAGGAGGAGAGAGAGAGAGAGACATGAGGCGAGTGTTACGGTGTGTGTGTGTGTGTGTGTGTGTGTGTGTGTGTGCACGGTATCTTGCTGTCCATGAAGTATTGCTGTGGTAAGGAGACAAGAGGTGTGTGTGTCTGCGTGTGTGCGTGTGTGCGTGTGTGCGTGTGCACTACATATTCCTGTCCATGAAGTATTGCTGTTGGGGCTAAAGAGATGTGAACGTTAGTATATGCATGGCATCTTGCTATCTGAAGTATTGCTGTGGGGGTTAAGCAGTGGCGATTCTAGACCAAAATCACCAGGGGGGCCAACATGTTTTTAGGGGGGCATATACCACCATGAAACATCTTGAGAGACGACCTCGAAATTAGCTGTTTTTCTGGTACTTACTGGCTGGTCTGGTCTTATTGGCATGTGTTTCAGTAAAATTAACATTGCGGTTTCATTCTATAAACTACTGATAGCATTTCCTCTGAATCTCAAATTAAAATATTGTAATTTAGAGCATTTATTTGCATAAAGTTAAAACTGCTCAAAATAACACAAAAGATACAATGTACATGGACATAAACCGTGACCAAATGCTAACCTTAAAGACCTTTGCGCAGTACTCGAACGAGACCGGATTGCTGCTGTCATAGATCAGGCACACCACGTCGCAGGACAGCTCGGCATCCGACAGGAAATCGAAGTCTGGGAAAACTTCGTGGAGCTGGGGAGAGAGAGAGTCAAAAACAGGAACATTAGACCAGATTAGATTGGATTAAATTGTATTGTCTCGTGAGCTACTACTTGAGAACACCAGTAATAACAAGTAGCCAATGTCACTGAAGATGTTTCACCATGAATTTGCTTTATTCGCTCTGGATTTGATATTGATATTTTGCTAATCACCTAATGACACGGACAACCTGGGACATCGAAGATATTCCAATTGGTTTTTGCCAAAACATTATAGCTCATTACCATAACTTTTTTAAAGGGGCAGAATGTAGGATGACGCCGTTTGCGCGGTGCCCGTGGCATGCCTGTCTCAAAATCTACACAGTCATGAAAAAATGCTGTTTAAATAAACTCGCTGTGAGAATGTTTTTCATCACGGAATGCCAGCAGTTGATACAAATATGAATACAATATGTAAAGCGATTTTTCACATTAGAAATGTTTCCCACAATACTCGTTCGGACCGCTCTGCCAAAGTTGCATTTGGGGTTTTCTGACAGCGGGCCGTGGAAGTGGTCGCGAGAGTCATCGTTCACCTATTGTACGTACTAATGACTCAAATAAGGATCGGCTGACTTGGGACAGTGATTAATTCAACTTTTAATCCTACCTAGAGCCCCTTTAACTCCTGAAATTTGCCCAGTTCACTTTGCACCCAGTGCATCCCCTTTAGTCATTCAGTTTCCCGAATCTCCACAGAGAAATAATGACACTCAGGGACGGATCATGACTCCATGGGCCCCTGGGCCAGACAACAAGAAAGGGCCCCCTCCAGATGTTAGAGACCCTATATTGTTGGGCATTCAGGTGTTTTTCCCCTGAAAATATGTGAAAATAGAGTTGTTAAAAGTGTGATTTTACACAACATGAGGATGGAAATTTAGATGATTGGGCTTCAGGGCCCTCTGGACTCTTGGGCCCCTGGGCCTGGGCCCGGTAGGCCCTTGCAGTAATCCATCCTTGATGACACTCACAATGACACTCATCAGTCACTCAGGCTGCTTTGGTTCCTAGTGTAAATAATCAGGCACACTAACAGCAAGAATAAAGAACAACAACATGCAGTTCAATCTGAAGTACAAAAAGAAGAAGTGAAGAAATGGAATAACATGCAAGCAAGTCCTTGTGCACAACCCTTCTGGGGAACTGGGGAACCTCTTTGTGTGTGTGTGTGTGTGTGTGTGTGTGTGTGTGTGTGTGTGTGTGTGTGTGTGTGTGTGTGTGGTGTGTGGTGTGTGTGTGTGTGTGTGTGTGTGTGTGTGTGCTTGCCTAAAACACTTACCTGTACTTTACTGTGACATTGTAAGAATGTTCAACCCCTATCATACTCTGTACACTGCCTACTTCTACATACTATACTATATCATAGATGTATCCATCAACACTTGTTGTCTACCTTAACTGACAGAGTATGTTTTTTTCTGCTTTGGTCTATCCCAACTCACAGAATGTCTTTTTGCACAATTACCTTTTCTACATTTATCTCTATTTTTTATTTTATTTTCCCCACCCTGATGACTATTCCTGTGTTTATTTTTGTCTTGAAATGTCCATGTGGGCTTTTGTGTATTTGTGTATTTATGTAAGCTACTGGATACCTGAATTTCCCCCTGGGGATCAATAAAGTTACTCTACTCTACTCTACTCTACTTCAGCTGTCCAGGTGCAGGTGTATGGCAGGAAAAGGTGATCACTAAGAAAAGTTCATAAACACCGCACACTGGATACTGTTCTTTTTTTCTTTATTTTTTTGTAGCGAACAACGCGTTTCGCCTAGTGCGTCTTCAGGTTCGCTCTTTACCAAACCCCCATTACCCAGGTGTACAAATAAAGTATCACATGATCACATGATTAGTTGCTACCACCCTCATTCATACAGGTGCGTAAAGTAGGTCCATCACACGATCAGTCTGTGGGTTTCATACAATTGTCCAGTAAGCAGGGGCATCCCAACATGAAAAGTATAGTACAATGAACTTTTCTGAATGAAAGAACTTATTTGATGAGTGTTTTGCCTAGTGCGTTTTTCTCAAAAGCCCAATACATGTTGATGGGAAAACAGCAACGGAACTCACCAGCAAGTACTTCTCCTGACCGTAGACGTAGGCAGTGCTGATGGCGTAGTAGGACTTGTGTTCCTCGTTTATCGTTCTCTGGCGCTGGAGGGAAGACGGCAAAGACGGGAAGCGGCCATTAACATAGAGTTGAAGAACACTTCGGGCTTCTGATGTCATGGAAGAGTATAACAAAGCATAGACCAGGGCTATTCAATTAAACAAGGGCCAGTTATTCGAATTCCTCCCAGTAAGTACATATGCATTATGGTTGCCGACTGTCAATGAAAAAAATAGGGGTCACTTCATTGAGGTTGGGGGTCTGGGGGTCTGGGGGTCCTCCCCCCGAAAATGTTGCATTTCTTAGATATTATTTCCTGCATTTTAACGTCCCGTGTCCTGTTTTCACCTCGATACGGAACGGAACCCATATTTCTGAAAAACGATTCCGTGTTTCAGAGGGCTTGTGGGGGGCCAGAACCTTGCTGTCCAAGGGCCGCATCTGGCCCCAGGGCCGCCATTTGAATAGCCCTGGAATCGACTCTGCTCTCAGATGTCACAACAGAGTTAAAAAAATGGACACACTTGACCACCATCATGACCAAAACCCAAAAGCTCTTATCAGTGGTCAGTGTGTCAGTACTACTTCCCATTGATAGTATCATCTGGGGTGCATAAATGCTAACAGCTACGCTTTTGAGAAACGCACCCCTGGTAAGTATTTGCATCTAGGCTCTTTGGTGTTAACCATCATACTTTTTCCCAGGCAGGCCAGCAGAAAGCCACTCTCGCCACTTCCCCCAAAAGACGTTACAACACATTTACAGCATGGCACAAGTAGGGCCTCCTAGTATATAAGGTCTGGTACTAACCATTATATTCCCTCCAAGATCTAAACATGCTAACATCCAAACCCTCTGAACGAACTCAAAGTACAGTACAAGGCAATACCAGACTAAGCTTCGTAAAGATGTTAGAGATATTATGATTAAAACCTAAAACCACTAGTCATTGTGCCTATTGTTGCTAACCATCATATTCCTTCCCATGCATACAGTATGGTGTAAAGAAGGTCACTTAATATCTAGGCTCTTTGGTGCTAACCATCATATTCCTTCCTATTTACAGTATAGTGCCACTTAAGACGCATTCAGGCCGACTGAGAGCCGTGCCGGTGCCCGTTCCCGCACCTAATCGTGAACCGACCCTCGTGTTTACGCCACAGATATTAGCGTTCGCAAAAAGTTCGGAAAAAGTTCAGATCCCGGTATGAACACAGGCAGTTCGCAGTTAAGCACTTTAGTGCCGGTTCTGGTTCTAGTTCTGGTCGGCCTGAAAGCCCTATTAGTGTCTAGGCTCCTTTGGTGCTAACCATCATATTTCTTCCCAGGAACGCCTGCAGGAAGCCGCTCTTTCCGCTGCCGCTGGCCCCGAACACGTTACAACGGAACACGTTCCTCTGGGTCTGCCTCTTCTGCAGATCGATCTTCTTGTCTCGAGTCACTACCATTATGCAGGGCAGACAAAACATAAACATTAAAGAGGTATGAAAGTCAGACAGAGCAAAAAAAATGTGGATTAAAATGTCTTGTACTACCCATTATAGCCTTAGAACAGAACAGTAATGTACAGTAACGCTTTTTCTCGTCCAGCTCAACACTTAACTCGACAATGTTTTAGGTATGACATGAAAGTGTCTAAACAGTCTCCTAACACAGTTATGGACATGTCATACACATTATGATGTCCATGTCATACACATTTATGACTGTTGTCATTACGTGACATTCGGTTATGGCAGACAGCTACTTTTCCTAATTGAAACCGACATGTGGGTAAATGCCAAAATCAACTGGTTTGGAGTAGGTTTCACCCATTTCTCCTCAAACTGCTCCAAATACAAACCAGATAAGCATTGATCCATGGTTACCATGACAACAGATATGCAGCCCTCACCAGTTACTCCAGATGCCTGAGACTCCTGCTCAGCAAGGATCGAGTAACCTAGGTAACCCAGGTACTCCAGACACCTCTGTACGTCCAGGTATGTAGTTAGCCTGAATAAATAATAAATAATACATTGATTACACACAGACACAGACACACACACAGACAGTCACACAGACACACAGACTTTTTTGCTGTTATTTCAGTATAATACAATAGGGATTACTGGGGCTTGAGATAAAATACAAAAATGTATTGAAATGTTGAAATCTTTGGCCACATTCTACTTGGTAACAAGGAGTCCTCTTCTGTTGAATCTGAGATATGGGTTAACCAGCACACAACACACAATACTATTAGAGCCCTATTCTATGATGGATACAGCCTAATCTCCAAAAATTCCGTGCTCCTGGACACGGATGTTAAGGACACGAAATCTGTGTCCAGGAGCACGGATTTTGCCAAAATTCCGTGCTCCTGGACACGGAATTGTTTTCCGTGCTCCTGGACACGGAATTGTTTTCCGTGATGGGCACACAGAAGTGCTTTCTATAGGCTATTACCACAGCACTGTGTTAACTCTATCATTAGAAAATACATACCAAATGCTAATCCTAAACAAAATAATGCTATAGCAATTTAAGTTGTGCCCTGACCAAAACATTCCCTAACCTTAACCTGTCATTAAAGACATATTTTTGAGAAATACCTTTTCCAGTTGGTTGCTAGGCTATCAAACTCATATAATGAATGAAAAAAACTAGCTGTGCCCAGACCAAAACAATCCCTAACCCTAACCTGTCAGTAAGAAATGTTTTTTTTTTTAGACAAAATATTTGAAATTAGAAAAATCCTGAGAAAACACAAGACTGTGGAAATAGCCTATAGAAAGCACTTCAAACAATTCCGTGTCCAGGAGCACGGAAAACAATTCCGTGTCCAGGAGCACGGAATTTTGGCAAAATCCGTGCTCCTGGACACGGATTTTGTGTCCTTAACATCCGAGTCCAGGAGCACGGAATTTTTGGAGATCATGTTGGATGGATACCCTCAGAGGCGGATTTTCCATTAGGCAAACCTAGGCAATTGCCTAAGGCCCCGGTCAGATCTGTCCTCCACAGGGGCCCCCAACTGTCACACCAGTTGCATTCAACACAAAAAAAGTAGGCTTTGTCCCATATGCAAAATGTAATCGAAGACACCGTATATGACTCAAAACACTTAAATAGCACCAAAACACAGAATTGTATGTCTACAGAATGGATTTTTAGGGCCCCATGTTGATACTTTGCCTAGGGCCCCAAAATGGCTATATCCTCCCCCGGACCCACATACTCTGAGTGCTTCTGTGCATAAATAACTTGCACTTCAGTGGATGAAGCACTCAGAGGCGCCGGTTATATAACATCACTTGACATCTCTCATAGCAAGCAGTGAGTAATGCTACCCTGACTGACAATCTATACCCCGCTGGGCTAGAGGTGGAACATCCTGGATGCAGAAAGTAAAAACACTGCAATCCTAATTACATTATACTGTAATAGCAGAAACAAAGTGTGTATATGTGTGTGTGTGTGTGTGCGTTTAGAGTCGTGTTAGAGAAGATTACCCCACCTGACATGTGTTACCCCACCTGACACTCTGCCCAAAGTAGCATTAGTAGTTTGGGTGGAGTATTGGGGTGGGGTGGGGTACTGTTTTCTAACACAACTAAATTTGATGTCCACTAAATACAATGTCATGTAATGGAATCGTATTAACAACTTCTGTAATAGCTTCTGTAGCAGAAGCTATTAACCCAACAACAAAGGTATTATAATGTAGTGTAATGTAATATAGTGTAGTGTAGTGTAATGTAATGCAATGTCTTCAGCAGCAGGGCCAGATTATCCATACGGGCCAGTGGCACCAACTATTTACAGCCAGTTAGGGGGCACCACATGACACAAAATTAACAAATATTGTTCATAAAGGGGGCACCTGCTAGGTGTAGTGCCCTGGGGTAATTTTAGGTGCGAATGGTGGGGACATGTCCATACCACCATTGCAATGTCCCCACCACCACTTTCCAAGCCAAACCTACATCTTTGCCACAATTGCTATGTTTACATGACGGTTTTAATTCCAAAGTAATCATTCCAAATTAAATAGTTCCATCGAGTTTCCTTTGATCTTTCATTTAATTCTGCATTAAGAAGTGTTTACATGACGTTTTCAAAGCGGAATTAAGCTTATTCCGATTAAATGTCTCATGTAAACGTAGCCAGTGTCTTAGTACGGTCCTGTTCAGCAGCTGGTACGTACGTCCACTGCGAGAGGTAGCCCTGGTAGGTGATCCATCCCTGGTCGTTGGTGCAGACGGTGTTGTTGACGTCCTGCCCCCAGGGTATGTAGGGGAAGACGTCAAACAGGTCCTTCAGCTCCTCAGGGGAAAGTGCACAGTCCCTGTCCTGTATAGACGAACAAGAAGCACACAACACTCAAGGAACGCCGCACAGAAGTGTTCCAAGAATAAGTAGTAAATCATGGTAGCCCCTTAATGCGCGCCGTACCTCCAGTGGCACGCTGTAATAGTCATTGAAATGTAACTATCATAGCACTACAATACTATGACATAACACAGGCCCTTTAGCAATGCACCACGACTTGGTCATTACCATACTGGTAACAGCAAATGTATAAAGCCGCGTCTTCAGGGGTTAAATTAACATTGAGGTAGTGGTAAATCATCTAAATGACCCATGTGGAGTATTTATTAGCAGGTTTAACATTTCCTGTTGGTTAACTTAGCCAGGTTTATCACTTAACCATGTTCTTGGAATACTCCCGAGCAATCACTGATATACGATGTCTCTATATTTTATAGTATATGGGCGATTTTATGGTCACAAAGTAGTAAGTAGGTACTGATCAAATGTTGCCAAGGAAGATACTGATACAGATAGGATACAGATACTGGGAAAAAGCATACATGGGATATATTTAATTGTTCAACAGATAAGCATTTGTATTCATTCAAATATCATCTCAATGATTATTCAACACATTCAAATTTGCTGTATACGTGTACACAACAAGATACAAGATTACCATACAGCTGATGGTTAATGATGAAGTGTTATGTTAGTATTGAGTCATGTTACAGTACGTACTGCATAAAGCCTGCATTAGACTGTGCTCAGCAACTTTGTGAGATGGAGGGAGACGTTGTCTGCAACTCTGAGATAGAGTGAGGTGGCATGGAGACTCACATCACGTTTGACTGTAACATTTAATTGAAAAATCCCATCAACGACCACTGAGAAGATTCAAATGAGTTGTGTACACCAGTAGTTCTTAACCTGGGGTGCGGGCACCCCCTGGGGGTGCGCCAGAGATTCCGGCGGGTGCACAGAAATTTGTTTTTGTTGAGGTTGTGACAAAATTCTGCTTGCAAACATTATAATTAGACAAATTAAATTAATTTGTTCACCATTTGAAGTCATTAAGGTATTGATTAATGTCTCAAGGAAGAATCATTGTAAGTAATCACTTTAAACATTGTTTAGTGCGTATACTCGTGCAGAAGTTTGGCTTGGGGGTGCGCGACTTGTCCTCAACACAGGTAAGGGGGTGCTTTAAGAAAAAAAAGGTTAAGAACCACTGGTGTACACAACAACACGCGGGACTGCCAGATAGCTGCTACGTATTAAGTGCACGTTTGCATTGAGTCATGTTACAGTAAGCCAGCATTGGTCTGTACTCAGCAACTTTGTGAGATGGAGAGAGGGGTGGTCAGCGACTGTGAGATAGACTGAGAGATCCCATCAACGACCACTGAGATGATTCAAATGAGTTGTGTACACAACAAGACGCGGGACTGCCAGATACTAGCAGCTACGTATTAAGTGCACGTTGTTATTGAGTCACGTTACAGTAAGCCTGCATTGGACTGTGGTCAGCAATTGTGAGATGGAGAGAGGGTGGTCAGCGACTGTGAGATAGACTAAGAGATCTTTTTAATGACCACTGAGAAGCTTCAAATCAGTTTTGCACACAACAAGATGCAGGACTGCCAAGTAGCTGCTACCTATATTAAGCGCACATTAGTATTGAGTCACGTTACAGTAAGCCTGGATTGGACTGTGGTCAGCAACTTTGTGATGGAGGGGAGGGGTAAACAAACCTAGCTATGAGAAGATTTGAATTAGTTGTGTACACACTGAGAAGACTCAAATTAGTTGTGTACACAACAAGAGGCAAGATGGACAGATAGCTGCTACTCTAGGGCTCACTTTGAAAAGGGGCAACAGCCTCAATGTGACTACCCTAGTAAAATAAAGGAGAAATAAAAATAATAATTATTAAACGCAAGTTAGTATTGAGTCAAGTTACAGTAAGCCTGCATTGGAGTGTGGCTCAGCAACTTTTGTGATGGAAGGGAGGTGTGGTCAGCAACTGTTAGGTGGAGTGGGGTGAGTGGAGAGGTGAGTGGTGAGTGGGGAGGTGCGCGTGACAGTCACCTTGTCATGCTTGTCGAAGACACTCTGCAGGAAGAGGTAAGCGTTGTGGTTCAGCTCAGTGGTGCAGTCGGGAGGTATTTTTAACCTGCAGCCAAGGCAGACATAGCAACAAGGAACACACACCCAACCGGTCAAGATCAGTACAGGCTCGGCCAAGAACCACTTTCGCCGTAGTCTGGGACTAAATGTCAGTCTGAGCGACACCCCCACCCCAATGCATATGATGTAATAATCTGGGCCCAAATCTGGTCACCCCCCCTCTCGCCGGGCCTGTGACAACTGACCCCTTTGACCCTCCCTCCCCTGTTGACTTCCCTGGTTCAGATAATGATCAGATTTAAGGGACTGTTTGTGTGTGTGTTTGTGTGTGTGTGTGTGTGTGTGTGTGTGTGTGTGTGTGTGTGTGTGTGTGTGTGTGTGTGTGTGTGTGTGTGTGTGTGTGTGTGTGTGTGTGTGTGTGTGTGTTTGCTTGCCCAGTGAGGAGCCCTTGGATTAGAGATCAGAATAGCTGGATTAGGCTCCCCGTGCTCTTCAGAAGGTGGCTCAGGTCAGGTGTAGAAGTCTCACTGAACTCTTCAAGGTGGGATGTGTGTGTTTGTGTGTGCATAGGGGTTAATTGGTGTCAAGGCAACTCAGCATTTGGCTGTAGGATCCAACACCGTAGCCAACTAACTATGGCTGGGACGTGGGACTTACACACCTCTTTAGACTAACAGAGCAGTCTCCTCGGCACGGGGCAGGCAGATTAACCAGCTAACAGGGGGCTTTACAAGGTCAGGTTCACCAGTAGATGGGAATATCACTGCAACAAAGTTAACCCCTCTCAGGACAGCCATCGACATGGCTTGTGCCTTGGGTGTCTAGCGTTTCCCTGTGTCATCAAGTTTATATCCACTAGATTTGGACGCAGGTGTATGAAAATGAAGCACACATATTTAATAAGATTATGTTTTGTTTATCATTTTTGTTTGAGAGATTTTGGGTGTGAACATTCCCTTCGGAGTAAAGCCAGCCCCGTTTCGTTATTATTACAGATTGTCAGTACAGTCATGCTCACGTGCCACAGACAGATAGACAGATTAACAGGAAAGAGTTGTTGCTAGCTAGTTAGAAACTCTGTCAAAGAGCAATTACAAGAGTTGCAAAAGTAAGAGTTGTCAAAGAGTAATTAAATCGCAACCAAAAAGAAGAAGCTAACAGCCACATGTCGCAAAGATACTTCAGAGAAAAGCAACACAGACACACAGAAAAAACTGACCGCACGACAGACAGAGAGACACACAAACAGACAGACAGACAGAGTGAGAGAGAGTGTGTGTGTGACAGAGAGAGAGAGAGAGAGAGAGAGAGAGAGAGAGAGAGAGAGAGAGAGAGAGAGAGAGAGAGAGAGAGACAGACAGACAGGCAGACAGACAGAGAGAGACAGAGAGACAGACAGACTCACGGGGGAAAGAGGTAGTCCTGATGGAGCTCCAGGTCGTCATCGTAGCCAAACCTGCGCAGGACGGTCCAGGTGGTCTCATGCCGCCCCCTCTGGATGAAGAGCGTGTGCAGAAAGAGGAACCCTGAATAGGGAACACCAGAGTTAACTATGGCACATAGTACAGTACAGGCACGCAGAGGCATACTTTACATTAGGCAAACCTAGGCAATTGCCTAGGGCCCGACCGAATCGTCCCTTCATAGGGCCCCCCAAACTGTAGTAGGCCTTATCTTAATTTGACACATATGTAAAGTAATTGAAGATATATACAAGACAAAAAAATAAAATAGCGCCCTGGCTCCTTCCATGGAAATTGCCAATTGAGGGCCCCATGTTTATATTTCGCCTAGGGGCCCAAAATGGGTAGATCCGCCCCTGCATGCAAGACTAGGACAGGTCACTACTGCATGACCAATAATTAATACAGGACTGGAAGAGGTTGCGCAGGAGCATGAACCCTGATTGCAGAACACTACAGTAACAGTCACTACGGGCGGCCCATAGTACATACAGTATACGTACGACTGGTAGTCTACAGTTAACTACATACTGGAATGGACTGTGACACCTTGGTTAGTTGTAGTTAACAGCACTGGGAGACCATACTGTAGTTACTTTTGGTCAATATTACAAACAGATACAGTGCCCTCCATAATTATTGGCACCCCTGGTTGAGATGTGTTTTTTAGCTTCCAATTATTTTATTTTTTTTCTAAATAATATGGGACCTTAATGGAAAAAAAGAGAAAAATCCAACCTTCAATACAAGTGCATTTATTCAGTGGGGAAAAAATCCCACATAAAGAAATAATTATTTGACATCAAATAATGTGTGTCACAATTATTAGCACCCCTGGTGTTAATATTTTGTACAACCCCCTTTTGCCAACAAAACAGCACCTAATCTTCTCCTATAATGTTTCACAAGATGGGAAAAGACAGAAAGAGGGATCTTCAGCCATTCCTCTTTGCAGAATCTCTCTAAATCATCCAGAGACCTGGGTCCTCTCCTCTGTACTCTCCTCTTCAGCTCACCCCACAGGTTCTCAATGGGGTTGAGGTCAGGGGACTGAGATGGCCATGGGAGGAGCTTGAGTTTGTGTCTGGTGAACCATTTCTGTGTAGATTTGGCCATATGTTTAGGGTCATTGTCTTGCTGAAAGACCCAGTGACGACCCAGCTTCAGCTTTCGGGCAGAGGGCAACAGATTTTGATTTAAAATGTCCTGGTATTTCAAAGCATTCATGATGCCATGCACCCTAACAAGGTTCCCAGGGCCTTTGGAAGCGAAACAGCCCCACAGCATCACTGACCCACCCCCATACTTCACAGTGGGTATGAGGTGCTTTTCAGCATGCGCATCTTTCGTGGTACGCCAGACCCACTTAGAGTGTTTGTTGCCAAAAAGCTCAATCTTGGTCTCATCTGACCAAAGCACACGGTCCCAGTTGAAGCCCCAATACCGCTTGGCGAACTCCAGACGCTTGCGTTTATGATTGTGAGTGAGGAAAGGTTTTCTCCGTGCATGCCTCCCAAACAGCTTGTTGGCGTGTAGACAGCGCCTGATGGTTGATTTGGAGACTTTGTGACCCCAGGATGCTACCATTTGTTGTAATTCTGTAACAGTGAGCTTTGGAGATCTTTTGATTTCTCTTACCATCCTCCTCACTGTGCGTGGTGGCAAAATAAACTTGGGTCCTCGTCCAGGCTTGTTTACCACTGTTCCAGTTGTTTTGAACTTCTTAATTATTCCTCTCACAGTGGATATGGGCAGCTGCAGTTGAGTGGCAATCTTCTTGTAGCCTCTGCCTGACCTGTGAAGGTCGACGCACATCTGCCTCACTTGTATGCTGTGTTCCTTTGTCTTTCCCATGTTTAAGAGTGGATAAGAGAAATGGCCTCGATGTCACGTCATATTTATACCCCAGGGAAACAGGAAGTGATGAATTACTAATTAAATGTTCCTACATACTCTGGTAAACTTTGTAAACTACTGTAGAAATGACAGAAATGCTTCAATTATATTTATTTCCTGGAAATTGTTAAGGGTGCCAATAATTGTGGAACAGGTGATTTAATGAAAAATAATTATTTTTTAGTCAGGGATTTTTTTATTTTCTTACAATTCATTTGAGTTGAAGGCTACATTTTCCTATAATTTTCAGTGTGACAGTATTCTTCTGCAATAAACACTGAATTTATTTTAAGGCTTTTAACACATCTCAACCAGGGGTGCCAATAATTATGGAGGGCACTGTAGTTAACTGTGGCCAGTACCACATTATTGGCACACTAGCCATATTTGTTTACAAGTAACTGTGTCTCCTAAATACAAAATTGGGACACGATTGGTTCAGTTTTACAAATGCTGTCTGTGAACCCCACAACTGGGCTCACAATTCATTTGATGAACATGATCAACAACACTTGTAAACTAAACAAAGTGTGTGTGTGTGTGTGTGTGTGTGTGTGTGTGTGTGTGTGTGTGTGTGTGTGTGTGTGTGTGTGTGTGTGTTTGTGTGTGTGAGAGAGTATTAATACCATTCAGTGTGAGGCCGTTGTCACACACTCCATCGTTGATGTTCTTCCTCACCACGTTCTTAACGTCCTCCAGGGCCTGGGCAGCCAGTGGGGTGTTGAAACACGTCCTCTGAGGAGGCAAACAAAAACACACAGTACACAGTTATTTTAAAATACATTTTTGGCACATTCTTGTACTTTTTCCAACAGGAGAGTGTGGAGTATGCCCTGCCGTGGCCAACCTCTCTCCCAATTCGCTTCGTGTCCACCTCTCACACCGTCCTATCAAATAAAGTCGAAAAAGACCACAAAAAAAAAACAATTAAAATGAGAGTGTGGAGTAGACAAGGAGTGAGAGATGGGGTTGAGTTGACAAATGATCTCTGAGGCCAGATTCGAACTTTGGTCCCCATGGGGCATGGGCAATCCTGCCTGACACACGCACGCATGCACGCACACAGGCCTGCACGAACGCACGCATGCACTGACTGACCAGAAAAACACCTGCACCAAACTCAAAACAGAACAGGGGACACCGTGTCCTTTTTCGGAACTGGTGGTTCTTTAGTTTCCAGGACACTGCCAACTCACCACATTATTGTGCACTATTTTTGTACGTGTAATAGTTCAATCCACATAAAGAAGAATAGAAAATGCTGAAAACAGTCACCATTGGAATGCCACATGTCACATAATATTCAATTAATATAACAAGTTAACCCTCAGAGGGGGCGCTGTGGCACAACGTGCCAAGCCCCCTACATTTGGGCTTTCATGCCCATGGGGATGCTGGTTCGAGTCCGGCCAGGGTCATTTCCCAATCTGTCAGGATCTCACACTGTCCTGTCAATAAAGGCATAAAAAACCCTAAAAAATATTTGAAAAAAAAGGAACAAAAAATAAGTTAAATTATCGGCATGATATAAACACCACAGTTCAAGTATACTTCAAAAGGTTACACTGCCAGTCAACACTTTCCACTTAACAAGTTCCTATGAAAAACAAGAGGAAGTAATAGCCACTAGCTCATGTTGATACCTCCAATCAGCCACATTTTATTTCACAACCCTCTTGTGCCTCTGATAGTAGCCAACCGAGGAGCATGTGTGCTAGCACACGATTTCCAAATTAGAAGACTGGATTAACAAGCTTGGAAGACTGAATATACACTACTCAGGCCTCCTCCTGATCACAGTCTCTCTCTCACTCTCACTCTCGTCTTAACAGCAACAGTCAATGTCATGTGTCATGTGTCATTCTGGTACAGACATCTTTCAAAAAGCTTTTTGCACACCTCTCTTAAGTGACAGTTATGTTGAAAATGATCAAATCAAGTCTGGGACCAGGGTAGTATTCCAAGAACATGGTTAGGTGATAAACCTGTCCAAGTTAAATTACAGGAAGTGGTAAATCTGCTTATAGATAGTCCACAGGTGCCATTTAGCAAAGAAAAAAGGAGGACTCCACGTTCTTCTATAGATGATTTACCACTACCTCAAGGTTACTTTAACCTGGTTTACTACTGAGCCAGTTCCTTGGAATACTCCAAGGGGATGCTATCCTTGGTTCACTGGTTCACCATCTTTACAGGTCGACACATACTCTACTCTTTTCAGATCAACCAGACCGGTGTCGGAGCGCTAACCATCCGCGTTCATACCGGGCTCATACGTGGCTGCGTGTTACCCGAATCAACGTTCTGCATCACGGTTCGTGGAGAAAAAAATAAAAATTTTCGGTCCGCACTGCAAATCAACTTTAGCCTTATTGGTGCTCACAGTCCAGGGGTGAATTTCTCAAAACCAAAGTTGCTTACTACATTAGCTACTTCATTGCTTTCAATGCATTTTCCCATTGGCAACTACCGAAGTTGCTAACAGGCTAACAACTTCCCTTTTGAGAAACTCACCCCAGGACTGTAATCAGTAGAAAACAAGATGGTCCACTTCAGAGAGACTGGGCCAAGGATGACTGGAGCACACAGGATACGTTTTGCTGTTATTTGCTGTTATTTTATTGTGGTGCAAGCATGATTAACGTTTCAACGCTTATGCTTGCACCACAAAAAATAACAACTTTCTGGGTTCTCGAACGCTGAGATCTGCAGCCTGAACATGCCAGCCGGTTCAACATTAGGAGCAGCAATGGGCACCGACACTGTTCTGTTGGCCTGAACGGGCCTGCAGTGACCCGCACTTTGTCTGCAAGCCGTCTGCATAAAAACCTTGAGGATAAAGAGTCTTACCTGAAAGATGTTGAGTTCATGGTCATTGAGGATGCCGTCGTTATCCAAATCGGACACCTTGAAGATGCGGGTCAGGGCCCTCAGACAAGATGGCTTCATCTGTAAGCAAAGGTTTCATATATTACATTATATTACATTGCAATTAGCTGACGCTTTCATTTTATTCAAAGCGAATTACAACTATTATTTTTTCATGGTATTGGTTACAGTCCCTGGAGCAATGTGGGGTTAGGTGCCTTGCTCAAAGGAACTTCAGCCATGTATGGAGATGTAGGGAGAGGTCAGGGGGTATTCGAATCGGCAACCCCTAGATTGAAACACCAACTCTCTAACCACTAGGCCACAGCTTGATTATCATCGACTTTCAAATCGCTAAGTTCCATACATGTTTGGGTCAATGGCGTTTTAGTAGTAGCACATATCAGGGTGAATTCAGAATTTAGTGGATTATCAAAGAAGCATATTCATTGTAGTACATTAATTACCAATTACAAATTCATTTACGGGTGTCATTGTTGTACCATCTGAAGTTTGAGCAAAAAAAAAAGGTCACTGACCTGTCTGAAGAGGTTATCATATGAAACTCAACATGTAATGTGCATACACGCATGCACATATTGTATGCACACACTCACTCACTCACCTCAGAGACAAACAAACACACACAAAATCACACACACACACACACACACACACACACACACACACACACACACACACACACACACACACACACACACACACACACACACACACACACACACACACACACACACACACACACACACAAAATCACACTCAAACACAGATGGACATGTAAGGCCTATCGGTCATACCAACTTCAGGTCGGGGCAGTAGAGGGGTCCAGTGGGGTGCAGGACAGCCTTTTGGGCATAGTAGAAGAGCTCGGAAATATTCTTCAGGTTTTTGGCAGAACACTGGGAAGAAAACAGGAAGCAAAAAGAGGAAGAAAATTAAATTAAACATTCATATCCAATAATACATTACACACACACACACACACGCACACGCACACACAAACACACAAGCATACACACACACACACACACACACACATGCACACAACTCAAACACAAAATACAGCTTTGCATTTGCATTTCTTGCATACACACGTCACTATACACATTGGGCAGTCATGGGTAAGAGCGTAAAACTTGTAGCCCAAAGGTTGCCGGACTTGTAGCCCGCCAGGTTGATGGGGGGAGTGCTTAACCAGGGCTCTCCCTAATCCTCATCCATGACTGAGGTACCCTAAGAAGGGTTACCATCCCACCGCACTACTCCCTTGGGGCACCGTTTGGGGCTACCTCCTTGCACAGGTGAGGCATAAATGCAATTTTGTTGTGTGAAGTGAGTACTGTGGAGTGCTGTGTCACAGGGACAATGGGAGTTTCCCAGGTGGGCACTATCAACATCAAACAGAGAAGAAATACCCAGTGTGCAGTTGCAAATACATGTGTTTTCTTCATGAAAATTAAAGTGTTATCGTCAGTTCTGGCCAGGCCATGGTAGTCAAGAGGCTTGCCGCCCTCCCCTTCATCTCATTCATTCCTAATTGATCCAGGTGTATCCCCTCAGCTGATAATCTTTCTTCGCTAGCAATTGGCCTTACAGCTTTGGCACACCTTCTACCGACTTCCTCTTAACCATATGCTGCTTGGTTTTTGTTACCCACCGCCTCCCCTGCTCCACCTTGTCATGTATGATGTGGCATGTTCTCTTGTCACGTTGCCCCCTGACTTTATGCTTTTCCATGGTGCTCATGGAAATAGGGGTGTTCCTCCGAACAGAGCTATACAGACAAATGTAATTCATAATTTTCCGAATCTTCTCTTGTGTTTCTTGACCGAACACTAAGTTCTCACAAATATATGCAAGTGAGACAGCTTGTGAATACAGTGCAAGGTTGAAGGTGCTATATTTAGAACAGTGGCCAATATTGGTACTGCAATTAAAAACAAATGACAAATGTAAAGCATGGCTCCCCCTCAAGTGGCAAAACACAATATGACAACAGTAACATAATTTGCAGCCTGAAAAATCTGGTTCAACCTATGACCATTCAGGCTGTAGTGTATTTATGCGTTATTACATCAGAGTTTCATTTTAACTATGGTGACATAAGAACAGTATTTTATGATCAACTGGATACATGTTTGATAGTACATGCACTGACTTCAAACAGCTTCTCTTAAGGGACCTTAGCAATATTGAAAACAATGACTAACCTGCTTCATCCAACCATCATAAACCCTGTTAACCATAAAACATGTAACGATACAGTAACAATCCTGACAGTTGGTCCCTGTCCAGACTTTCCTGCCTGCACATGTGGTTTATTGTCGCTTTAAATAACTGCATCCTGTCACACACAGACAAAAATACAACTTTAATTTCCTGCAAGCTGTTTGAGGTGATCTGGATGTACTGTACTGTCACTTGTGAGAAATACAAATGTCTCATTTTAAAAAAGAAAAAATGAAATGCCCAAGGTCAGATGTGAAACAGCTACTGGTGGAATCTTGTTTTTTATGGGGGGGCTTTTTTTAAGCCTTTATTTTTCGAAAGGACAGTGGAGAAGAGACAGGAAGGCTTGGCAAATGACCCGGGCCGGAATTGAACCCGGTCCACCAGCGTAGTAACCCACCCAGTGCCTTACCTGGTGGGGTCTTGTTAAGCACAGAGCTACTTCATGCACATGCAGTAAAGGAAGGGCCGGATTAAGTTTGCAAAGGGACCCCCCCCCCCCCCCCCCATGAATAACGGGCCCTGAAATTGCAGTCCCTGTTTTCCCCGCCCAATTTGTAACACCGTTCTCTCTCGGTTCTCATCAGATATGTCCTTTAACAGTGCGATGACATTGCAACTGGCATCAGCAGTGGCATCTACATCGAGTTTGCAAAGCCCCTCCCCTTCCCGGGGCCCTGTAGGCGAGTACATTTAGGGTTTAAGCCCAAAAAAATGGATACAAAAGGTTTTTTTATGGATTCTATTACTATTGGACCTGCTAAATGACATACTAAAAATCTAGTAAAATCTGACTTTGGGAAATGAGTTTTTTCAACATGGCTGCCATAGGCTTATTATAAGGGTCAAGAGACACTCCAGGTGAATAGGCCAAAAAAATTAGCTTGCCGATATCACCATGAAACTTAATCCGGTGATTACTCACATATTTGTGAGAAAAAAATGTATTGCAAGTTTTCTGAAATGTTATGTTTTAATATGGTAATTGGACTATATCTAATTAAATATGCATTACATTTCAAAATGCAAAACCTCAAAATCTGAAAAAGCCAAGCTCAAAATTACTCTTTTACTTTGTTTCTAGTAAGCCAGAAGATATCTTCAGAAGAGATTATGGACATCTCTTTTTGTTTTGTAGTAAATCTAAAAATCTTTGTGCAGACACACCAGCTAGCATTTTTTTTTCAAAAGATGATTATTTAACATCTCTCTTAGATAAATAATTGAGTTTTATGTGTCTCAAGTTCTTCCAGACATTCTTTGAGTCTGGTGGTATCATTCTTAGCATGTATCAAGGGCAAGGTCAGCTGTCCTGAAATCATAGCCTCTCCACAGAGGTGTCCTAAGGGCTGGTGCTGGGACTCCTATTTGCCATGTACACCACATCACTGGGCCATGTTATCTGTTCTCACAGCTTCTCATACTACTGTTACACCGATGAAGCACAGACTCCACACAGTGCCAGATGACTCCATGGTCACACACATTTCCGCTTGCCTCTCTGAACTATCCACAAGTATGAAGGAATGCAATCTTCAGTTGAGCCTTGCCCAAATGCACTGCTGGTGATCCCAGCCAAAGATTTAGGTTGCCATGATATCGAGCTCAATATGGATTCTGCTACTGTTGCCTCAAATAAGGCCACAAGAAATCTAGGTGTCATTGTTGATGACCATCTATCATTCTCTGACCACATAGCCTCAGTTTCCCAGTCATGTCCTCTCATGCCCTAATTGAATACAAGGCCCTGACCCTTGCCTATGAAACTACAACAGGCCCTACTCTGGCTTACCCGAAAGCTATGCTAAAGCCCTATGTCCTTTCAGGATATTGTCTGTCTCCAGTACCAACCGTTTCACCTTGCCCTCTACTTACACATGTAGTGGCTCCTGTCTATTCAGTTCAGCTGCTGAAAGACCCAAAATACCTAGTGACACCATGATTCATCACTGATGATGTGCCCTGACAAACAGCACATGGATATTATCATAGCAGTAGTGTCTTTATCCACCCAAACAGCACTCCAAATAAACAGATCCTGAAAACATGTTAGTTCATGCCAATGTAATTATCATGTTGTAACCTTTATTTTAAAAAACTTTGATCTTGAAAATGACACCTTTCCTGAAGTCAGATTTTCCTAGATTTTTAGTATGTTATTAAGGACACTTAGAGGTAACATAATCAGTTGAAAAACCTTTTGTATCAATTTTTTGGGGTTAGGGCCTTTTTTTGCATAGATGTACTCGCCTACTGGGTGCAGGCCCTATTGGCCCGGTCCATAATACGGCCCTGAGTAAATGGTGCAAAAAAACAAATGAATGGCAACCAGACTACTGCACCATTGGGACACTAATGCACCAGTACATGCAACACTACAAGGCACCTCATAAGAACACTTTATTTCTAAGTGAATGTTTGTATGTCAGCAGGAGTACGCTACTGTATTGTATACTATTGCTCTGTGGCAATGTGTATTACAGTTTGTGTATGCTAGCACACATACAGTATTAGTGTGCTAGGCACCGTCGACTCTTACTGCAGATGGAAATATTCACTTTTTGCTGAAAACAGTCACCTACATCATAACAAGATCACTAGTCGCGCAACCAGTTGCTAGTTACGCAACGGTATGAATGCCAGGGCTTGCGGAACAGAGCCATAACAGCAAACTTAATTACTGTAATGTCTCAATACAGGAATTGAATTCTGAATTTTCTTTCTTGACTTTAATGGGCGCGACTGAATGACTTTAATGAAACAGTTCAGTGAAAATAGACTTGTATCGTAAATCAACAGCTGATGGCAGGAGAGTTTGCCGTCATTGTGCGAGGAGGATAAGGTGTGGTAAACAATACGATCACGTGCCGCATTTTATGACACGACTCAGTGACAATACACCTGAATTGTAATCAACAGCTGATGGCTGTGTGCGATGGGGATGAGGTGTTGTAAACGATCCCATCACGTGCCGACAGAGCCTTGAGTCACCGTGGTTACTAGTGATGCAACAGGATGAATGGAAGAGCTCGCGGCGCGGCCACAGTACGGCTGAGTATCTCAGCAATGCTGTTGTGGGTGCACTCACTGCAGTGTAGTATTGTTGTCCACTCCCCAGAGAGGAGATGAGGCACTGGGATTAAGGAGGCTCAGCATGCCCCAAAGCCATGACTGGACAGGAGACAAGCCTAGCCTAACACCCTCTCACCCAACCAAACAGCTTACAGCCGCACTGCTGTCAATGCCAAGGCAATGATACAAACGCTTTTCAGACATGGCTATTGGAAAAGCATTGACTACTCTACGAGCTTGACCTCACATAACATGCTGTACATGTAAAGGATTATTTTCTCTGAGCCATGATTGCCGGGCCGGATGAATGTACAAGCTAGATATGGCGTGCAGCCCAGGGGCCCCCACTTGCCTGACAAGCTCTAGTCACAATATAATATACACTAGATATCACTTGAAATCAGTAATTGCTGGATACGCATGGGCTTCAAAAGCACACGCTGTGGCCAGGGTTGCCTGATTAGACTGTTGATTTCCAGCCAAAAAATGCTCGAAACCCACCTGGAACCACTACATTCATCCCAATTTTAACTGAATTCTATTGATTTCTATGGCCATAAATATGCAAGAAAATCCTGCCCAAATGCTCCCTTTACCCTTTTTTATCCTCTGATGGCCATCCAAAGAAGCCCAATTGGATGGGAAACCGCCCAACCTGGCAGCACTGGATGAGGCCTGGGGTGCATTTATCTAAACTATAGTTGCTAACTATGTTATCTACTTTGAAATGCAATTTCCCATTGGCAACTACCAAAGTTGCTAACTGGCTAACAACTACGCTTTCGAGAAATGCACCCCTGGGTTGGTGAGGACATTCTCTCTTTAGCTCAGTGTTCAAAATGAGCAGTAGTCCTCTGGAGCTCAGCTCTCCAGCTCTTTACCTCTGCTGCAATACAGCCAGCTGGAGCTAATTAGCCTGATTATCATCGACGTTCAAATCTCTTCGAGACTTGGTCTGACCAAGAGCATAACAATTAACATTTCTCAAACGGCATGGTTGACCCGCCTCCCTTGGTTTGCTTATGGTTGTTTGCTTACCGACAAAGTGGGAGGAGTTCCCGTATTTTCGGGAACACAGAAAGTACTCGCATTGCTCTTGACCTGACTAGTTGCAACGCTGAAAGTGTTGCATCACTAGGAGGGCACAGCCTGGCTAGGAGCTAGTGCCACTGTAGGCTAATTATAGTAAGACGACTGGCTAAAGAAGGGCTCCCCTGCTTACAAGAGCCAACTTAATCATTCGCTTGCACCGTTTTAGCAGAGAGCGTTGAGGGAGATTGTACTAAAATCTTCTATATTTGGATTTATGGTGTCACCTTCACGCAGGTCTTGATTTCTTTAGATTAATGGTGTTGGAACAGTGTGGGGTAAACAAGGTACCTTGCTTACCTACTGGTCAGGATGGGATTCGAACCGGTGACCCTCTGAAACATAAACCAACTCCCCTAACCACTACATCAGTTTGTTTTGGGTTCTCACCTCCACGCAGGTCTCTATCTCGGTGTACTTGTTCATGATGGGCAGAATGGTCTCCATGCTGCTGTGCTCCACCAGGTCTGACTTGTTGCCCACCAGGATGAGGGGAACCCTGGGCACAACAACAGCATACAGTACATCACACAGACACTACCAGACATTACCAGACATTACAATAACAATACTTATGGAAAGTTAGGTTGGTTAAGTAAGGTAAGTTAAGTTAGGTTGCACTTTAGACATTATGAAATTATTTATGTGTTTCAGTGTTTTCTTTTCCGAGTGATTACATTAAAGTTAGTCCTTCAACCTCACCCATTTTATTAGCGTTTTCACCTAAATTTATCATAAGGCTTGCAAGACCCTACTGCATTATGTTTAGCATGATCCTTTAAATATCGATACCCTTAATTTCATAAGGGAATAGGTATTCAAAATTACTTAGGTTTTTTATTTTATTTTATGAAGAATTCCATTGAATGCCAGATACGCATACCTGCTGTCCTTATCCGTGTTGTCATTGATGAGTGGAATCCAGTGACTGGTGACCTAAATCAAATTAAAAAAAAGATTTGATTCGAAATGGAATCCAAAAAAACATATTGACACAAACACAATAGACAAACATGCACACAATACCAGTATATCCAGACATTTAGCCAATGGACCAGGAATCTTAAGTGAGCTCAGCTGACAGTCTTACCTTTTCAATGGAGTTCTTGTTGTTGACTGAATAGACGATGCATATGACATTGGCCTGCAATGGACATAACACATAGTGCATGATTAACTGGGAAAATACCTAATGAAAAAAACAAAAGCAAACAATTGTCATCGCACACTCAAAACTTCATGCAGTGGTTTTTTTTTTTTTTTTACTTGACCAACATTTTGGCTTACGCCTTTATCAGGGTCATTTGAAACGGTCAATTTTTTTTAAAAGTATTGCATGAAATTCTGAGTGTGCAACGATAATTGTTTTTTTTTCCATTAAGTTGACAATTGGACGGCCGTGCGCACCTCACCCGGTGTGCATTTACTAAAAGTTAACTAAAGAATAACTGGGGAAATACACCACTGCATGCACTGCACAGATTGCTAACATCATGATTCTCACCTTAGTTATCTCTTGAAAGAGCTGTTCATCTGTCTGTTCGGCCTCTGTGGAAAGACCGAGAGAATAAAATACACTTTTAACATGACATTGTATCACCTTGAAGAGGAACTATTTAATGAAAGGGGCCTACAAAGTCTGATACACGCTTCAGATATGGAGACAGAAACAAGAGTGTAACAAAAAATGTAGTAAACTGATGTGTGTAGTAAACAGTGAAGTGCTTTGCTGAAACACGAACTGCATTACACTTAGACACTTTGTTGCTTAATCTGTAACCTTTTTTGTAGCACCCTCTGATTAACACAGAGTATGGAGATATAAAGAATGTAAGCAAGAGTGTAACCAAATGAGTGCAGGGTAAGTTCTTGTAAGTGATGCTCACACTGATAGGGAGGAACATAAAAGAGGTCACAGAATAGGATCTTTAAAAGGTAGAGTATGTGTGGTAATTGTTTTATTAGTTTACTTCCAGAAGTTATGCTGCCCATTCCCAACATTGTTTGTGAGTGTTTTCCACCACCACCAATTTTCAGGTACTCATTAAGAGTGGGGAAATTACAACACATAAAGAAGCGGATCTTCTCTGTGTTCACCATTTTGAATTTCCAGTCTTTTTGGCGCAAAACGTACTGTACTTTGGTCAGACCAGTAAATATTTGTCTATTTCATAGTAAATACTCATGAAAAGATACAATTCTGGAAGGGTCAGCACGTTTGCAAGTCCTACTGTGATCACAATCCTACATGCTCTACGTTGAAAAGCTTTACACAGATTCTCAAAGCTCAATCCGACTCGGTACAAAAAGGGATACAATTCAGTCAACACCGTGTGCAGATATGAACAGTGTAAGCAAGACTTGAACCAACTGATTGCAGGAGAGCACTTCCAAATATAAGCTTTTGATACCAGAAGGCACAGTGTTAATGGAGGAAGATCTATGAGAAACAAGTCTGATTAAAGCTCCTTAATCGGTCTCAGCACCGCGTGGAACTAAACTAGGCTTCTCCTGGCCCAGTTCCCACTGTGAAAGTCAGGCTTAAAATATCCTGAACTGAACCAAGACTAAATAGCAGAATTTCAATTACCTTTTTAACAGCAAACCTAAAGGGCATGGTGGAGCACTCTGGGGGTTATTCCAAGAACATAGTTAAGTGATGAACCTGGCTATGTTAACCTACTACATGAAGTGATGTTAATGACTTGTTAATAGATGAAAATAGGTGAAAACTCCATGCTCTAACCACTGCATCAAGGTTAACTTAGCCTGGTTTACTACTGAGCCAGGTTCTTGGAATTACTCCCCTGGTTATAGCTTGCGGTAGACGAGCTCACTTAATGACTCCACAACAAGACAGACATTTCGTAACTTTTTGTGTCTTCATCGGTCACGGCTGTTATTCTACTGAGGAACACCCAGATCATGAGAATTTATGGGATTGATGGGTGGAGTGAGTGTTCCAGTCTCCTACAAGAAAAGATATTTTATTGTCATGTGTACATGAATTTCTAGAATTCATTTAAATTCTCCATCTCCAGCATTGTGTGTTTTCAGACCAACATTCTAGAATTCATGTTCAATGAAAAGCTTCCCTGCTCGGAGAGTCCCAAAAAAAAGGTTTAAAAAAAAGTTAAAAGGCAAAAGCAGAAGTAAGGAAAAAATGTATTTAAAAAGTTTTAAAAGCTGCATTAAAACGGCAGGTTGGAGAAAAGGGGAGATATGATGAGTGAGAGTGGATTCCTTCCTATGGTGGTTTGGAGTTCAACAGCCTGATGGATTGAGGAGAGAAGCCTGTAACTGAACCACAAGCTTCCTGAGGCGAGAGTCAAAAAATACCCCACCAACATGTTTTCAGAACAACATTGTTTTGCTCACTGCAGTAGATGGGGGAGATTACAATAATATGAATGTTACCTTCACATAGCGATGTGTTTCTGAGCTGAGGACCTGTAGCCCGAGGTAGTCATTTATAACTTCCCATGTCTGGCAAAGACTACATAGACATGCTGTGATTTTACAATAGCAAAGCAAAGTAAAGTGAAGGTAAAAGAGACAGCAATTTGTCACTGTGACTACACAGAACATCACAGCTCTATCTCTCTCTCATTTACATATGGAGTGGGGAGCAGCCATGTCAGCTGTGGCACTCAAACATGGCAGTTTGTAGAGGCAAACCTGCAACTCTTGTAGCGGAGGCGAGGGTGTAGAGTTGCCTCGCCTAGATTCATACCTGGGCCTCTGGGGTACAAAATTGATGCTCTGACTGTTGCACTAAAGAGCCAGGCTTGTTGGAGTGACAGTCAGAGCAGCACACCCACAACAACCCATCCTAGTGACGATCACCGCTCATCCCAGAGCCATTATTACTTCGACCACCAATGCCACATGTCAGGTATCCTGTGACACCTCACCTCACCTCAGCTACACCTCACCTCACCACCCCATCAGCATCCTTTCACTGATTTGGTAAGGTTGAGATGCCTCCTACTGTACGTCGCATCAGACAAGATCAGACGCATGTGTAATGCGTAGGTAAATAACAATGGAGTGAAAGATTCTGAAGGGCCCAAGGCAGGCCCTCCCATCACCGAACTGTTACCATCCCCTCGACCACCAATGCAACGTGACCGGTCTCTCACAACAAGAGGGCTATCTCAATAATACTACATTACATTTTACTGACTCGCTGGAGTGACAGTCACAGCACACCCCAACCCCTAGTAATGGCCACCTGTTATCACCAAACTGTTATCATTGCCTCTACCACCAATGCGACCACCAATGCTGGGTGATGGAATACAGTATTTTGCTGACTCCTTAGTAATAGGCTAGTATATTGATAATACTATGCTGACTCACTGAAGTGACTGTCACAGCACACCCAAAACCTTAGTAATGGTCACCTGTCATCACAGTGCTGTTACCATTGCCTCGACCACCAATGACTTGTGACAGGTATCCCGTGACAAGAGGATTATGCTGATGATCGAAGACAGTATTTTGCTGACTCCTTAGTAATAGGCTAGTATATTGATAATACTATGCTGACTCTAAAAGACAGTCACAGCACACCCAAAACCCTAGTGATGGTCACCTGTCACCACAGAACTTTTACAATTGCCTCGACCACCAATGCCTCGTGACAGGTATCCCGTGACAACAGGATTATCTTGATAATACTATGCTGACTCGTTGAAGTGACAGTCATAGCACACCCCAAACCCTACTGCTACTGATGGTCACCTGTCATCACAGTGCTGTTACCGTTGCCTCGACCACCAATGCCTCGTGACAGGTATTCCACGACATGAGGATTATGTGTATGATGGAATACAGTATTTTGCTGACTCCTTAGTAATAGTGTATTGAAAATACTATGCTGACTCGAAGTGACAGTCACAGCACACCCAAAACCCTACTGATGGTCACCCGTCACCACAGAACTCTTACCATTGCCTCGACCACCAATGCCTCGTGACAGGTATCCCGAGACAACAGGATTATCTCAATAATACTAGATCATATTTTGCTGAGTCGTTACCTGAGTAGTCGACGATGTGCGTAGGTACTCTCTCCGGGGTGACATCAGCAGGAATGGTGATCTCCTCGGCACGGTACGGCACCTGATGTGGGGATACAGATTAGTATGAGGCATACGGCTACTCTGTATTAAACAATTGGCATTGTGAATTATAAATTAGGATTAGAATGATACATGAGGCTACTCTGTATTGTGTGAATGCATTGTGTATTATTGATTCGGATTAGCCTCATATACTGGCTTACGATGTAATACTTTATATCACAGCATGTGAATGTACTGTCAATGTCTCCAAAAGCTAATACGTTTCAGATTGCTGGATGCACTAGCACAGTGCTTCCCAACCTTTTATGTTCTGCGTACCCCCTAAGCCATTTTGTCATATGATGAGTACCCCCTCGCCCTCACTCATGCTCTGTTCCTCAATCCAAATGTGACTACAGTCAATATATTTGTTATTATTACATTTTCTGCATACCCCCTGAGGTGTGCTCGCGTACCCCTGGTGGTACACGTACCCCTGGTTGGGAAACACTGCACTAGCAGCTCATGAGTCTACTTTGTGTTATGTGAATGCATTGTGTTCTGTTGTCTCCAAAATGTATCAAATAAAATATGAGTCCTTGGTGATTCCCATGAGGCTGGACTCAAAGGGAAAACACTGCAATCACAAAAAAAATCAAAAAATGCATTGCCCCAAAGTTTTTTCACGTAATGTTTTCAAGGCAAGACTCTCCTCTCTATTCTCAGTAACATGCAACCTAATTATTAATAAATGTGGTACAGACCTATTGAACACCATGTAAACAAAACAGTACATCACTTCACTGCTATGAGAGGAGATGCATAGCTGGAGGAGAGGAATGTAATGTATATGTAGAGGAGTGTATATTGGAGTGTATATGAATAGATGTGTGTATTCAGGGTGCCATTTGTCGGAAAACCAGAAGGGGGGATATGTTTCAGATTTTAAGCAAATCAATTGAATGGCATTGAACTGTGAAATAAAAACATGTAGAAAAAGTGGTAAAATCAAAACCAGAAGGGGGGACAATCCCCCCATCCCCCCCCCATACAAATCGCACCCTGTGTGTATTGTATGTGGATGTCTGAGGAGGTTTATGTGTCTATGTCTGAAAATGGTGTCTGTATGTATAGCAAATGAGATGTGTACTACTACAAGATCTAACCTGATGGAACTGAACAGTCTGAACAAATATCCCTATGGGGCAATAAAGAATCTAATCTAATCTTAACAAAGGTGCTTGCTTCTACATACCACATCAGGGAACTCCTCTGTCACCAGCGACATGATGAGGGAGGTCTTCCCCACTTTGGCTGTTAAAGGAAAATCAAGTTAAGTGAGTGCTGTCTACATTATACTGAGTCATCATTGCTATAAAAAACACTTGATCTGCCCCCAAAATAGCACCGTATCCTCATACATAATTGAAGCTACAGCCTTTATGCATTGTAACCCATTTTTTAACAGTTGTATGTAGGGCATTTTTTTCAGTCAGATTCTGAATACTGACCTCGTACACTATTGTCACAGAGTTGTTGGCACATAATGAACACTGGAATGCACTTAGAAGTTCATTTTTGACATGACAAACATTTGGATGTTCAGGTTTTAGACAGGTGAATTGTTTATGGTTTACCTCATGGCTGCTTGAGTCAATGGCAGCATTGTTCGAAGAGCACTACACTGTGGCTTCACTTTGGTTTGACAGTGTGCCAATTATGACTCCTTATCACTGCAATACTGAACTACAAAGTACAGAACGTAGTAGCTGCATGACGCATGTATGGCAATCACAAATGTTTCACAACATCAATCTTATCAGGCCTATGGACACGGCAAAATTACATTATTCAATGGGTAATGGGTATCCAAACGTTCATCAGATGTCAGATTCCACTTCAACACATCGACAGATGACAAGGAAGGCGGGTGGTGTAGCTGTTCGTCTAGCTTAATCAATGCTGTTGTGACAGTGACAATTAGCAAAGGACCAGCGTCAAGAGACGCGCAGTCAAAACATGCACTTTTCTTTGCGAGAGCACAGGCCATTATTAAAATAACGATGCTTTAATTGAACATTGAAAAAATCAGCATGCAGAGAAACTGCATAATAGGAATATATTGTCGATATGTTTCCCGTTGTGAATGCGCGGAGCTTTGCGTAATGTTGCGCGTTTTGCTGTTGATACGTGATCATCCATAATCGTTTCATCACATCAAGTGGTTGTATTTTTATAGGCTCCACCACCACATGCTTGTGAATGTGTCAACAAACAGAGCAACGGTTCAGCTTGTTACCCATCTAACACTTGACACTTCGACTTCGTGCCAGTGGTGGTGGTCCAACCAACAGCCCAATACCAACGTCCCAGACAGAGGAAATATTGCACTCACGTTCCCCTACGAGTAATATCCTCACGTCCTTCCTCATGCTGTCCAATGTGACCGTCCAACTCGATAAATCCCTGGTCGAAAAGCATTTAAGGTGTCATGCGGTAAGGCAGCAAGGTTGATGAAAGCATATCTGACGTTTTCAGAAGTGCGCAGAATTCCTCAGGCCCCGATGGATCGCCCGTGTCATCAGAAAAAGCTGCCTGATAAATTGGGCAGAAATAAACTGCTGTTTTATCAATGTGACCCCTGTCATGCAAGTGTCACGCTGAAACGGGATAAGTATTTAGCATGGTGCACATCGACATCAAAGCAGGTGGCAGTAGTTCCTTCTGTTCGTGTTTAGTTATCGGGTTGTCCGCTAGGTTTATTCAGCGTACACGCCTCCAACAGCTGACCTTGTAATTCATACGAGTAGCAGAGTGGGACATCCAGCACGGATTGCGATAGCACTATTCCAAAAGCCAGACATCCCTAGCGACTGGTTTAACACTATGAATAATAAAACAAGATATTTCAATATGGCATTAAAATACCATATTCCAATACAACAAAATGTCATTAAATTTCAAAAGACTTAGGCCTAGACAACAACAAAAAATACCAAAACAATAAAACAATGGACATATATTTTGTTTAATATCAATTCTTCAGTTTCTGTGGAAAGGACAATACGTTTATGAAAACAGAAGCATACAAAACATTCATTCAAAAATATATGTACAGCTCCATCACAAAACGGATATCTGACAGACAATAATGCGTGCACTGAAAATCTCTGGAGAGTTATGTGCATAACACTACACACAAGTTTATACTGTATATCCATTCAAAAAGCGGCTGCCAATATAATTCAAAGACAAATCTCTCTCTTGCTGTGTCCTCCTCTTCAGGATTTTCGGCGGTTCATGTCTGCTTCCACTGAAATTAAAAAAAGAAAACAAGTCATTGGGATGGTGAGTCATGCCAAACATTTCCGGCCATGAGCTGTGTCTGTCTTCTCTCAAGCTGAGATAATCAGAGTGTGATGAAAAATGAGAAATTATGATTATGATTACAGTGCCCAATCATCTTCTAAGCCAGTGGAATAGTCTTGGGACCAACAATTTTCCATGATCATTAAGTTGTGATGCAATATTTTGCTGTGTTGTCTGCATCTTCAAATAATAATCAAAATATATATCCATGCATTTGATAATATGCATCATCATTTCCATTGTATGCTGACATACAACATGCCCATCAACACGTTGAGAGGAGTACCTTGTTTCTCTCTCTCTCTCTCTTCGAGATCACAGTCATTTATTCAATACCGTATCAACAACCGACAATAAAAGGGTGAATTAATCAATTTTTACAGCACAGCTCAGTGACCCAGATTTGGGTCCCGACCAGCCAGTTTACAAACACTGTTCTTAGCCATAACATTGCTGCATTCTATTTTACAAATCAGCTTAGATTATAACACTTTCGTGATTGAAAATAATGATCTTTTTTTTTTTCTCCGCAATATCCCCGACACACACACAAAAAAACTAATTACACTAAAACTCATGTTGCCAATTAAAGCATTGCCATGCTGAGAGTGCTTGCGCCACCTTTCATACATTGAACTTGAACGCTTCTCTGCCAGGGGTCTGCAGGGGGAGCTGTTTGGCAATGTCTGGACTACCTGTCTGGACTACCTTTGTCCTGTACCTACTAGACCAGTATTTCTCAACAGGGGTGGCGCAGGCCCCCCTCAGGGGTGCCGCGGAAACGTGGGTGATAAATAAATGATGTAATATAATACATATTTGCCTAAATTGATAAGTTAATGTTAGTCAGTGGAATCCTTCATCTTCCATTTATGCAAAATAAAGTAAATGTAGGTCGCCCCAGTCAGCTGAAACTTCGAACGTAGGTTTCATGACCAAATGACCAAATGAGTACTTTTCTCAGCTTGTGTGGTATCGTATGCCATGCCATGCTACGGCTTGTTGGTTTGGGGTGCCTTGAAATTTTTCATGAATTGAAAGGGTGCCTCGCCTAAAAAAAGGTTGAGAAACACTGTACTAGATTACAGCCAAGTGTCATAACAATGGAAAGAGTGCTGCATACTTTATTTACACAGAGCTAGTGGAGGTGTATGATGGCAGTTGTGTGGTGCATGAATGAATGCTGTTACTGTCGTATTCCTAGGGAAACATAGGCTGGGCAATTGAGTAGCACCAAAGGCAGTCATGTGTAAGCTGTTATGGCGCCAGACATGTAGCCCAAAGGCTGCCGCTTTTACTGCCAACCTGCCAGGTTGGTGGGGGGAGTAATTAACCAGTGCTCTCCTCCATCTTCCTCCATGACTGAGGTACCCTGATCATGATACCGTACTGTCTCACTGCTCCCTTTCGGGCGCCATGGGGCACCTAAGTCACGCCCTTCTACTTCCGATCCACGGGGCTGGAGCTCTCAAAATTTTTGAATGAGAGTTAATGGAGCGAGTCAAGCTAAATCCTCATCCCGTTTGGCATGTGCTCCGGATTTCACATATGATGACAGTGAATTTGAAAGGTTTGGATTTGCGTCGTAAGACCACTCATTTTCGGCACGCAAGAAACGTTATTTTAGCTTTTGTGCAAAACTGTGTTGGAGACTACATGTGCGCCTCGCATATCTGACGTGAAGCGAGGCACAGCCAACCCTACCGCTGCACCGTGGCTTAAGTGGCTGCGCGTCGGACATGCGACGTCTGTTGTGTAGTCCAAATAATTACATATTTTTGCACACACACAACTCAAAAATCGCTTGCCAAGTGAAGTCAACAAGCACACCATTGGTTGTTATTAATTCTGAGACACAGCATATGTGTGATCTACGGGGAAATGCGAGGTGGGTCGGAAAATAGCTTTGATCAGTCCCATTACAGCCCAGTCAAAAGTTTTTGCGCTGCCAGCCCCATAAGCCGCCCGGAAGGGGTGGAGACTTAGGTGCCCCATTGGGGGCTGCCCCCTTGCACAGGTGAGGCATAAGTGCAATTTCATTGTGTGCTGTGTGCAGTGAACACTTGTGCGCTGTGGAGTGCTGTGTCACAATGACAAATGGGAGTTGGAGTTTCCCAGTTGGGCTTTCACAAAGACAGTTTTGTATTATTAGTTTTCCTGAGAATCCTGTATAATGTGATTAAATGACAGCTGTTGGAGGTGTGTGAGTAGGGCCAGGGTGTAGCACCAAATCTTGGGGCCTGTGGAAAAGTGGGTCACACATTGGGCACCCACCCTCAACTAAAAGTAGGCCCTACCATTGTAGGCACACTGAGCCGAAAATAAGCCATAGAGGACCATAACAAGAATGCCATTGGTCCGACATCCAATTAGACAGATATGCGCAATGCTCAGGCTACTGGGGTAGGCTACATGTGGTCACGACTTTTCAGACAAAAAAATACACACGCAAAAACGTGCCTTTACTAACGGTTAGGGTTAGGAATGGTTTTGGTTTGGGCATAGTTTTAATGAGTGTGGTCGGACTAATGGATGTCGGTCTAATGGATGTCTCTTTTTAAACGGCCGATACGTACTCAGCGTACAACTGTCGGACTAATGGGATGTCAGACTAATGGGCTGTCAGACCAATGACATGGAAACCTACCAATAGGAAAAAAAGAGGCATCGCACACCACAAAAGGCTTTCTTGAGGTGCTGGCTTCTTGTGCATACAACTGTTAAAGAAAATGAAAAGAATGCCGCACACTCTGCTCCATGTTTTAATGGTCTACTAAAACATTTAGCAGAGTGTACGGCATTCGTTTCATTTTCTTTAACATGGAAACCTAACAACCCCTGTGCGTGAGTGAGTGGTTCTTACTGGCATAATGCTGTGGCGTCATAGGCTGGGAGATGACCTGCTTGAAGGCCGCTATCCACTCCCTCTGGTCCTGCTCTCGCTCGCACATGAACACAAACTGCCGGTCCGGCGTGTCCACGGCGATGCCGCACTTCCACTTGTTACGCAGGGTGCTCTTGGGGACGCACTCCCTCGCGGCGTAGCCGTGAGCCTCCGTGCCGATGAACACCGCCCCCAACTCCAGGGCATCCTCAAATCACACAAAAACAAGGAAGGAATCAGATCAAATGTCCTTCAGTTACGCAAATTGCATAGATTGGGTTCCATTTCACTAAAAGTTTGCACTATGTACTGTACTGTATGTGTGAAAGGTAAAAACTCTATGGCAGAATGTGCTACAACTGTGAGGCAGAGTACAGTTAAGAATGTCAAGTTCAAAGCAAGACGTTCTAAGATAGAATTTTGGCAGCTCAAAGAGTCGCCAATCGCAAATCGTAGAAATCAAACACGGTTTGATATTTGCGACTGGTTCATATTGAAATAATTCAATTATTATGTTCAATTATTGTGTTCATTTTTGGGACTCACTATCTTCACACTTTAACTTTAACCAATACATACCATTGGTGATTTAAAGTAGAGAAGCCTTCTGTCCACAGGAAGAAGCATGAACCATCTTCTCTTGAAAGGTTCCCTTTGCTTGTGTAAGGAATAAAGAGACCACTCATTATAATTCCTGATGTTCTGAAACATAATGCCTACACCTAAATGCTTAATCTACTGTAAGAAATTGATCTTGCCACATAAACTGCAGAAAGCATATGAAACATACAGTATTTACAGAATAATTGCATATGGCAGATATTGCTACTAAACCTACCTTTGGTCCAGTCTTTTCCATGAAGCCCTCTTTGAGACTGCTTCTCGTTAGTAATGGTAACAGCTGGTAAGATAAAAGGAAAAAACAAAACAAAAACACAGACACAAATAATTGCTGAAACCCACCATAAAATTCACTCAAATGTCGCTCCAAACATTTGCAATAAAAGGTGCAACAGCAGAATGTCCATACCTGACTGTCATTGCTTGGAGAAAGGGCCATTTTCAGGTAGGCAAAGCGGGCACCTCGGATTGCATTAAACCAGTTCACAATCTCCTAAAAGACAGAGTTGAATGACACATACAGTCAGTCCAATAATCAATAAATATCTAACCATCAGTCCTCTTCATCCAAACAATTTGACTGTATTTGTTTTAGGCAATCAGAAGTGTCAAGATCAATTTCAGAGAGAAGTCTCAATTTCCTGAACTAGCTGATATAAAGAGGTAACATGTGCAGGACAAAAAGCAATTTTTAAAATAGTTCAAAACGACACTTTTGCAGACCTCTGTAGTTGGACAGGTGAGTAGGACATTGTCCCAGTGGGGTTGTCATTCCAGTATAAAGAATTGTTAACATTTTTTAAAAATAAAATGGAATGTTTCGCTTTTTTATTTTCCATTGAATGTTTTCGAGTTATTTACTCTGGTAGTTTTGTGGTAGTCTCAGTCTGATGAAAAGTTGAATTAGCTGATGGCAATGGGGATGCACACAACAATTTTGACTTGTAAGTATTGACAGCTCTGTGAGACACATTTGGCATTCGTTTGCACCAGGCAGTTTGCTCCTCACCTGACCGCTCTCGTGGTAGAGGAAGAGGTTTCTGGTGCGGTCCTCTTTGAAGTAGGATATCTGGAGGCCGTGCGGGTGGCCTATCTTCTCCGTCTGGAAGGCTGCGTTCAGGTCCCTCAATGGGATGACGGCTTTGGGCCCTCGCGACACCTAACAGGGGACGGTGTTTAAGGTGAGATTTAGACACGCAAACAAACCAGAGGACAAAATGTTGTCAAGGGGCTGGATTGTGCTTTTGACGAATTACTGTAGCTATTGTCCCTGGTTGAATAGTGAAGATAAAAGACAAGACATGGTTGTTTATTTCTTAAAAAAAAAAAAAAAAAAGAATTACCAAAGGCCAATCAATGTCAGGCATTTCACTATTCCCCATATACAGTAAAAAAAAAAAGTCCTATGAACTTCCTTGACAATGGCCTCGTTTACATGAGACATTTAATTCAGAACTAACTTCATTTAATTCTGAATGAAGCTTAATTCTGCTTTGAAAACACATGTAAACACTTCACAATTCAGAATTAAATGAAAGTGCCATGTAAACTCGACAGAACTATTTAATTCTGAATTACTAATTCGAAATCCAAAACAGCCAATTTTCTTGAATTATAGATAAATGTTTAGCTGAGGTGTATTGTGGGCAAACAAACTCCCCTTTGACCTAAAGAGAGTCGTGACTTTATTTAACAGTTTTTGAGTAAACAGAACAAGCCTGTAAAATACTGCTGACACCACCAAGAACTTCCAAGCCTCACACCTAGTTTTGACAGTCAGAAACACAATCTAAAAGTGGTGAAACTTGCTGATACTGTACATGTGTGGGTGGTAGCCAGCATTGTCGATACCACTGTCGTTCCACCGCACCACTTACATCCTCTTTGTTGTAGTACACAAGAGTGAATTCTCGTTCAGACAGGATGAATTTCCTCTTCAAGAAGTGCTTATTGTCCTTGCCTTTCTTCCATAACGTCCCCTCGTGGTGACCTGGTTTGAGATAATGAACAAGTGAAGTGAAAGCCCTCCTGGGAGAGTCCAATTCCCATTGACATTGTGACACAGCACTTCACAGCATACAAGTGCATATTGCACACAACCAAATTGCATGTATGCCTGACCTGTGCAAGGGGGCAGCCCTGAATGGCGCCCCAAGGGAGCAGTTATGGAGGAGGATGGGGGAGAGCACTGGTTAATTACTCCCCACACCAACCTGGAGGGTCGGGAGTCGAACCGGCAACCTATGGGCTACAAATCTGACGTCCGAACCACTCACCCATGACTTCCTTCACTCTACATGAATGCTTTTTGAACCCACATGTGTGACAAGGCTTATTTACAAGGATTCATTAGCTACAACCCATTGCCACATGGTTTCAGCTGTCCAACCAGATGATTTCCTTGTTGAATGATCACCTGTTTTCTAGCTCACCTGGTTTTACCTGTCCAATTCAACCAGGTGATTGTAACTTATGAATCTATACTGCCCACGTTCATCACTGTATCGTACGTGACTTGCAATGGCAGCCTGTATTTGTAATGGGAGCTCGAGCCATGGTTGACTTGAGTTAGTAGGAAAAAAGGATATATTTACCTGAACTGTAGACTTTTTGAAGGTGCAGATGCTCTCCTGTGAACTCTCGCCGTTCATATTTTGCTCGAATCCACTGCTCTCTAAGAACCCTTCAAAGTAAAAAAAATATGGTCATACTCGTATTGTTGTTTTACATCATTATCTCATTATGCTTATGCGCAGGTACCATTATACTATTGTTATAGTTAAGGCGGCCATCTTGACAACTAACAGCTTCCACTTTGACTAGGTGAATGTAATTTAACTGTGAATATAATTTCTAAAATGGCTTTAAAGAATGTAAGCTATTTCTTTTCAGTCTTTTCATTATATCATAATTCATATGAAACTGCACAAACAGGGCCGGATTACGACGGCCTGAGGCCCCTAGGCTACGGGTTGCTGTGCATTATTCCGGCCCTGTGCACAACATAACATACAAGATAATGGAAAAAAGACTTGTGTGAATGAGTGTATTGAAGCCGAAAATATACAAAAGAAGTCTAAGGTTAACTGGAGAGACAGACGTTTCAGAGCTAGTCCATTCTCAATGTCTCCAGTAGCTACTGGAGACATTGAGAATGGACTAGCTCCGAAACGTCTGTTTCTACTGGAGACATTGAGAATGGACTAGCTCCGAAACGTCTGTCTCTCCAGTTAACCTTAGACTTCTTTTGTATATTTTCGGCTTCAATACACTTTTTCACACAAGTCTTGTGTGCGCCTCCTTTTTTCCATTATCTTGAGTGATTACTACTTTTTGGGAGTGCTCGCACCAAGCAATACACGAGTATTAATTTCAAGGCGCAGACGCCGACCTTTGTTGGTCTTTTGTCATTCACAACATAACATAGCCATTACAGTGATACAACAATAGTAGCATTTCTCTGATGTCAGGTAAACCCCCTATTCTCTCGTGACTGACAAATAATAAGTAAATGATAGTGTCAATTGGGGAAATACAGTTAACAATTTTCATAAGGAATTGAATTTACACTATCAAAAAGTGACCTGAGCTGTGTTGACAATTGTATGGTTGACAAAAAAACCCATGAAGATGTTTCTGCTCTACTTCTGCAAAGCGTTCCCTCTGAATGACCTATTCTTCTGCAGTCGTTCCACTTCCCCATCATGGTGAAGAGACAAAAGACTCACACGCAGTCGTGTTGCTTCGGTCTGTAATAAAACGCGGGCACAAACTTCTCATAGATGGCTTTGACAGCAGAATTGCCATGCGCCCTCATAAACTGCACACAACAACAAAAAAAGAGAAAGCAGACATAAATTTCAAATTCCACAGGCAAACATATAATCACATAAATGGCACACAGAAAAAAAAAAAAACATTCAGAGAGCAGATATACTATAGGTTTCAAACTCCATAGGCAAACACATAACCACATAAACTGCACACAGCAAAATGAGAATGCAGATATAGGTTTCAAATTCAATATTTTGTAAACATGACTCTTATAACTATGACAGATTGATGCTCATGCAACCTCATAACCTGCACACAGGGGGAAAAAACTGAACGTAGATGTACATTTCAAACTCTCAGGTAAATAAACAATTGTTGGGAACATGCTTCACAAAACCTCATATAATTGTTGAACATGGTTCTGATCACAAAGTTACTGTACAAAGTACTAGGCTACCTCAACCATGTCATCTTCCCAGTTGTCCAGGCGTATTGACTTGATGCGACTGATGTCTGGCATGTCTCTGTGTGTGCCTGAGCAGGTCATGCATACAAAGATACCCAGCCTGTAGGACGCCCAGTCTGGATCTGTCAAACCACATCATAGAAGATAAGAAGGACAACAAGTAGTGGACTGATAATTGGATTCATAACTAACTGGATATAGCCTAGGTTGGTAAACAGAATGCATAGACATCCTCAGACACAAAACGTTGTAGGCCTATACTTTCCTTTAACAGTGTAATATGCCGTTAATAACATTACGCTGTAAAGTCAACGTCCTGTCAGTGGTAAACATTCACATATTATTGTATTATACAAAAGGGTTAAAAACATTAAAAAAAAACCCATCAGCACTCACCAGGCGCCTCGCAGTCAGCACAGAAGCTGTTGCTGGGCTGTTTCACCATATCTAAAAGGATATTCTTGTTTCTGTCCCAGGACCCCATAGGTGCAGAGATGAGGCCATATTATAGATTTCTATCCAACTATAGTCCTTCTTCCCATGTTACCACAGTTATGTAGTCCAAACGTCAAAGCATATCCACAATTTTATCACCTCTTCAGTTTTTAGTAGCATATATCATGTTCTGCACTTAGGAGTTATCCATCTTCAAAGAGAAAAAAAAGCAATATAGAAATAGAGGTCTTACTGTAAACTATGTTTCCTCTGTTTTCTTGTAACTACCCGAACTAGGACCCTGCCCTTAAACCTGAGGAAGTGAAACATCACGACACCCATGTAAACATGGAACAGTGTGATGATTATTCAGTGCAGTGGTTGGCTGCTTGTTCCTCAGTGGTTTTTGAACAAGGTAAAGTGGAACGTTAGTTCTTCGTTTTGAGTTCGACACGGATTGTTTATTAGCACGGACTGGCAGTGACACCTGTGTGTATGTTGTTCACGCTGTTTCGCCGAAAAAATACCATGCAGTGATAAAGAAATGTGGATCGCCAGGCGTCTTCCTTTTTCAGCGGTCCTGAGAGGTAGTTTTCAAAGACCATAGCAAAATGTGAACAATGTGACACTGCATATTTGATGTACAACTATGAATTATAAGATAGCCATGCTAGTTCACCTTGTCGTCTGTTATCCAACAGGCTACTTGGACATAAGGGGGTATGAGCGCTTATGCTGATTTTCATTGTATTGTCTCCGCAGGTCATTATGGATTACTCGGTCGTCCAAAGGGATGTCTACCCGAGATCAAACCCAGATTCCTCCAGTGCACATGTTGCTGGCGCAGTCGCATCACGGTGGCGGGCTTCGACGCTTTGAATGGTGTGTTGTCCTCTCCCAGTCCTGACACTTGCACTGACGATAAACAAACGCTGGACGCCTTTTACACATCTGACCAGCGAGATGTCATTCTACAGCTTCTAAACAACGCTTCAGAACCAGAACTTGCGGGCGTCAAGTTATTGAGGGGGCGTAAGTCTGTGAATATAGTGGACTACAGAAGTAAACATGGGCCATTCCAAAATTTAGAAAGTGTCACCAAAGTGCCTTTGCTGAAGCACAAAAGTGCACTCGTCGTTTTCAATGCAATTCTCAACCCACCCGAGAAGAAAGAGAAAAAGAAATCAAGGATATCCTTTGTAAAATACATCAGGCCTGAGGTTGATCGGGAGCAGTTAGAGGTAAAGTTGCAAAGGACTTTATTGCACTTCAGATTTTTTGCTTTTAAAAATGTTACTTACTGATTCCCTATTATTACTTTGCACATAGGCACCTGTAATCATCCATTTAGTAATGTGTTTATGTATAAGCAAATTTTCAAATGAAAATAAAACCAACATTTCACAAGGAGACATTATCATTATGCGTTTCTTCTTTATGGAGGCTACCTGTTTGACACCACATTTGAGAACACATCATACATTACGATATTTCTTTTACATGGTTAAATGGAAATCATACTTTGTTCCAGGATGCGGATTCCATCGTCTCCATCATATGTGGCACCAACAAAGTGGCATGGGCACATGTGGACCGCGGAGTGACCGTGCTGGATTGGCAGGCTCAGGACTGCAGCAGTTTCTTGACTGGCACGTACATGGCCTCGTCCTACTTAGCTGATGTAAGTAAGAAGCAATTCAAGTTTTACACAACTGTATTGCCTGCCTCATTTGCCCAGCTTATTCAAAGAGTGTAATTGAACTTCTTCCCCTAGGCCTGAAGATGTTGAGGGGGATGAAATGCCTTCAAGCTCTAAGAAGTTACTCACAGCTTAACTCTTGAACCACATTGTATTACCGGTATTGCTTTAATAGTTTCAAATACAACGTGTTTTGCCTTTTTCCCTCCCACCCAGATTACAGCAGTTGTGAAGAACATGCCCGACGCAGACTTCTTCATCATTGAGAAGCCAGGCATCACTGTTCAGAACACAACACTGTTCCCAGTCATGGCCCACCTCCGAACAGTGGAGGCCATGCTGTTTGCCCTGCTTACCCAAAGGCAGCAGGAGGCGGGCAGCAGCGGTGGTACATCGCCCAAAGTCCTCAACATGATGCGCCTGGCTGTCGGACGCCATTTCGACCTGATAGTGGGCGAGTCCCGAACCAGCGGCGCGAAGTTGGTCCGCCAGATGATGACCGAGTCGGTGACTAAGAAGGAACCCAGGGTGGTGTTTCCACACGACCTGCTGGTGAAATACCGCAACGCTTTCCAGATGGGAAGCCGCAACCGCGGGGAGGAGCTGTGCGATTCTCTCCTGCAGGCGGTGGCCTTCTTTGAGCTACTTGGGAAATAGAACTTGCCCTTTATTGGCATCCCAAACAACCATAGGACTGAAGGCCATGTCGCCATTTTGTGGCTCAAGTCAATGACAAAATGTGAAACTATGGCGGGTTGGTCTTGTATAGTATGTGCAGGTTGTTATGGGTATTTTGTACAGTACAAGAACGCAGCTGTTGAATCACCTGAAGTATTTGAGATTAAGTGTAACAGTATGTGAGAGGATACTGTAATAGAGGATAGAATACAGGAAGAAACACTGATCAGGGTTTAATATCCTACCATCACTCACTCAATGTTGCCTTTTCTCTTCCTGGAATGTTATGTGGTCACAGTCCCTCTTTTTCCACCAATTCCACTAATGTGAACTCAGAGACTGCAGATCTGTGTGTGTGTGTGTGTGCATGTTCATGTCTGATCCAACCTGAAGTCGAATGCCTGCTAAACCACAAACCTCCCGAGACGGCATGACGTTCAGCACTTGCCAACTTCAAAAAGTAATAAAATTGTATTTATTTGAAAATTGCATTGTGTCCTGCAAAACAGTTAGTCCATTATGTTATTACAGGAAAACAGATAATACATTCAATATATACACATAGAAATATGTACTGTAAAAAGACACTGAGAATTCATTGAGGTATGGTGTGTTGTGCTTGGCCCCCCATCATGGGAAGTCATTAGACAGGAGCAGTAAGGTGCTTTTGGAGAGCCCACTCTGGATCCTCCTCAGGTAGTGTGGCTGTCTGTGAGAGAAAAAAAAGCAAAAAAACAAACATGGTATGGCAACAGTACAGCAGTCTTTCCCTGCAATCAGAGGCGCCACCAAAAATGTTGGACCCCATGAAAGATTCGAATTTTGGGGGGCCTTAAGTCAGTGCTATCAGTGCATGGGCCCTTAAAATCCTCCCCCTAGCGGCACCCCTACCTGCCATATATGCTGTAAAGATGCAGCTCAGGAAATTACACATTATTATGACCCTAGAACAAAAGAAACCCCAAAAGGCAAATATTTGTTGAGTTACAGTATGTATTGCTCTTGTGATGAATACCCGTGCTGAAGAGACAAGTTCACATTTGTGGAAACAATATGGCACCAATGTTAGTAAGTATTTAGATGAAGAGCGAGAAGCTTATACTCAAAGATGTCCAGTTGCTATCACAAAGGCTCTTAAGATTACTTGTTGCAATAGCATTAGAATTAAGACTGTGTGTATACACAATCATCACAGGTACATCAGCTTTGGCTGGTTACCAGATAGTAGTACAGACCAAAACCTGGCATCATACCAGAGCGTTAAGATAACATGCCAACTTGAACCAGTCTATCACATTTGTGCATCACGACTTTGTATGTTAACTCGTGCTCCACAACGCCCTGTGACAGGTTCGGTTTAGGCATGGTTTTGGTCAGGGCACAATTTTGCCATTTCCCTTGCTTCATTCACTGTTCTTGGCCAAACTAAAAGTGGCAGAAACATTGCTTTACTGACAGGTAAGGGTTAGGCATGGTTTTGATCAGGTCACAGCAGGGCATTTTCGTGTCAAGCAACAGAAATACGCCGCAACAACAAATGCAGACACTGCGAGAACTGTGCAAACCTGGTCAAAGTGCTGTCCCGTGGTGTTGAGAAGCACGACTTTACTTGCAATGGGTTCGCACTTCAACATGGAATACACTGGTGTGAAAAAACATGCCTTTGCATGATTGATACCAGTCTGTTCATATGTTGCTCTCTCACCTGTGCCTGGTCCTGCCCTGCTCCTGCTGACTCTCAGACCTGCAGATGGTGCGCAGGCAGGGTAGGTAGTCGGTGATGACGTCCCGGCTGCTTCCCAGTCTACTGGATACTTTGCTGGAGAGAACTGTCTTGACGACGTCACCTCGCCTTTCAGTAGCACTGCAAAACATGAAGCACATTTGACATGCATAAAGGGACAACAAATACAGGCTAACAGAGGATGACTGATTTTTGCACAGGGATGGGCAGGTTCAGAACCTTAAATCTAGAGTTTTATTTCAAATGATGTACACTTAATTATTACACAAGCAGGGGAAATAACATGACAAGAGAAAAAGCACCATCATCAACATTTCTGGTCCTGCATTTAAGGAAATTAAACTGCATTAGAGTGGTTGCAGCCTGATCTCTCAGAATTCCGTGGAATGGACACGGATCTTTGGGACACAAAATCTGTGTCAGTTTCACAGATTTTGTGCTCCTGGACACGGCATCGTTTTCCGTGATGGACACACGGAAGTGCTTTCTATATTCCCACAGCACTGCGTTAAGTCCATCATTAGAAAATAGATACCAAATGCTAATCCTAAACAAAATAATGCCATAGCTATTCAAGTTGTGCCCTGACCAAAACATTCCCTAACCATAACCTGTCAGTAGACATATTTTTGAGAAATACCTTTTCCAGTTGGTTGATAGGCTATCAAATTCATGTAATAAACGAAAGAATACTAGCTGTGCCCAGACCAAAACAATCCCTTACCCTAACCTGTCAGTAAGAAATGTTTTTGCGAAAAAATAAATAAATCCTGATACAAACACAAGACTGTGGAAACAGAGCTGTGGAAATATAGAGAAAGCACTTCAGTGTGTCCATCACGGAAAATAAATCTGTGTCCAGGAGCACAGCATTTTGGCAAAATCAGTGAAACTGACAAGGATTTTGTGTTCGAAAGATCTGTGTCCATTCCACGGAATTCTGAGAGATCATGTTGGCGGCGGTACGGAGCATTACCTCATTTCACTTTGGTTAGGTTGACCCCAAAGGAGGCCATCTCTGTGTGGAGGTGGAGGTACGGTGAGCTGTTCCAGCAGCTGTTTCCACTGCTCTGTTCCCATCTCCTGTCCTAGGTCCCTCTGGGCCCTCGCCACGGCCTGCTCCATCTTCAAACAGCAATTTGTAAAGCTGAAGCTCTCCACTGCAGCTCTCATTTCAGTCGATTTGTACAGATACATTTCATTGTCCTCCTCTTGCTCCTCTCTGAGTTCATCTAGCATGCCATCTCTTAGTTCTGCTCCTAACCTGACAAAAGGCAGTCCAGGCAGACGATGCTGTCCGTTTCTCTTTGCTGCGTGCCCGTCCTGCGGTAAGCAGCAATCCATGAATGACAAGTCGTCAAGGAATCCCGCGAGGCTGTCTAAACACCTAGACACCAAGCTAGAAGAAGAAGCTTCTTTCTTTGTGATGTGCGTCTCAGTCGTCGTCTTCTTGGAACGCCCCATGTGAGGACGCCCTTTAGTGTCCTCCTTGGGCTGCGACCTCTGAGTTTTCAAAGACAGACAGCGTCTTTTCTTTAGCTTGGGTGCGTCCTTTCCACCAGGGGGTTTACCAACATCTGCACAAGAAGATGGAGATGGATTCTGGAGGTTCTTGACCCCCCTGTCTTCATATGACTCCGTGTTTATGTTTATAACCATCAGATAGTCTTTGAGGTTGGGTGAGATGGTGGTTGGCAGAGGTAAGAGTGACTCCATGGTCAAGTAAAGTAAATTTGTCTCTCTTTTCTGGCTTTCTGACAGGATTTCCAGGCATCTTCTGTGTTCAGACCTTGTCCAGTAATGGATCTATAGTGTAGGAAATACAATAAATCTGTCTGAGCATTTACACATCGGTACAAAAAAAGTTACAGCTACACATTACACAAAAACAATGGCATATATCATAGAAGTCTGATCTTCACTGTGACACTATAAACTTCCACATAATATTAAAAAGTTAACTCACTGAGGTCACATTGAATATCTTGGCTAGCTGGTGCACTCCCCACGTGTCCAGAACTTCACGGGGTGTTTCGGGACAGACACCACCACACGCAGGTTGACCAGCAAGCTCCTTTAACCCCTCAACAGCAGATTCCTCCTGGGCTTCCGGAAACTTCTTCGCACATGGACGACCGGGAGGAGTCCCAACTTCAAGCCCCTCACCACCTCCGCTCCTCACCCAAAACTGAAGCTGGAGTAGAGACTGCCGAATGTCTCCCAACTTTACAGACCACAGGGAGCAGAGGTCACGAGGGTCCGTCCTCACGCTTTCAGCCAGGCACACCAGCTGCAGGTAACAGCAAACCACTTCCTGTGTGAAAAACACAATCAATTCTAACAGTTACAATCGGTACAATGATGATGTTGAAAATTAGTACAAAGTCAAAACAAAGATATTTGAACCTGATATTTTGAACCTTAACGCAAAGGGCCTTTTAAAATGTAACATTTATCAGTACAATTATTTTTCATAACACCATCTCTTGAAAGTTGGTACAAATCAAAAGATATTTGGATTCTTTTGAACCTTACCACGGAGGGCTTCTTAAAATGTAGCTCTTCCAAGCTGCCATCAAACGTCCCGCCAAATAAAGGATCTTTGGACAACCAAATCATTGTTAGTTTTTCTTTTCCCCCAAATATCAAGGCAGACCATTTCATCATCATCATGGTATACTGACATTTAGGGGCTCCAGGTAGGATTAGAAGTTTAATATATCACTGCCCCGAGTCAGCCGATGGTTATGCGATTCATTAGTGAGTGAACAATGACTCTCGTAACCACTTCCACAGTCCACTGTCAGAAAACCCTGAATGCTTTACATACCGTATTCAGATTTGTATCAACTGCTGGCATTCCGTGATGAAAAACATTCTCACAGCAGGTTTATTTGAAAAGCATTTTTTCATTACAGTGTAGATTTTGAGACAAGCATGCCACTGGCACCGTGCAAACGACGTCATCCTACATTGTGCCCCTTTAAAGGACCAGTTCAGTCAATTTCAACATGCAGTTGAAATGCTCACACTACCCTGGACTTGTTTGATTTTCTTCTTCTTCAGCCTTGTCCGAGATCCTGGTCATTGTAATGGGGGCAGCGCTTTGTTTACATTTAAAAAAAAAAAACATTTTTATTTATTCCCAAAAACATCCAAAATGTTATACAACACCAGCAGACAACTAGCAAACAGTGGTACCTTTTTGGGAAAATATTTGGAGTAGGCCTATGTTACTTTAAAAAAAAAATGTAAACAAACTCTGCCCCCATTAGAATAGGTCATATCTCTGAAAGGGTTGAGCCGAAAAATGTGGCATCACTGGGTACTGACAAGTCAAGGGTAGCGTGAGCAATACAACAGCATATTGAAATTGACTGAACTGGTCCTTTAATATTTAAAAAATGTGAGATAAAGATGGGGTTTACCTGTGGTGGTTAGAACGACAGGTCTTTTGGTTGTGGACATGAAGGTCTTGATTGCAGAAATAAATCCTACATCTTCGCTGAAGATAACATCAACCTTGCAAATACGACAAGTTGGGAATTATTTTAGTTAGGGTTTTCCATATACATCACATTCATCTAAAAATGCAGTTTAGCTAGCTTCATATTGAAAAGCTTACCTCCTCAAACAAAATGAGAGACATGACTGTGGATCTGCCTGTCTTCGGAAGTGAGTGATTATTGATTTCAGCATCAACTTCCTGCTGTTTCACTGAAAAGTCTGCATCTGCATTCTTCTCATTTTTTGGTTCCTCACCTTCATCACCTGCTAAGGTAATGGATTAACTCATTTACTCACCTATATTATTTATGAAACAACTGATGAATAAAAGTTATTTGCTGAAAAAATGTACCATGTTTAACTTGATCAGGACCGTTTTCAGTGATTTGCTCTGGTTTGTTGTTCTTTTTCTTGAAGAAGTGTGTCAGATCCACAGACTTCCCTCTCTTCAGGGCACTTTTCGTATGCATTTTTGATGGCAGTCGACGAGTGGATGTTGTAAGCTTGCTGGGTAATTCGGTCTTACCTGCTGCCACTGGGAAAAATATGGTCATGTTACATTCAAGCCTGATGAAAATGCTTTTGTACTATCAAAACGTTGCCAATATGAAGAACTAAAACATATTCTTGGAGCATACACACTGCAGACCACTTTTATCACAATATACAGTTTTTTTGACTAGCACTTCAGCTATTTTGGATTTGGACACCCTTCTCCACTTTTAGATGTACTACATTCACCTGTACATGACATTTCTATTGAGATCTGGTTCTCCAGTGGAAGTCATAATAAACTTACGAGAAGAGGTGACGGGTTTAGTTGAGTAGCCAGCTGCAGCGGTGTGGCAGGTGAAGTAGGCCGGCTTTGAGGGGACGGAGACTCCAGTGGAGGAGCCCACCTGATGGGACTGGGTGGCCTCCTTCAGCTGGGAGAGAATGAGCCGACCACTGCGCTGAGAAGAGGCGTTCACTTCAAACACCTGCACAATCACACGAGACACTGTCAGCAGTAGGTTCACTTTAAAATTCACCTGGCTCCGCTACAGCAGCACCAGATAGTGCAAAAATTTTAAGTGCACCAAAAAAAAAGTCCACAGTGATATCGAACGTTTCTAAATCAATGCAATGCAAACAGCGAGGCATTGTATTGTTTTTCTTGAGATGGTACTGTACAATTATATGCTTCCTTTCTCCTAAAATTATCCTACAGCTCTATTCAATTTTACCTTGAAGCCCAGCTCCTGGGCACAGGCATACACCGCAGCGGTCTTTCCGATTCCATGCGGACCAGTGATGAGAACGGCATTACGCAGTTCTGACGACTCACAATCCTCCGTGACCATCTCACCCTCAAAGTCCCCACTATCCCAAGATTCTGAAAGAGAAGATACACATATTATCAGGTAGTTAGGGGCTCTATGTATTTAAAAGTAGTCAAGTTACTTTATTGGTACCCATGGGTTAACTGCTTTTGCAGTTTGAGAGAGAGATAGGTGTTCCTACGGATACGCTACAAACAGAGTAGAATAGCTAAATAACTAACTATAACTTGAATAGGTCTCTTTTACAACTGAAGCACATTTTCACCTTTCCTCTTCCTCGTTCTCATTTCTTCCTTCCTCCTCCTGCACTCTTCCTTGTCAGCTCTCAGCTTCCATTCCTTCAACCACCTGAAAGAGATGAACATCATCACTCAAGCACTTTCAATCTGTAGTTTTTTCAACTAAAACTGAAGAGAAGCTCAGCCCTTATTGACAATATGGACAATATGAGACAAACAGTGTTGTCGTGTACCCTCCTCCATAACTTTTCCAAGGTTACTTTGAGCAAGGCATTCCCTTATTTCTACAGGGAGACCTATGCCTAACTTTTCACCAAGCTGACGTAGAACCCAGCCAGCTAAATTATGTAATTTGGTGAAGTACAATTGACACTCAACATTGAAAAAAAGCTCCTTACTTCTGCAGTCTCTTCACTCCAACAGCATTCCCAGCCACCTCACTAGAGTGTGAAGGCTGGTATTTTTCCGTCCACAAGGCTTCTTCTCGAACACATTCTGATATAGAACAACAATGGGAAAATAATTTGACTATAGGTATATAAAATGACTAAGTGAATATTACTTGAACATGATTGCTACTGTATCGTACCAGTCTATAACCACTCACCATCATTATTATTGAGTTGATGTGTGTTTGAAGTCTCTGTGTCCTTCTTCCAGATGTCTTGCAGTGTCATGGTCACATTAGCGTTAGATGCCAAATACGTACTGCCACTATTGCCTTGCTGTTGCTGAAGCTTTCTCGTCCGGCTCAACCTACTCCTGCATGCCTGCTGCCTCCTGGGTGTGTAATCTGATATCACCAGTGGAGACCCTGTTGGGGAGCCAGGGTGAGGCAGGGCTGTGGTCTCCTCTGGTGTGTGGTGGTGGTGGTAGGTCCTACGCCTCTTGGGGGATATACCATGACCCGGTCCCTCAATCCTCCACTTCCTCTTGCCCCTGCCGCGATGGTCGGCCATTCCAGCTATGTGTGCATTTTGCTTTGATTCTAAGAGCAAAGAAGGCGGAAAACATTCTTGTCCTTGTTGACATACTCTATACAGTAGGTTGCAGGTTTTGATTTTAGTGACCGTTTAAAGTAAATTTGTTTATCTTGGGTCTCTTCAGATCACACTACATGGTTCCAGTGATCCATATCCTTGGTCTGTTCATCTCTCTTGAGATCAAGATAAACAAATTTGCTTTAGAGCGTGACAAGCATGTGTGGCGGTAAACAAGTGAGTTTTACAAAAAAGTGTATCCTCTCAATAGCCAAGCATGGTAGTGGGACTGACATGGTTTGGGGATGCATGAATGTTGTCAACATTGGCAATCTGAAATACACCTAAAAGAAACAAGCATGTCAACATGCACTGTGACTACTGAAGCAGATCATGATATTCTCCATAGGATTGCATTCAAATCTCACACCAATCTATTTAAGCCAGGTGCACAATCAAAATGTAAAAATTCAATGCAAAGAAAGGTTGAAACGCACACTGATGACCTCCCTTTTAATGCCTTTTCATTTCGAGACGATTCGAGCATTAATGTTCAAACAATAATGGCTGTATTTCGGTTTTTTTCTGAGTGAACAAGAGATGTAAGCGGTTAAATATGTTGTTAAAAGGTCACTAATCATTGTGTCAAAGTGAAATTTCTGTAATGCTTTCCTATGAAAAGATATACTCACAAATCTGCAAAAACTGTGAGGAGTGCACTCACTTTCGTGATATACTGTAGGTCATTAAAAATAGTTAGGTTGTGTTGATGCGTCCTAAAACTGCAGTGATTCCAGGACAGACATACCTTGGTTGACCCATTCTTCTTCTTGTTGTTTTGTGCGCTTTTTGGCGAGTGCAGTGAATAGTTTCTGAACTGGAAAGAGAGGGTTGGCCACCTTCAGCTCCTCCAGAAGCTGCTCAGTGACATCCTCTGGCAGGGCTTCTCTCCATCCCGATCTCTACAAAGAAAGACAGCGTCATGTCAACACATAATTACCTCTGCCAAGGAGGTTATGTTTTCGGTAGTGTTTTTTTAAATAGTATTTTTGTGGGACTTTTCAGCCTTTATTGGTTTTTGTGAGACAGGATAGTGGAGGAGAGACAGGAAGTGAGCTGGGAGAGAGAGACGGGGAAGGACCGGCAAAGGACCCGGACCGGGAATCGAACCTGGTACAGTGGTACCAGTACCTAATAGGTCCGGGTTCGAATCAAAACAGGTCAACTAGACTCCCCTTCATTTCAATAACACAGTGTATGGGTCAACATGTTCTGGTAGTTGCACACGTCAGGGTGGCATAACGACAGCTAATGCCACTATCATATGGATTATATGATTTTTGTTTTGTTTTCTTTTCTAAAGTGGATTACCTGTGGCTTGATCGAGAGATTCCTTCGGACACTGCGTCTGTCTATCTGTGTAGTCGACTTCGCTAAAAGGTTACTGTCAGCATGATGCGAGACACCGGAGAGACACCTGGGTGTTGGTTGTCTCAGGTGTCTTAACAGAGGTGATGCCGGCCAGGGAAGACACCACAGCTGATCGTCTGTAAGGGATAGACAGAACAGACCTTCACATAGACGCACACAGTAGTATGGTCAAATGGCACACACAATATTGGGGAAAAAGTGACATTTTCTAACCGTTTGTGTTTTGTAAAACATGTCCGCCAGGTTGAAGTGGCCTGTATGTTGGTAGTTGAACAGCACCTATGGCACCACCACCATGTAACTTTTCAGCTCTTTCTGGCTGGTGGCTTCTCTGCAGTTGTCGTGGGAGATCAGTCTGACCCTTGTGAGGTAAGTGGGCGCCTTGATTGCTTGACATGCGAGACTGACTCAGAGTGGGTTTCACATCTGACTTAGAAGGCTGGGGATGCTGCTTCCGTTTGCCCAATCCACCTGCAGGTGATGGACGAGCACCAATAGTTTCAACTTCCACATACTGGCTGGACTTGGTGCTTAATGTCTGAGAAAGGGGAGACACACCTTTGACTAAAATATGCTTTGATGAAATGCTTCTGGTGCCTTCTTTGTCTTTTGACGCTCCCAAAGTGTCAGTTGGCACAGTCTGAGCTGAGTTGTTTCTATGGCATTTCAACAGTAGGCCTAATGGTGTAACAGATGAGACTGTGGCCACACAGTCCTTTTTGGAGGTGTTTGTTGCCAGGTCCTCCTTGGTTCCTGTGATTGCATTGTGTGTCCAAAGGAAGTTCTGTTTCCCAGAACTGTCATCAGCCTTTTGGCTTCGTTGGAGCTTCTGATGTGAGGCATGTTTCTCGAGTCTCTGATTGCCTTCTGTGGATGTGAGGGTCACGAAAAAGTCAGCGATGTTACCAGCTCGATGCAGATTGGCTTTAGTTTTCCTCTTTGTAGATGATGCCATGTGGAAGAAGGTTCCTTTACTTCTCTGCAGTTAGATTCGTCTGACAGTTGCATTGTGCTGTACGATAGCAGACAGTGCTAAACAAATGGGACATCTGCGATTTCTGCTGTGCACACCACCAATATTTTAAAACGAAGCATTCACATTCCTTAGTTGTCAAAAAGCAAACTGATTACCGTTGACTTTTAAATGCACACTACCTGAAATGTGCATACAAAGTAACGAATAAGAAATTCCACGTTCCCCACCGACACTGCAACAACGTCGCCTCCGTTGCCATGAAACGTGTTACATTGTTGCAAGTTCTCTGATTACATTGTTAAAAGTTCACAGATGCATAGAAGACATTACCATTTATCGGCTAAAACAAGAGACCGAGACGTAACTTTTCACAATACACAATCACCGCACTTCATAAGGGCAGACCGACAATGCATCCCGCCAAATGAACAACATGCCGAGCAGGAAACAGCTCCACCAATCGGTAGACTAGTCGAGTATGAGGTCATTGTAGACGCCGCCTTCTCAAATTGTGGTGCAGACACCTCGTGCGCCTGGCTGGACGTCTACACTGTTTACGTGTTGTTCATGTGGCAAAAAATTAGTTATTTCATATTCTACATCATATTGACGTAGTAACCTACAACTGCCATAGTACTTCATAATACTATGGGGCTACATATGACTTATCAACGGCTCTTTGAAACAGGCAGTCCACAAGGCAAATGGGAAATGATAATTTATTGTTTTATTTCAAGACAAAAGTTGCATGGAGTATTTTTTGTCTGAATGATACTTTCACCTATTGTACTACGGGTATACAATTCAAAAAGAGGGGAAAAAATAACAAGATTGCTGCAAATGTTGCACTTTGGCTTGTGTTGAGAACCCATAAGTAACCATCTGTTCCACATTCTGCCTCAGCAAAAAAAGCATTTTCTTTTCCTTTTTGAGGGGTGATTATGGTGAAGGTGGTTGTGGGATATTGACAAGTGCACCATACATTGTGGAAAACATCCAAATAAACAACTGCTTCAAATATAAACACATTTTTTTAAAAAGCGCTCTGCTTGGTTAAACGGAATATACATATCTATTCAGAAGTACTGTCTGGTGGTTAAGGCCGCTTTCACACCAAAGTGGAGAAGCGTTGCGGGACGGAAGCGTTTTTTTACTGGCGGTGGTGAAAATACATGGAAACATATCTGTCCTTCCACACCAACCGGCGGTAGTCGGGCGTCAGCGGTGCAGCCGGCCTAAGAATGGATGGCTTAGGCCGGCTCCACACTAAAGCGTGGCGGAACGGCAGCGAGATGATTGAGGTCTTTCTGCTAGTTTCGGCTGGTGTTCTACTCAGCTTTTCCATTCATTTGAATGGGACACCGCCGGTCGCTGCCGTCCAAAATTATTGGAAAAGTATTTTCCAAATGCAGCGCGGAGTGGAGCCTGCTCCCGCGCCGCTGACGCCCAACTACCGCCGGTTGGTGTAAAAGGACAGACATGTTACCATGTATTTTCGCCACCGCCGGGAAAAAAAATCGCTTCCGACCCGCAACGCTTCGCCACTTTGGTGTGAAAGCGGCCTAAGTTCAGTGATGGGCAACCTGGATTCATTAGTTAGAATCCAGTGCCATATATTCTAAATGATGAGGTTTTTGCCTGTCCAAACAGGCAATTAGCCTACCTGGTTGGATTGGAATATGTGGTAATTGGTTGTAAATTAATTCATTCATGCAGGTTGCCCATCACTAACTTAAATGGTTGTGATCTTGTATGGGTGCTAGTGGATCCTGGAAGTGAAAGTAACAAATAAAAAACAGAACCACATATAATTTTTACCATTTCTTGGGATACAGATTTTACAATTCTGTAACATCTTCAAAACAACCCATCTCTGAAAAGTGTCTTTCTGCCATCGTCCTCAGGTTTAAAGAACCCAGTCCCTGGTGGGAATCTTACCATAAAAAAATAACCTTACCAAAATTACACAACAAATAGAGGTGCATGAAAAGAACAATTCAAAATAAAACGTCCATTTATACGCCTAGCATATGGCGAAATTCATGACAATCATTAAAGGGGGGCGGGGGGGAAAGAGGCCCTCAGAACGTTCTGAAGAAAAGTGACCATCCTCTGAAATGGGGTAGCAAGACAAGTGCTAACATGTGCTAATAAAAACAGACCACTGATTCCAAACCAGGGGTACATTTCTCGAAAGCATAGTTTCTAACTACGGTAGCTACTTTGTTGGTTGCAATGCAATTTTCCATTGTCAACTACCTAAGTTGCTAAGTAGCTAACAACTATGCTTTCGAGAAAGGCACCCCAGAAAAGTATTCCAAGAACGTGGTTAAGTGATAAACCTGGCTAGGTTAACCTACAGGAAGTGGTAACCCTGCTGATGCGTAGCCCACAGCACATGTGTAGCCCCTTCAGTTCAGAAAATAAGGACTCCAGGCTCTTCTCTGACATGATTTACCACTACCTCAACTTAACCCAGTTAACTACTGAGCCGAGTTCTTGGAATACCCCCCAGGTTAATGAACACAAATGATCCGAGAAGACTAATAGTAATTCCCATCCTACGACAATTCATGTCATCTGCGACTGAGCTTTTTTTCTCCCCCTGATTTATTAGGCGAGGAGGACCACCATTGACTATAATAAGCCTTCATGATTGTGAGGGAAGGAGTGTGTTAATCCAATAATAATGGATTCTTATCCTCCTACTCTGCATTCCGAGTTCATTTTTCAGGTTCCACTCTCAATGGCTCATCATTATCAAAAGTCTTTAACAAAAGACGTCACACTTCATACAAGTCCTCCGAAACCGAACAAAACAAAACAAAACAAATGGGAAACCAGTCTTCCTCTGGCAATTGTATGGTAGTAGAAGGTGTAGAGGCGAGGGTTGGGCATCGGGGTCGCGCATTGAGGTCGTCACACATTGGGACAAGTCCTCCGAAAACCGAACAAGAAGAGTAAACAAAAACAAAACAATAACAGGAAACCAGGGGTGTGTTTCTCGAAAGCCTCTTTGCTAACGAAGTTAGCAACTTACTTGGTTGCAATGTAATTTCCCACAGGCAAACTAATAAGTTGCTACGTGGTTAGCAACAATGCTTTCGAGAAACGGTGTCCAGTCCTCCTCTGGCACTGACGTGGTGGTGGTGGTGGTGGTGGTAGGAGGGCAGTGTGAGGTCAGTCAGCCATAGCTGCTATTCCCGGCTCGGTTCACCCTCGGACGTGTCCTCCCAAACCGAACCAAACAAAACAGGCAATCAAAACGAAATAAACAAAGGCGGAAAACCAGTCGTCGTTGGCCTCTGGTCAATCGGCCATGCCGCTCTTGGTGCGTCTGCCGTGCAACGACACGCCCGAGGCCAGCGTGTGCCCGTTGCAGACCGTGTGACGGTGGCCATGGCCGTCGTCGGCCACCACGGCCAGCGCCAGCGCCAGCTCCTCGCCGGTCAGCTGGTCGGGCAGCGCGTCGCGGATCTCGTGCAGGCGCGCCATGGCCCGGTCGATGGTGGCTATGGTGACCAGGTTGAAGTCGTGCATGCTGACCAGGTGCAGCAGGAAGTTGCGGCGCAGGTGGCGGCGGGCCATGTGCGAGCCGCACGTCTCCACAAACTGCATGATTGCGTCCTGCATCTGGTTGTCCGCGATGAAGCTGAGTCGGAGGGGAAATGGGGACCAAGGAATTAGGAATAAGGTCATAGGCTGTAGAGATCACAACAAAAAAAGTGCATTCACAGCGATAATAGCTCACTACATGGGTTCACCGTGTTTGTAAACACGATATTGTGAGGAGGGGCAAGACACTGGCAGCCAATCACGTGAGCTAATTTTTTGACAGACAGCAGTTTCCAACAATCGGAGGTTGAATTGTGCACAGTTAGTTTCGCGCAGTCAGGAGAAAACAAACATTTAGAACCCATCTATAAGCAGTGATGGGAACCAGGCTACTGGATTGGAGCTTCTGACTCCCAACAGACATCTCTGTGTAGCTCTGGAGCCCCCTAGTGGCGCTCATTACACACAGAGCTCACCAAGCTGCGTGGAACTACAGGTCGTGCAAGAGCCAGGCAAACAATCCAGAGCCAAAAAATCCCCAATGACCTGGTTTTACCTGTCCTATTCAACCAGGTGATTGCCTAACTCAGTGTTTCCCAACCTTTTTTGTCTTGTGTACCCCCAAGCCTTTTCGTTGTGCCATGAGTACCCCCTAAGTCAAGTTCTATATCGCTTTCTCCATCCCAATGTAACTAAGCTCCATATATTTGTTTAAATTTATTTTTCTCAAATACCCCCTGCAGTGTGCTCGCGTACCCCTAGTGGTACACGTACCCCTGGTTGGGAAACACTGGCGTAACTGGACAGGAAAAGCCAGGTCATTTGGAAAGTAGTATATCACACTGGAGTGTAGCTTCTGGATCCTGGTTACCCATCATACCTGATGTAAGGGCAGTTGCCCACTGGGGACTCAGGTTCAAGTCTGCCCAAACCCAACTCTAAAGGTGCCGGTATGCTTGCTGCAAGATACGCGAGCGCGTGTACGATTCGTTCATGAACGCGGTAACGTGCGTATTTAATGTCAATTTCGCGCGCGTTGGACACGGCAGCCAAATGCGTGCGTCAGGTGCAATATCTTCAAACTCGCTGGGTGCGATCGTAATATGGACTGCGCAGTTCCACGCGCGTGCTTGATATGAACACGACAATGACAATGGCAGCAACTTTTAAGAGCGTCTCATTGAGTTTGTCCGAAATTTCAAACGTTTGTGATCATACTTCCTTGTTGCACTTTGAAAAGGGAGCATGCACATACAGGAGTAGTAGCAGTATTCTTTCCTTGCCCAGGGAGCCCCTCTTTTTGTTTTGTTGTTTTCCTTGTCATCTGTGTTCTCAATTTCCCCATCCCAATGCTGCGTGCTCTCTGCCCCCTGGATGATACCGCCAGTATTTTGCGTCTTGGTCAACTGCTTTTGAAGCAAGCATGTGCTGTCGGTTGCTCGCGGTGACGTGCGTAATTTACAGCTCGCAGCAAGCATACCGGCACCTTTACCCTTCTCCCTCACTCATTTTCTGTATCTCTTCACTTACAAAGGTGTACTGCTCCAGAGGCAGCCTTTCCTTGCTTACAAAGGATCTGGATCTTACGGTTTGGGGCTCCCCCCTTGCACTGGTGAGGCATAAATGCTATTTCGTTGTGTGCAGTGAGCACTGTGTGCTGTGTCACAAAGAAAATGAGAGTTTCCCAGGTGGGCTTTCACTTTCATTTAATGCACTACAGCCTAACAGGCACATAAATAAACAAAGATAAGCATGCTTTACCCATTCTTCATGACATGGAGATTCCATAGCTTCATCACTTCCTTCTCGCCCTCATTCACGTCCGTGAACTCCTCGATTTGCTGCAGCGAGAGACCCCACAGTTATATTCAGTTATAACATCCCAAGACAAAACAAAAAACAATGGCATACTACTTCCATCTTTTACATCCATCCACAACCCTTGAGTTGAGCATTGGCCACCACCATCATATATTTCGGAATGCTTTCAGTGTGGTTTCAAATGATGGCTGAAGGCACACTCAAAGCACCATCTGACCACAGTCTGGCTTTCTCAACAGTGTGTGCATTCCAATATGCGACCTCCCTTCCTCCACTGGTGCTTATGGCTTCACATTTTGCTGACGCCACCACCTCGGTGAAGAAAACAATTACGTTTCCCCGCTGTCAGACTAGCCACAACACTTTTTGGGGGACTATTCTTCGTTCACCATCCCGATTTCAAATGAGAAAATGACACTAGAATTGTGCTTTTGTAGGATATTGAATTCATTTTTTGTCGTTGGTGACATCATCATGAGGTCACAAGCAGGCAAGGGAGGAAGGAAGTCCACATATTGAAATGCACATAGTGTTGCATCTCTAGCAGTGGGTCAAAGTGTTTGCTCTCTGTTGTTGTGAGTGGTCTCCTCCTGGTCCCCCAAACACATACATGCTCATCACAACACAATAGACCCCTTTACTGCTTGTACACAGATGTGACGTAATCGGGCGCATTGTTGGAGCAGAATCGACCATTTAACGCACATTTGTAAAGAAACCAGCCAGGTGCTTGTTTACGAGATAAGAACACAGATGGTCACAATAACTTCAGATATGAGGTGGGCGCCACAAACATGGGAATTCCTGATGATGACCTCAGTCCAGTGGTACGTTTAATTGATTGTAATCACAAACATCTCCTATGCTTCTGGAACAGCCTATTGCCTCTCGGAATAACGCAACACGTGTACTTTTTGGGATCACTATTTTTTTCACAACACTTCAGGACGACATGTCGTCTCTCTTCAAGGTCTGCACTGTCTGTTTGTGTGTGTGTGTGTGTGTGTGTGTGTGTGTGTGTGTGTGTGTGTGTGTGTGTGTGTGTGTGTGCGTATGTGTGTGTTGGAGCCAACAATGTGCGCACACTCAGTCACTGAACACGTAACTACCAAAGGGGTCTATTAGCACATGCAATGAAAGGTGCATAAATTTACACATGGTTCTCTCTGTACCATAGCACATGCATCTTTACTCATCTATGGTACCTAACTCCACACTGCTTCAGGGACTGTAACCAATGTTCTGTACCTAAAATGACTAAGTCGCTTTGGATAAAAGCATCAAGTAATGCAATGTAGTGGTGTAATTCTCTGTCACACACACACACACACACACACACACACACACACACACACACACACACACACACACACACACACACACACACACACACACACACACACACACACACACACACACACACACACACACAGTAAACTGCCGTTAAGTCTAAATTCCCTCTTCCATACCATGATGGTCTTCTCTCGGAGCACACACACACACTAAACACTACATTCCCTCTTCCATACCATGATGGTCTTCTCTCGGAGCCACTCGGGGTCCCTCTCGTCCTCGCTGTCCACCTCCATCTCCTGCGGCCGGAGGGGCATGCAGCTGTCGCTGTGGAAGTACAGCCGGTTGTGGCCGCTCACGTACGTCCGCTGCTGCTCCGGCTCGCCCTCCTCCGACTCCAGGAACTCGGACAAGCTGGGCTTAGTGCGCTTTGGCCTACGGGGAAAGAAGAATACATCATACTCATCATCATCATCATCATCATCATCATCACCACCACCACCACCATTCCAACAGGCTGGGCTTAGTGCGCTTTGGCCTACGGGGAAAGCAGAATACATCATACTCATCATCATCATCGTCCTCACTACAACAAGCTGGGCTTAGTGCGCTTTGGCCTACGGGGAAAGCAGAATACATCATACTCATCATCATCATCATCATCGTCGTCCTCACTACAACAAGCTGGGCTTAGTGCGCTTTGGCCTACGGGGAAAGAAGAATACATCATTCTCGTCATCATCATCACTACAACAAGCTGGGCTAAGTGCGCTTGGGCCTACGGAATAAGAAGAATACCCATCATCATCATCATCATCATCATTACTCCAACAAGCTGGGCTTAGTGCGCTTTGGCCTACAGAGAAAGAAGAATACATCATCCTCCTCATCATCATCATCATCATCACTACAACAAGCTGGGCTTAGTGCGCTTTGGCCTACGGGATAAGAAGAATACCCATCATCATCATCATCATCATCATCATTACTCCAACAGGCTGGGCTTAGTGCGATTGGGACTACGGGGGACAAATATATCATCATGACTCCAACAAGCTGGGCTTAGTGTACTCGGGCCTACGCATAAGAATGCTGCTACTCATCATCATCATCATCATCATCATCATCACCACCACCACCACCACCACCACTCCAACAGGCTGGGCCTAATGTATGTGGGCCTACAAATATGCCATGCAGTAGACTTTGGACCAAAGTACCTTATCAATTGCAATAGAGATGAACACTGCTTCTGTTAGTTTTTTTTTATAACATGACACTGTCCATCACTGTCTAATGTCCATCAGAAGTAGGTAGCAATTATCGCCAAACCAATCGTGTATTTGGAGCGGACGACTGAATAAAATCCCTTCCCATTGTAAGAAAAGTTCAGACCAAATGCTTTCCCTCCACGTTCTGGCAGACCCAGTGAAGTGAAAATAATATCCGCATTCTTTGCAGCAAAGACGGCTCTGTTAGTACTCGCCTCAACAATTTGAGTATAAATACCTCTGCAACATCATATTAGGTCTGAAGCTGGTGAAAAATGCAGTATGTAGGTGGTACCCAGCTCAGATACAGTGGGTGAGCATGATGAGGCACCAGTATTTGCAATGTTGTGATGCTAACCTCATGCTACATGTGAAAGTATGTCTTTCAACATGCCATGTACTGTACACCAACCATAAACAAAGTAATGAGCCAACTCGCTTCAGAATTTTCAAGACATTTTCAAGTTTGAATGAATGAATGAATGAATCCTTAATTGCCCTGAAGGGAATTTGTCTTCCTTTCAAAAGCTACACAACAAACGATACTTCAGACATACAGACCAGGGGCATATACTACAAAGCTGGTTCATGATAAGTTAAGGTTAAGAGGTAAATCATCTAATAGAAGAGCCTGGAGTCCTCATTTTCATCTTGTATTAGATGATTTACCTCTCAACTTAACCTGGAATTATCCAGAACCAGCTTTGTAGTATAGGCCCCAGCACAACAACAGCCAAGAGCAAAATAGGAGTTCACTTCAACATGTCTTTAAATGACTAATACGGTAAGTGATGCCAAACAAACAAACGGAGCAAGTTCCTGTGTCCTCACCTGCATACCAGGATGTGCGTGACGGCCGTCCTCTTGACGGGGCCGTTGCGGCTGAAGGCGAAGCCGGGCTGGCTGTGAATGTCCTGCGGGTTGCCCACGTACGAGCCGTCGTAGCACTCGTTTATAGACACGTCTATCCGGGCTCCCTTGGGGTGAGGCTGCGGAGGGGAGGGGAGGAGGAGGAACAGATGGTGGAAGAAGTCATCAAACATGAATTCAAAAAAATAACTCCTTACACTCTTACACAAAATCACAGACCATTTCTAAGGTGAGGTCATCCTGACTCATTCAGAATCCCTGCTCACAATCACTGTGGTTTATTCAGTGACTGTAAGTCAATTGCAACACTATTTTCATTTTCCATATTTTAAAAAATATAACAGTAAGATCTTGCTAAGACCGAAAACACCAGAGGATCGTCTTTTGGCGCTGTGAATGGTCAATCAACATTTTAGGGTGGACCTTAGCCAAAGGTCAATTGGTGCAGTGTCACTCAGCGTCAGTATAGGTGGACGCAGGCTAGGTGTTCTACTAACTGTTCTAGGGCGTTTCTGGTGTTCAGAAAGCAGACTGTATCCAGTGGTGATGTGGTGCTCACCACGTAGTTGAATATGAATCTGCTGTGCGAGAGCTTGAGGTGCTTGAGAAGGCTGTAGAGTTTGCGGCAGTTGAGGGTACACCAGGGGCAGTGCAGGTCATCACGAGCCTCCGTCTGCTGCCGCGTGTTATTGTTGTACAGAAACTGCATGGGAAACACACACACACACACACACACACACACACACACACACACACACACACACACACACGCACACACGCGCGCGCACACACGCGCACACACACGCGCGCACACACGCGCGCACACACACGCACACGTAGGTGAGTTGGAATTACTTAATTGCACAAGCAGAGGGAATGCACAACAGGTGCATTCATAAGCTGGAATTGACCCGTGACATAAATGGAACTGTTCAGAAATAAAAGTGACATAAAGTGCCCCATCTTGCTCTCCCACTCTTTTCCTGTCTCTCAACCGTCCTTTCAGCAATAAAGACACAAAAATCCCTTAAAAAAAACTTCAAAAAAAGAAATCAAAATGGTGAAAGGACTACATTTGTTTTCAAATTAGCAGCAGCCTGATCAAAATCTCTTCACACATTTGAAAGACAACAAAATATCACAAAAAACATCATATATTCACTGGAGTCTTATTTCCATAGTTGACGTTTGAATGGAAAGCTCCCCACTGATTGTTTACCTGATAAAATATCCGCAGTTTCTGCCGCGGTTCACACACCGATAGCTCTCTTCTCGTTTGAATGCTGGTGCTGACGGAGTCCTTAACAGCTGAAAGATACATCAAGGATGAATAAAACAGTCCGTGTTCTTAGGGATATCATGGGTGAAGTGCAATGCTTTGCAAATGCATGGTATTTTGTATTTCTTTAGTGAATGACTGGAAATAGTTTGTGTTGCTAGGGTGCAGATCTGAGCATCTTGGTTATATTCCTTTACACAGGTCAACTAATCTTAGTTTAGTTTAGTTGTTAGGTACAGATACATAGCATGTAGATCTTTCCAATCTTTGCAAGAACATTTTGGATTGCTGTTCCAAAACTTCCTCACGAAACCGCACTGATCTGAGCGTGTTGTTGGGTATAGGATGTTCTCTTACCCTGTGGCGCGGATCGGAGCGTGTTGGGCCGGCTCTCGGCGGCGCTGGTGTCGGAGTTGCGTGTGGACAGGGGCCTGGCGACGGGGGCCGTAGCGGGATCGTTAGGGTCACCTGTCCAGCGCAGCGTGAACTGCAGCGTGGGCCCCTGAGAGAAGGTCTCGAACGGGGGCAACCTCTGTCAAATGTTTATTTTATGTTTATTTTTCTGTATTATGTGTTAATGGGTTTTTTGTACGTTTGTAAGTGTCAATGGACAATCCTGGATAAATAAAAGGATAAATAAGATCAAATCATTCACCCATCAATACACACACACATGGTGTACCAACAGGCTTGAAGCAATCCAATTATATTTACGTCAGTCAAGACATAAGGCATACCAAGAAACTTAAAGGGGAGTGGTGTAAATTAATTTACATTGTAGCCAAACATAAAGACACACACAAGGCATGTAAAATTACCAATCATCAGGGCACAGCATTACAATAAGCTTGAATATGTCTGTGAACAGTTTAGCTGTAGGAAACTGGATTTCTTCTTTGAACTTCATGCTTCAACTTTCAAGACACTTTGAAATTCAAGTACATCACACAAGATCAGCATCAAAGATTTTTTTTTTACCCGTGGTCCTTTCCCAAATATTCACACTAGTACCGGCGGCGGTACATAACGGTAAATAATGGTATAGGATTGTGAGTTTCGCATCACACATACAAGAAGTCTAAAATGTGCTGAAACCCAGGTACTATATGTTAAGTCCAGGCAATTAAATGAACAACTCCAAGCATCTGACTCTGTGACATATTCCAATTTCCATTGGTGTTTTTCCTCAACAATTTTTCGAGAAAATAAACCACCAACAGAAAGAGGGTGATTTCCAACTGGTGGACCGACTGACAGAAATAGCGCCATATGGAGTCATTGCACATATCACAAAAAAAAGTGGTAACGCTTTATAATAAGGTTCTTCTAATAAGCGTTTATAGTCACTAGTAAGCAGGTAGTAATACCCTTACAAGTGCCCAATAACATGCTTATTAACTTTGTTAACATCTTATGAGCTGCTTATTATGTGTTTATAGTGGTTTATTTTTTTAGTCTCATTATTTACATCGGTACACATATCCATCTTGATATGCTGACTAATACTAGATATGGAGGCGTCGAGAAAAAAACAAAATTTTCAGGATGGCTGCCATGTGTACCAATTTTTATGCTTTTACTCAAATAAAGTTACTCATCAGATGTTAACAACGTTAATAAGCATGTTAACAAAGCATGTTATTGGGCACTTGTAAGGGTATTACTACCTGCTTACTAGTGACTATAAACGCTTATTAGAAGAACCTTATTATAAAGCGTTACCAAAAAAGTCTGAATAAAATCCTCAAGTGAGTGACGGTGGTAAGGCGGTCTGACCTTTCCGTCCAGGATGGTCTCCCAGGTGGTGATTAAAAAACAAAAAAACTACAAAAAAACCAAACCTTTTTTTGAGAAAATAAACCACCAACAGAACCGGGTGATTTCCAACTGGTGGACCGACTGAGAGAAACAGTGACACATGACTTAAAAAAAAAGTCGGAATAAAATCCTAAAGTGAGTAACGGTGGTAAGGCGCGGCGGTCTGACCTTTCCGTCCAGGATGGTTTCCCAGGTGGCCCTCTTCTTGCTGACGGGACAGTCCTCCACCTGCTGCATGGACACCTCGTACTCCCCATCCAGCAGCTGCAGACGCCTGCACCAGGCAACACAACACAACACACACGCAACACATTACATTATCATGGCTTAATAAGCCATCCAGCAGCTACAGACACCTGCACCACATCACAACACAACACATTATATTTTACCGTATATTATATACAGCTGCAGATGCCTGCACCGCATCACAACACAAAACACATTATGGCTTGATAGTATGACAAAAACAATATGGCTTCTTCTGTCATTTTTGTAATTTTGTGAAATACTAAATTCAAATGAGCTAATGACAGAGACAGCAGCAAACATTTTTGCAAGATATTGAATTCATTTTCTGTTGTGGATGACGTCATCATGAGGTCACAAACAGGCAAGTGAGCAAGGGTGGATGCAAGTCTGCATATTGGAATCCACTCTCTTTCTTCTCTTGAATCAAGTGCACAACACAAGGTCAAGGACTCATGGACTCGTGATGAAGATGGTAGATCCCTCGAAACATTAGTCACCATGTTGTGCATTTGATGAAAAGAAGAAAAGCACTGTATCTGTGCTGCTCCGGTGTTTTCTTTCCAGTTACAGAGAGAACAACACATTACTCACTGCAAGCATCTGCACAGAGCAACACAGCACACCACAGGACAGGGAGCATTCATTACTCATCCTGAAATGCATCGGCCTCAATATCTTTACACACACTGCAAACACACATGCACGCACACACACACAAACCAAACAGGCATACTGCCCGTCTTGCTTTGTTCCTACCTGTGTCCTAAATTCACACATCCACACAGATACCAACAGCACACACACACACGCATGCATGCATGCATAACGCTGGATTATTCCCAATATGCGAACTCCCGTCGTCCCGTCCTCCCTTGTTCACTTGCCTGCTTGTGGCCTTGTGATGACGTCACTGACGACAGAAGTATATTTCAATATCTCGCAAAAGCGCAATTCTAATGTCATTTTCTCATTTGCCATCGGGATGGTGGATGAAGGATAGTCCCCCAAAAGTTGTTGTGACTAGGCTGACAGCGGGTAAACTTTTTGCCGGCTTGACTCCCGACCCGCCAGGTTGGTGGGGGGAGTAATTAACCAGTGCTCTCCCCCATCCTCCTCCATGACTGAGGTACCCTGATCATGGTACCACTGCACTGCTCCCTTTCGGGCACCATTGGGGGCTGCCACCTTGCACGGGTGAGACATAAATGCAATTTTGGCTGTGTGCAGTGCACACTTGTGTGCTGTGAAGTGCTGTGTCACAATGACAATGGGAGTTGGGAGTTTCCCAGTTGGGCTTTCACTTCATGTATTTTCTCAAACACAACCCTGAAGCTGCACCTGTTCTTGTCGAAGACGGTCATCTGTGCGACAAAGGTCTCGGTGCCCTCTCCGTCGTCCCTGTGGGAGGAGTTCCTCTTTTTCCTGCCCGGATGCTCCTCCTTCACGTCTACCAAGTGGAGAAAGTAGAAAGAGAGTTAATTTATTGATACAGAAGGTACAGATAACTAAAAATGTGATCATAAAGCAGTTTGTGAGGAAATGAATTCACATTGGATCCTTTTCATGGTGTCTTGACTTCAAATCTTCTTAGTCCCACATGTCATATGGATGAGTAGATAAGAAGAGTGAATGGCGTGAATGGCAAGAATGGCGTTTGTGCATGTACGTGTCGGTGTGTCTACCAGCCTACACGTAATGCACATTAGACGACAGATCAAACGTCTTGACACTTCTTAGCAATATGGGTGCAATATATGACACAGCTTTTCAGGACCTGAGCATCTTCTTCAACACAAGATTGTGTTCTCATCTTGTATGTGTATTTAGCTCTAACATATCCACATTTTTAATAAAAAAAAATCTCAAGAGCCTGAATGCAGTGCATATGTAAATGCAGCATGTACACGGCATCAGACTTAAATGGTTTAAAATTACATGGTACGATAGGGCATCTTTAACCACCAGTGACGATGACAACCTTCTGTACCAATGCATCATGACATGGAAATGTTTCATTTCTGTTCCTTCTGACCTGATTAAACAATTATTAAGTAATTTGTTGAAGGTCATATCGAAAAAGCCCAGATAATGTGCCAAACAGACACATTTAACACTGGGATCATGCTGACCCACAGTTTGCTCTTTTTCAGAAACTTGCTGGGGTCATCATGTAACAGAATTAACGAAAAACATTTTGGCCAAGTTATTAAATTAACTTCCGGTCATTTGTTGCAGACGCTGCAACATTGCCTTGGCAAATGCAAGCTCGCCATTTTACCATCCACAGTGGCCTTGTCCAAGCAAAACATGTTTTCTATTCTGTGTTTTAGCATAGCAGAGAGTGCATCAAATCTCAGCCAAAGACCAGAGAGGTCTTATAATAACCTGAGAGTCTGTTGGAGAACAACGACAAGAGTCTACTCAAAACACTGGCCATTCAAAACACGGACAATTCATGGTCTTTTCCTGTGGAGCATTCCAAGAATCTGTATCAGTAGCAAAACAGGTTAACTTCACCTTAAGGCAGTGGTAAATCATCTAATAGAAGCACCTGGAATTATCATTATCTTAACTAAATGACATCTGTGGGCTATACAGTGCCCTCCATAATTATTGGCACCCCTGGTTGAGATGTGTTTTTTAGCTTCCAATTATTTTATTTTTTTTCTAAATAATATGGGACCTTAATGGAAAAAAAGAGAAAAATCCAACCTTCAATACAAGTGCATTTATTCAGTGGGGAAAAAATCCCACATAAAGAAATAATTATTTGACATCAAATAATGCGTGTCACAATTATTAGCACCCCTGGTGTTAATATTTTGTACAGCCCCCTTTTGCCAACAAAACAGCACCTAATCTTCTCCTATAATGTTTCACAAGATGGGAAAAGACAGAAAGAGGGATCTTCAGCCATTCCTCTTTGCAGAATCTCTCTAAATCATCCAGAGACCTGGGTCCTCTCCTCTGTACTCTCCTCTTCAGCTCACCCCACAGGTTCTCAATGGGGTTGAGGTCAGGGGACTGAGATGGCCATGGGAGGAGCTTGATTTTGTGTCTGGTGAACCATTTCTGTGTAGATTTGGCCATATGTTTAGGGTCATTGTCTTGCTGAAAGACCCAGTGACAACCCAGCTTCAGCTTTCGGGCAGAGGGCAACAGATTTTGATTTAAAATGTCCTGGTATTTCAAAGCATTCATGATGCCATGCACCCTAACAAGGTTCCCAGGGCCTTTGGAAGCGAAACAGCCCCACAGCATCACTGACCCACCCCCATACTTCACAGTGGGTATGAGGTGCTTTTCAGCATGCGCATCTTTCGTGGTACGCCAGACCCACTTAGAGTGTTTGTTGCCAAAAAGCTCAATCTTGGTCTCATCTGACCAAAGCACACGGTCCCAGTTGAAGCCCCAATACCGCTTGGCGAACTCCAGACGCTTGCGTTTATGATTGTGAGTGAGGAAAGGTTTTCTCCGTGCATGCCTCCCAAACAGCTTGTTGGCGTGTAGACAGCGCCTGATGGTTGATTTGGAGACTTTGTGACCCCAGGATGCTACCATTTGTTGTAATTCTGTAACAGTGAGCTTTGGAGATCTTTTGATTTCTCTCACCATCCTCCTCACTGTGCGTGGTGGCAAAATAAACTTGGGTCCTCGTCCAGGCTTGTTTACCACTGTTCCAGTTGTTTTGAACTTCTTAATTATTCCTCTCACAGTGGATATGGGCAGCTGCAGTTGAGTGGCAATCTTCTTGTAGCCTCTGCCTGACCTGTGAAGGTCGACGCACATCTGCCTCATTTGTATGCTGTGTTCCTTTGTCTTTCCCATGTTTAAGAGTGGATAAGAGAAATGGCCTCGGTGTCACGTCATATTTATACCCCAGGGAAACAGGAAGTGATGAATTACTAATTAAATGTTCCTACATACTCTGGTAAACTTTGTAAACTACTGTAGAAATGACAGAAATGCTTCAATTATATTTATTTCATGGGAATTGTTAAGGGTGCCAATAATTGTGGAACAGGTGATTTAATGAAAAATAATTATTTTTTAGTCAGGGATTTTTTTATTTTCTTACAATTCATTTGAGTTGAAGGCTACATTTTCCTACAATTTTCAGTGTGACAGTATTCTTCTGCAATAAACACTGAATTTATTTTAAGGCTTTTAACACATCTCAACCAGGGGTGCCAATAATTATGGAGGGCACTGTATATTAGCAGGTTTACTAGATCTCGTAGGTTAACCTAAACGGGTTAACTTTATACCATGTTCTCTGGTGGCCAAAGTGGCCAACGGTACATAGGATTGTGCCAGTGCATGAAGCTTAGGCTTACTTCAGGGTTTTTTATTCCTCCAATTGCTGAGGGTACATTTCAGACCACAGAATAGGGATTTTTTGTGAGATGCATACCATCTTTGCTTCTGTGAGCTCAAGACAGAGCATTGGCAATTGCTACAAATTGAGAGAAACCACCACATTGATGTTATAGTGTCTGTCAAATGCAACATCGCCTGAATTGATAGCAATTTCTACAATATCTACTCTACGCTACAACAATTTTCATCAGAAATAGTGAACAACTGAACAGCCCACCGGGAGTAAAAAGATGGCATCCAAACATAGTTTGTTAAAACAGTGCTTGAAGACGTCTTTCCAAGGGCAAACAGCCACCGCCAAACTACAACCCACCCAAACAGGAAAGCTTCCATGCAAAGTGAATACCAGGAAGACCGCAAAATCGGAACATCATCTACAGCCAAATGAGAAAAGATCGTCAAAGGAGAATTCAGATTGTAGGACCGCCCCCCCTCTCTCTCCCCACTCATTTCCTGTCTTTCCCAACTGCCCTGTCTGGTTAATAAAGGGTGAAAAGGCCCAAAAAGGTCTTAAAAACAAAAAAAGGAGATGTTCTCGTCCATCTCCTTGTTGGCAAGGCATTGACCATGATAGTATGCCGTAATAAAAGTGTTTAACACTTGATTTTAATGATTCACTGTTTCAGTGGATCTACCACATTAGGTACAGTGTAATAACCAGTGTAACAATATTTAGTAACATGTAATACCAGTGTAATACCATGTAACAACCCTAACCCTAGATGTAAGTACAAAATTGGTACATGGTGTTACACTGGTATTACATGGTATTAAATATTGTTACACTGGTTAATACACTGTACCTAATGTAGTAGATCCACTGTAATAGTGCACCATTAAAATAAAGTGTAACCTTAAAGTGTTAACTATTACATTGCAATACATCCCAAGAGTTCGTGCCAACTGACGCATGTTTTCGTCTGTCTCCACGTTAGCCAGGCATTGACCATGATAGCATGCCGTAATTAAGTGTTACCTATTACATTGCAATACATTCCAAGCGCTAATGCCAAACTGACCCATGTTCTTGTCCGCTTCCCCGTTGGCCGTTGGGCAGGCACTGACCATGATAGTGTGTCGTAATAAAGTTTTGGTAACACTTTATTTTAGGGATACATCTATAAGCACTAATACATACAATGTTAAAGCCGCATAAGTAACTTGTAAGGCATGTACTAAGCAAACACTAAGGCCTACTAGGTCCTTACTAAGGTTAAATTGGTAATAAATCCCTTATTGTGCATGAACAAGATATTTGCGAAAACATGCCTAACAAATGTTTGATTTTGCTTTGTACATGCCTTACAAGTTACTTATAAAGGCACATTGTATGCATTAGTGCTAATAGATGTCTCCCTAAAATAAAGTGTTACCAAAGTGTTAATGTCACATGGCAATACAAAAAAAGGAGAAAGACATTGCAAACGCTTGTGCCAACTGACCCATGTTCTCGTCCGTCTCCCCGTTGGCCAGGCCGCTGGCGTCCCGCTTGCCGGCGCGGGACACGCGGAAGAGCAGTGAGTAGGACTTGACCATGTGGCTGCTGCTGGGCTCAAACTCGTTGCTGGAGACCAGCAGCGAGGGGAAGGCACCTGGCTTGGCCTGGCTCAGGTCCGGGTTCAAAGGCACCTGCTTCTTACCCGTAGGCACTTGCTTCACGGGGCAACTGACATCCTGACAGAGAGCAAGAGAAGAGTAGGGCGAGAACAATGATGTGAGGTGCTAGAAATTTAAACTTTGGCAAATTTGGAAAACTCTTTTAAGAGGAGCCACCATAGTATGAACGGGGCAACTGACAGATGGAAAGAGCAGAGTGAGAATACAATGGGTCTTTCTCAAAGCCTAGGCCAGTGTCCTTCCAAGTGTATCAGCCTAATTAGTCACACTCAGTGATTGGATACCCTTTATTAGTCACACCCAGTGATTGGATATCCTGTAGAGTTCACCAAAAAGTATCCAATCACTGGGTGTGACTAATTAGGCTGATACACTTGGAAGGACACTGGCCTAGGCTTTGAGAAAGACCCAATATGTGTAGGGCTCTGGCCCAGCCGTGGTTCAACGGCCGGGCACTGGACCGCTACGCTGGCAACCCGGGTTCGATTCCAACCCGGCTCATTTGCCGATCTTTCCCCATCTCTTTCCCCCCACTCTTTTCCTGTCTCTCTTCCACTGTCATGTCTCAAAAAAAGGCATAAAAGCCCCTCAAAATAGCTAAAAAATATGCACAGTATGTGTAGGGGTCGCACAAATATTCCAAAGTCCAAAAGGGGTTCCCCGCTGAAAATGTTTGGGAACCACTGCACTAGGGAGTGAGCAAGGAAGAGCTCACAAAAGCAGTTGAAGAGAGAGAATAAAAGTAGTACCTTGCGTTTCTTATGGCAGACTTTGACTAGTAGCACCTCCAGAGACACAGAGTTCTGCTCGTTTTCTGAGTTTTGGCATGGCTTGTCTGCAACAGACCAAACAGACAGACAGACATTAGTATTGCATATATTTCATGTGTTCTTCAAAGTATAGATAAATACAATTTACCATATAATCAGGGTGCGATTTGTCAAAAAAACAGAAGGAGGGATACGTTTCAGATTTTAAGCAATATCAATGGAATTGCATTAACTGTGATTAAAATTATATAGAAAAAGTGTCGATATCAAAACCAGAAGGGGGGACATCCCCCACTACAAATCGCACCCTGCATATAATATGCAATTGCCATGCTCTGTTAAAACAGACCAACAGCATGTCAGTACTCACCATTCTTATGAAAGAATCCAGTGAATGTGAGCTGTAAATGGGATGCCAAGCTGAGGACGAGAAATGACAAAAAAAAAGTCAGATATCGTAAACAAGACTCATAAACTCATTTCATAATATAGGTGAATTTTATAAGTGAAGAGCTTCTTTCCAAAATAAGATATCCACCATTTTCGACTGTTGCATTTTAATATTGGAATTGACGGTTAAGAAGTCCTACCGTCTATGTGTGACTTCTTGCCATTCAAATGTTTTGAGAACCTACTTTTTGAACCTCTATAAAAATGCATTTTGCAGTACAATTCAATGGAATGCCCAATACAAAAATGTCAATTTCCCAAAATGGATATACCTCGTTTTGGAAAGAAGCTCTTCAGTGTTAACGTGTCACTGCATGACATGTGACTATTGACCAAAGCAAAGACACCTTACTGCACTGTTTGTAAACATTGAGCTTCACTTCCTGTGTGTTAGAAGTTAGATGCAGTCACAGAATGACGTGTCGTTTGAATGATGCATCATACAACTTTGGTATTGGCTTTAGGAAATTGGATAGAAGTAGCGTGGACTCCTTCCTCCTTCATCCATGGCTGAAGTGCCCTTGAACAGGGCACCTAACCCCCATAAAGCTACGGGGACCGTAACCAATAGCATCTAGTGAGTGGCTTGTCTTGCTCGCATCCACAGGCATTTCAAACACATGGGTAATGCAAGTGCACAGGTTGTCTGTCCAAGGCTGTGTTTATTGAAATCGTATGAATAGACCCAGAGCGCCTGCATAAATGAAATGGCACAACTAGTGGATTATAGGTTAACCGCAGGAGAAATGATTATTATTAATAATAATATATATTAATAATAACAAATATATATATTTTTTTAATCGATCTTTGGACGTACGAATCGACCTTCAGACATACTGTTAGTTAATGCACAGCGGCTTTAAATGTGAACTATGCACAGCTGAACACAGGGACTGTGGCTTTGAACTGTCAGGAATTCCCATGATCCATGGTTGAGTGACTGTAGGGGCAACTGGAATGCTGGTCATGTGTGCTTCGGACTTAAAGGAGAATACTGGTGAATTTCAGCATGCCGTTGTATTACTCATACTACCCTTGACTTATCAGACGGATTTAGGCCTTTTTTTGAGATTTTGGGCAGCAAATGGGGGCATGGGTCTGTCGTTTGAAACGTCTCAACATCCTCCAACTATTATTCCAAAAGATATGCAACATCAGCGGACACCTTACAAGACAGCGTTTATCTTTGGGGTGTTGTGGCGCAGCGCGCTAAGTCCCCCACATTTGGGCTTGCATCCCCAAATTAGCTCATTAGCTACACAAAAATCGATACGTCTTTGGGTACTGACATATCAAGGGTAGCTTGAGCAGTATGAACGTGTGCTAAAATCAGCCAGAATTCTCCTTTAACTGGTCAGACAGGTACTTACTTGTGTGAATCCTGTTCCCCTTTCATGGTCTGCACCTTGGGGAGCATGTCATCCACTTTGAAGGTTTTTCTACATGAATATATATATATTTTTAAAAAGAATGCAGTTGAAATAAAATAGTATGGCAGTAATGTAATTTTAGCTAAGAAAAAGCACTCTAGCAACACTTTAAGAGGTTCTCTTTTAGTGTATAGCGTACTTCAACAAATAATATATTGCGTAGTCACACTGTACTTACAGGCCTAACGCTAACCCTATGGTCCATTGAAAGCAGATTATGTGTATACTTTATTAAACTGTACCTAATTAACGCAACTGGAATCTTGAAATAGATTAAAATAAAATTCACAACTCGTGCACTAAACAGAATGACAGAATCGATGAATTCACAGTGAAGTCGTGTCATACCTTTTTGCGTTTGTTCTTGAGTTTCTATGTGACATGAACGTGAGTGTCCTATGTAGCAGTATAGGCTACATGGGGGGCAGACAAAATACAGCATCAAAGAGTAGCGGTGGTTTAACGAGGCATTCAATCACCAGCACAAAGTATATGCTAATTACCAAGACACAACAATGAGCCGTCTGACAGTGGGAGGGACTAGAAATGTCAGACGTCAAACGATGCTGCTGAACACAAATACCGGTAATTACTTTGACAAGCAGTGATTTGTGTCTGCGTAACTGCTAAAAGGTTTTGGCACTGTCCCGAATATTGCAATACATATCTATTAGCTACAAATGGGCCAAATGTGCACGCTTACCGCTATCAGATTTCTGGTCCGTAGGAATCTGTATATTTGCGTTGGTTCTGGAAGAAAGGCAGGAGAAAGGGTTTGTTTGTCAACATGCCTGTCTTTCATGCATAACAGAAGCAAACCAGCAGCTGTACAGATTTGAACCAACTTGAACCTGAAGCAAGTTCTTTGAGTCGGACAGTAATTTATGCAAATTAGCAAACTACTGATCTGCCAAAAAAAAGAGCAAACGTTATTGTGGATATGTGATTTGGCACGTGTGTGATTAATGTGCAATGAGTTTATGGGCAAAGAGCTCGGGGGCACAACGGTAAAAGTACAATTCAAAATATACTGACAGTTGGTGCTGAAATACTCACTTTCAAAGGCCTGCAAGAACAACTCATGGTCGGCTTGAATCTGTTCCATCTTGGGTTTTTTCGCCGCGTTCATCACGGCCGCAGAAGACGGGTACATTACACCGTTGGTTTTACAGTTTGCCGAGTTGTTCATAACTTGACCCGAATACTTTTGAGGAGCCATTCGACGGTATAAAACAACTTACAACACACACCTGGCTATCACAAAAGTCCTTTCAAAACAAAGGACACAAATAACGTTATGGGGTTTAATATCCACAGAGCTCTTTGTAAAAGGCTAGCGGGTTAGCACAACTGTACTCGGCAAAAACAGAAGCCCAATACTTTCAAAGACACCTTAATAAATAACAGCTATTGATGATAGTACATTTATCATCACAATAAGCAAATTCCATGGCTAGGTTTGTCTACCAGTTTACCTATCGACAAGCTAGCGGGCTAGCTAGCGAAATATTCTGCTAAACATCAGCCTGCCGATGGCTTTGCTAACGAAGCGGGCTTCAGGACTGATTCGCGGTGGATGGCTGTGTGCAGACGAGCCGTCAAATCATTCCTTCCTCCAAAAGAAACATTTCCAATATGTTATCTGGGCTGTCAATTTGAACCAAATTCGGTCATTTTCAGTAAATGAATTATGTTAGTAATAACATATGCAGAATTCCCAAATAAACTACTGTGAAAGAACACCGATGGACTTTCTCATTCTCTGTCTGAGCATATTTGGCATCCGCCCACTATCTGAAACGGCCCAATAGAAAACGCAATATCACCATTTCAAAATATTATTGGCTGGATTTTTTAGGTTGATGTGAAAGTAGGTTTGGTAGAGGACGCAATTTGCCGCCAATAATGTTTTGGTCCATATGTTTATGATCCGTCCAGCGTCTGGAATGCAGCGTGCGGAATATTTTTTTGCATGAACTAGGAGTGTGTTCAGAAAATCTATTTATTCTATAAACAGTTGGTCAAGACTATGGTTTGGGCCATGGCCCGATTTGTTTGTGATAAAAATGCCTAATGACAAAAATACAAGAAAAGCTTGATTACTGTTATTTTGTCATTGGCACATTATTCAACAAAGAGACGAGATATTCTGAAATGAAAGTGAAGTTACAGTCTGCTGCAACTTGCAGAACACATTTTGACCGGTGCAGACAGTGTGCGTCTCTTGGGAGGTTTCTAGACGGACCGCTAGTGGTGGGACACCGGAAAAAGAATCACAACTTGATCACAGCTGCAACACGCGTGTTTCTGAAAACAGGTTGGTATGTAAGAAATGCCGATTTAACAATATTAAAAGCTCAAAGAAGTGTAATAAAATAATTGATTTACGTGTAGAGCGGACTTTGATGTGGAAGAATGGCTGAAATAGTACAGCGGCGAATAGAAGAGAGGATTCCAGAGCTCGAGCAGCTTGAACGAGTTGGTCTGTTCACTCAAAAGGAGATCAGGTACGCATGGACAGTGTTGTCATTTGAATCCTCTGCATGGCATGACAAGATTGTGGTTAAAGATGCTATGCCGTACGGCAGTATTGTGTTTTATACTAAGCCTGGCTTGTTTGATGCCTGTGGTTTGGTTTCTCCAATGAACGCGCTCTCTCAAGATAGATGATAGGCTTATGTGAATAAACTACTGCTTTTCACAGGTCTATCCTGAAGAGGACAACTGCATTGGAGTATAAACTGCGCAGAAGGGACATAACTAAAGATGACTTCATAGCATACATACAGGTGTGATTTCACAAATGAGAGAGAGAGATATGTTTCATTAATCCCTAAGGGGGAAATTGAATGCAAATTACCTCTTACTTACACGATCCCTGATCTCTGTTCTTCTGGTTGAAGCCTGTGTTGTCTGTTGTCTTTCTGTCTAAGTCACTCTACAATTACTGATTTGTCTGTTCTGGTCTGTCTGTATGTGCATAGGTTTTGCCTCTTATAGGATAGTCGTTTTGTAGCTTTTATTATTGCATTATGTATATGCCTTCCAATAGATCCATTATATTTTGTTGTATTCCTATACCTTTATTCCTGGGCAGAGTTGTACAGAGTAGAAGCTGAATTACTCTTCAAGATGAAATTACAGCACTAGTGGTGTGATATTCCATAGTTGAAACCATGTAATATCATACCCCTAGTCTTTGTAAAAATTACATCTCTTGGAGTATGTCTACTTTATAAAACTCTGCCCCTGGGATAGAGTATCTTTATTGTGAAATGCAATTGATGGGGCTACCATGTCATCAGTGCATGGCATTTCAGTTGTGCAAGTGGGTGTCTCTGAATGTTGAGCCATATTGCCTAAAATGATCTATCTTGTATCCTTTTTCCTAGTATGAAGTTAACGTGCTGGAACTTATTACAAAGAGACGTCAAGTAAGTATTCCATGAGCATTTAGACGTCTCGAACCGTATCATGTAGACCTTGTTGTAATCAAGTCAAGTCAGCTTTTATTGTCACTTCCTTCATATGCACAAGTCATACAAGGAAAATGAGATGACGTTTCTCTCTCTATACCATGCCAAGACATAGACATACACAGGACTGACATTTTATAGACTGACAAAGTGCAAGACAGGACAAGTAACAGTGATGCACTGGTAACAATAAGTGATAAATAATACATACAATGAACATTTAACACGTAGACAAAGGTAGGATATAAAACAATCTGTTACCCAGTGAAGGTTGTAATGTTTCTGAACCGGTCTGATCTTTTTTTATTAATCTTTCCAGAATCTGGGCTACTTTTTCAAGAGGGAGGAAATTGAGTATGTCATTATTCAACGTGTAGTCAACACATTCCGTAGAGCCACATCCAAGTGGCAGGTAAGGAGACCTTTGGAATACAGTGCCTAGTATACATGGGGTTCACAGTGTTTGTAAGCACGGTGTTGTAAGGAGGGGCTAGACACTGACAGCCAACCATGTGAGCTAATTTTTTGACCGACAGCGGTTCCCAACAATCAGAAGTTGAGTTGTGCACAGCTAGTTTCGCGCAGTCAAGTTATAACAAAAATTTAGAACCCATGTATAAATGGATTCTCATTTTTTTATTTACCCTGGCTGCGCACAACTCAACCTCTGATTGTTGGAAACCGCTGTCGATCAAAAAATTACCTCACGTGGTTGGCTGCCAGTGTCTTGCCCCTCCTCACAACACCGTGTTTATAAACAAAGCAAAAAAAAACATGTATAGGAGTTTCTTCTTCATCTGTATGCTTGGCCTTTTGATATTTTATTTTGTTTGTCATTTTATCTTGTGTAACTGAGGTTGACCTGCCTAATATTACTTTTATTCATGTGGTTGAAATAAAGGCAAGCATTGTACTGGGCAGTGTTTTCAAGTAACCGTGTAGGAGTACATGAATGATTTCTTGTTTTGTTCAAGCATGCAAGTAGTGCAGCATCAAAACGTGCTCCGTATTTACAGACATTTATATGAAAAATGACTTAACTATTATACTAATGTACTATACTCTTTCTTTGTTTTTTAGGAAGATATCCAGTTGTGGCTGTCCCATGTAGCCTTCTGTAAGAAATGGGTAAGTGAAATATGCTCTAAAATCTTCGTGATGCGGATGACTTGTGATTTATGTATGGACATGTCATGAGCGTAATTTACCTGTTTTCCACCCTGCTCTCAGGCCACACAGGGTGAACTCAGCAAGGTCTTCTCCTCCATGCTGGCTGTCCATCCAGACAAACCAGGTACTTTATATGTGATGTTAACGCCTAGTCGTTCTGTTGCCGTCCTTGTTTGCAATATTTCAATGTCTTGGCACTCTGCTATGCCAGGAAGTAACTGATATTTCGATATAATAACCATGCATACTGTGCCTGCACTGGCGGTGACCGTGGCAGCAAGTCTGAGAGCCTTTCGGTTTTGAGTCTGAGGCTGATCCACTAGCAAGGAACACAACCATAGCATCTTGCTAACCTGTACGTTTTCAGCGTTTTTTGCTCCCGCACAGCATGGCGGCGGGGTATGCCATACGTCGCGATCGGGCCTTGCAATGTTTCCAAACTTTTGGAAATCTTTGAGTTTATTGCGTTGCAACTGTATTGCGAGGCGTCAACCCAATAGCTGAACAAGACACAGGGGCAGGCTATAATATAGCAGTCCAGTCACAGAGCAGTTTCACAACTCCATTTATTCTCAACCTTAAGCCTCCAAAGGTCTCCTAACCGCAGCTCTCCTAAAGTTGCGTTCACATGACATCACAAGGATCCAGGAAATGCACAGGCTTGAAATATCTTACTCCAATCTGCTCTCTTCGTCCCTGTTCTAGCCCTGTGGATCATGGCTGCCAAGTGTGAGCTGGAGGACAGGAACTCCTCGGAGAGCGCTCGCCATCTCTTCCTCAGGGCCCTGCGCTTCCATCCCAACGACAAGAAGGTCTACCAGGAGGTGAGGCCAGCACCCTTGGACATGAGTTACAAGCTTTTTGCCTTAATTATTATAGGACAGTGTCAGAGTAGACAGGAAATTATTGGGAGAGAGATGGGGAAGGGGGGGGGGGTGGGTTAGGGCCGGGAAATTACCCCGGCCAGACTCAAACCGGGGTCCCCGTGGGCAATGCAAGCCCAAATGTGGAGGGGCTTAGCACGCTGCGCCACAGCGCCCCCCATATAACAAGGATTTTAGTTTGACACACGTATAACTATGAAAAGTGTTGTGGACTTTGAAAAGAATATCCTACCGGCCAACTAATCACGCATTGTCAGCAAAAGACCCAAGAGTTTCTCCATCAGTCAAAACCAATTACTATGATATTTGTGTGTGTGGGTGGCAAACTGCAGGCAGATTGCAACTCACGGGGCTTTGTAGAGAAAGATCAAGAAGACTGGCAATGTCAGCAGCAATAAGCTGTGTGGCACAGACAATGCCTTTTGTACCCACAACTTCCAATGTGTGAACTTTGCGAAAAACATTTGAGTTCTGCACATGTAAATAGAAATTGTGTGTTCAAATCACAGACAAGAAAGCTCCCACACACTGTCCACATTTTCAGTGTTTAATTGCTACATTTTTGGTCTGTTGACCTTCTTCAAGCGATTCAACAGTGAACTGCAATGACTGTTGAATTGCGTGAAGAAGGGCAATAGACCGAAACGTCACTGTTAAACACTACAAATTTGGACATTGTGTTCGGGAGCTTTCTTCCCTCAAACGTTGGTGACTCCGACACACCTGGCCAAAGAAGGTGTGCAAGAATTATACACAAAATGGGTTAAAATAAAACAGTGCGTGTGCGTGTGCGCAGTATTTCCGTATGGAGTTGATGCACGCTGAGAAGCTGAGGAAGCAGCAGGCTGAGCTGGAGAAGGCCGAGATCGACGTGGTGAGTATTCAACACACACACACACACACACACACACACACACACACACACACACACACACACACACACACACACACATGCAGTACTACACACACACTACTACTACATACAGTGCACTACTGTCCATTTTTGTTTTTTTAACCATGTCCCACCTTTTTAAGGGGTTTAAACCTTTTATCGTGTATTGATATACATATTTAATACAGGTTTTTGTGTATTTGATTGTTGTTTTTGAAAATGTAATATGACATTTTAACTGTTTGGACACACACATTCTCTCTGACACACACACTCAGTCACACACATTACTAATGCACACCTCGGCTATATTGTGTAGGTATTCAAGTGAATAGAACTGAATTATGTATGTACATACAGCAGTAGATATTACATCTTTTTCATATATATAAAACATTTTTGTTAAAATATTTATTATGTACAGGATATGCTTGGTGTATGGATTTTTCCCCCTGCTAGCATGTGTGTAGTGGTGTAGGAAGCCCAGGATTAATACTCTCCTGGTACTGGCTCTGGATGAGTCTGAAAACAGGCAGGCTGGAGGTGTTAGACTTCAGCTGCAACCAGACCTGGACCCCGTTTCTCGAAAGCACTGTTGCTACCCAGTTAGCGACTTAGTAGGTTGCCACTGGGAAATTGCATTGCAACCAAGTAAATTGCTAACTTGGTTAGCAACAACGCTTTCGAGAAATGCACTCCTGGTGTCTGTTGGAGCATGGTGATCAGCTCGTTATCACAGACATGACATGACCCTGCCTGCTTAACATGAAACTTATGGGTGCTCTCTCTCTCTCTCTCTCTCTCTCTCTCTCTCTCTCTCTCTCTCTCTCTCTCTCTCTCTCTCTCTCTCTCTCTCTCCTGACAGGGGGAATACGAGTTCTCCCCAGAGATTCTCAGTGGCAAGCTGGCAGAGGTGGTGTACAGAGATGCCACACAGAAGATCAAAGGTGCCTTTGTCTTTTCCTGTTGTTTCTAGAAGTCTCGATTTATGTTAGATTGTATATAACAGAAAAGTGTGGGGTGTATCTCTAGTGCTGTTTAGGGGTGTAAATCACAGCCTCCATGACGATATGATACAGTATCGATTTCTTAAAGCAAGGATTCAATTATTTTCGATACTTACGAATTCACCACGATACAATTCAATTGGACTGCATTGTTTCCAATTACTTTCCCATTTGATTTATTTTATTGTATTTTGTTTTAATATGACATCTTGTTTGTTTTCTGTGGAATATGTAATGTGAACTTTTTATATGTTTGGGCCATAACTGCTTATTTGGAAATTAATAATAATACATTTGTTTTGTATAGTTCTTTTCTTGGTACTCAAAGACTTTTAACTGAACAAACGGTTTATAGTGCTTAGGGGTGTAAATAATAATCAAAATGTATCGTGGGACATTTTTAAGTATCAGTAATAATCGAATCGCTGGCCCCTGTCCAATATCCTACCTCCATAACATAATAGAAGTGGAAATGTAATTGGAAAAAAACAAGTCGTATCATATTGTAGGGAATTCTTAAGTATCGAAAATAATCGAATCCCCGCTTTAAGAAATCGATACCGTGTCGTCTCGTCATGGAGGCTGTGATTTACACCCGTTGTTGTGCTGCTGTAGCTAATCCCAGCATGATGCGTGGTGTTCCTCCACAGGTGCTGAGTTCATGCTGTCGCTCCTGCAGATTGCATCCATATTTGACTTCACCAAGGAGCTACAGGACTCCATCCTGCACGAGTGAGTGACTCATACAGCGGACGTATTTACATATGTTGAATAATAATGAAATACACACTACATACATTCATAATTTATGTGTCATTCATTCTGTGTAATTTTAATTATGTGTATTTCATGGACCAGCAATCATAATTGGGTTGCAGTGGATGTTTTTGAAGTCAAAATAAAAACTAGTATGAATCTCTCAGCAGGGGTTCCCACTCACTGGTCATGGAATATCATGGAAATTCAATAGAGGTTTTTCCAGTCATGGAAAGTCATTGAATTTGAGCATTTTGCATGTGCAGTCACGGAATATCCTGGTATCGTAACAGTATTGTAATCGCTTTAGTCTAAAATACTTACTTAAACTTACTTAAAATACTTACTGCAACATTAAAGAATCCGAAAGCGATGATTATAGTCATTTAAATGCTGGACAACAGGGCCTAACAGAATATCTGCCCCTAACCGGGAGCCCTCCGATTGCTATGAAAAAAACAATAGACCACTGTAAAATCTAATACTGTAATAAGTTAATTCGTAATGAATAATCCATCATCTAAATTTCATATAATACATTTTTAAATCACATTGAATGATGATGGTACTGTATGATGGCATGCTATGAAAATACAGATTGATTGATTGATTGATTGATGTTGTTACTGCAGGTTGCAGAGCCTGCACACGGACGACTCGGTGACCTGGGACTTCATGGCCAAGCGCGAGCTGGAGGTGACGGTGACGCCGGAGCTGCAGACGGCGAAGGGCAAGGCCTCGGACGCCGACCGCAAGGAGGAGCGCTGCTGTGCCGTCTACCAGGAGGCCGTCAAGAGCCTCAACACCGGTAAACGCTCACATTCAACACACTGTACTACAACCTGTCCAATTTTACACTATACTATAACTACAACTACAAAGGCCGTCAAGAGCCTCCACTCTGGTAATCACTCTCATCAACACACTTCACCACACCCTGGGTTCTTTCCATACTCCTGCCTCCCGTCCTCCAGTGTTTTTATGTTTGTGGCCTCGTGATATTGACGACTGAAGGTTAATTCAGCATCTCGCAAAAGCGCAATTCAAAGGTCATGTTCTCTTTATCCGATCGGGATGTTGAATGGGGAGAGTTAGGTTAATGGAAGGAACTCTCCTACACCCTGTCACATGTACATATTAGCTTGGAAATGTGGGTTTTTAAAATGTGCATTTATCCCCTTCATAACTATCCTCATCAAACACTATTTGCAATGATGTTTTGAACATGACTCATGTTCATTCAAGCATCGTAATGGTAAACCAAATTGAGCCAACTCACCATGGTGTCTATATCTATGGATGTCCATTGGCTTGTGCCGTAGCAGCTAGTCTTCTTGAGGTCCCCAAAAAGTTCTGGAATGCATCCTTCTGCCAGTGATCGTAACTAGCTAGGTTGGCGTACATATTTGGCTTTCTATCTAATGACTTTTACTTAATGAAAAGCTGGTAATAGGCTGTTAAATTGCTAACTTTGGCAGAAATATTTGTGTAATTTGGGAACATTGTTCTTGAATCCTTGGATTTGATATTTCCCAGCACACAATTGCTTCATGCACAGTGTGTGTACAGAATGTTCAGAAAATAATCCAGATAAAACTAATTGTTCGCCTAAGCCTATTTGCAAAATAGAACGATAGAATAATTGCTTGAGCCTGACTTTTTTTCAGATTTTTTTTGGAGCAATAGCTGTAATCATGATTGAGACATGATTTAATTGACCAGCTCTAAGCTATTGCCTCAATCTTACAAGTATAAATAGACTTACTTTGAATATGACCACTGATTATGACTGCTTTCATATTTTGTCTGTACAGATTTTGCCTTTTAGTTACTTGCAGTACATGATTTGTTTAAGTGATGTAAATGGCACAAGCTTGCTGAAATATACTACACTACTTGTGTATGTGGCTTTCCATCGCTTGAAATACTCACAAGTTCCTGATAGAAGTCTATACAAATTTTCTGCCATTTCTTTTTTTCTACAATGCTATAATGGTGTATTTCACAATTTCTTCTGCAATGGTATTTATTCCTTCTGGGTCACAGAGGCCATGTGGACGTGCTACATCAACTTCACCTCAGAGAAGTACAGGAGGAAAACCAACGTCCAGGATCTGAAGGACAAGGTGAGTCAAAGAGCCGTCTCTGTAGAGTGCGGTGCCAAGTAGAAGTCATATGTCTTGTCCACATCAAGAGTGTCCCACGCTGCCTGGTAGAGGAGGTAGCAGAAGAAGTTTCACCTTGAATTCGCTGTATTCGCTCCGGGCGTGACATTGACATTTTTGATTTAGCTAATCACATACTGGCTCTGGCTTGACAGCCTGGGACATCCGGAGATATGAACATTCCAATTGGTTTTCGCCGAACCGCGTCATAGCTCATTACCATAAGATTCGCTCTGGTTGCGTACCCTCCATAGAGAAGTAAGGGCTTCCGTTGATCCGTTAGCGTAGGTCACTCTTGATGTGAACAAGACAATAGTAGAAGCTCTACAAACCACAGGAACTCATTTGCTCTGCTTGGTGGATGGTGGATGATTATCTGCCGGTTTGGCTTAGTTGCTCTTCTGAAGTGTGTGTGTGTGTGTGTGCGTGTGCGTGTGTGTGTGCGTGTGTTCATCTGGCAGAGGAGACAGCGGTTACTGATGGCCATGCAGGGAGCGCATGAGGCGTCGCTGCTGCCAGAGACCTTCTACAAAACCTGGGTATGTACTGTATGTGGGGACACACCTTCACTGGGCATAAATACTTGTATACACACTGGGCATTAAATATGCACACTGGGAACAATACTCAGACCCTCAATCGGCAAGAACAAACTCAACTCAACTAAATTGTTTCGTAGAAGTCATTTAATTCGACGATTAAACTTTTTATTCATAATTTTGATGAACAATGAATAATCTAAGGGTAGTCCTGTAATAACTAGGATGATGGTCAGCGATGCGGTCTTTGTCCTGGAATAGCTCCCTTTCGAGAGATCAAGACCCCTTTGCTCCACCTCCTGGTCTTGCGTCTCTCTGTCGGCCGCTAGTCCAGGACGGGGACCTTCCCGCTGAACGTCATCCCTTACAAGCATGAAGCGCAGATGATGTAATGTGAAGGTGAGACCTACATTTGTTAAATTTTTCTCTCTCTCTCTCTCTCTCTCTACCTCTCTCTCTCTACCTCTCTCTCCCTCTCTCTCTCTACCTCTCTCTCTCTCTCTCTACCTCTCTCTCTCTCTCTCTCTCTCTCTCTCTCTCTCTCTCTCTCTCTCTCTCTCTCTCTCTCTCTGTCTCTCTCAGCTCGAGGCCTCACTGTCGTCGGGTGACGAGGACGCCACCACGCAGATCGCCGTGGCCGCCACCCAGCGCTTCAGCCAATCGGGCGAGACCTGGAGCCTGGCCCTGCAGACCCTGGTGAAGCTGGGCCGTGCGGAGGCGGGCGCTCTATTCCAGGAAGCGCTCGCTCACGTCAATCCCAAGGTAGCCCATAGCTAGCTCACAGCCGCAGCTTTCTGCTGCCAGGGGAGGGACAAACCAAGTCAGTTGTCCCGGGCCCAGGGAGAGAGGGGGCCCAGAGTTGGGTCCTCATTACATCATATGCAGGGCTTTAAACTAACACTCACCAACCTGCCAAATGCTGTTGAAAATTCAGTTTGGCTGGTGGAAAAAAAAACGTACTAGCCACTTAGCCAGTTCATGTTTGGGTAGTAAAATTAACATCTATCAGCCAAATTGGCTAATCATGAATAACTGTATTTTTTAAGCCTGATTGTATGTATTGGGAGGGTGGGGGCCTTTTCAAGGTGACTTTGTCCTGGGCCCGGCCAAAGCTATCAACGGCCCTGGCTGCTGCTCCTGGGCACCGCTGCCTGCCTTCCTGCCTGCCTGCCAGTTTATTATAAAAAGTGGGCCACCTCCATGGAAAGCACACATGCAGGCCTCGGCCTAATTAGGGCTCCGGGCTCCCCTGATGCATTAATTCCTGCCTAATGAACACTCCTCCCTCCCTGGCGCAGCACAGTACAGCACAGCACAGGGAACATGTGCTGTAGTGCTGGAGCTGGTGTCTAGAGAGTGGTATAGGAAATGGAGGCTATTGTACAGTGCAATATTGACAAAACCTTGAGGGGACGATCTTACAAGCTTCAATGCTGAGTTCGCGGTACAGTCGTACAGCAAAGAGCTCCAGTTGTTCTGCAGCAAGTATGTGCACTCGGTCACGCGCAGTTACATCATTTTATTTAAGGCATACAGGAGCAAGCATATCCCCAGGCCAAGCATGGTGGTGGTAACCCACTCCCCACACTCCTCCTCCCTGGCATGGCACAGCCAGGGAACGTGTGCTGTGGTGCTAGTGTCTAAAAAGCGGTATAGGAGATGGAGGAATTCACTAAACCATACACATAAATTCCCAATTTTACTTTGCATTTCTCAGTGCTTAATGTTAACTCTTGGGGGCGACGTGGTCCAGTGGTTTACTTACTTTTCATTTCTGAATACAGATGCTTAAATGTTTCACTCTGTTGCACACTAACCAGTCCCTGTTACATGCAAATGTAAACTCGCACCCTATGCAGCGGAGGAGTCGTGTTTTTTTGTTTTTGTTTTGTTTTTTCAAACATAGCCGACTTGTGATTTATTGTACTTTGTAATATGTGCATAATGTGTGTCTTTTATCGTACTTTGTAATATGTGCACAAGGTGTCCAATTATGTTGTGTGTGAGTGACCATGAAGTAATCCATGAGCAATGATGCACGAGTGTAAAGAATGACGTAACGCGTGCAAGAATGCTTTCTTATTTGGGCATCAACACAGTCGTCTGAGGGTCCCTAGCGGCTGGCCTGGCCGTGACCACAGAAGCCAGCTGTGCATAACACAGCACACCACAGTACAGAGAAGGCCGGGGTGGGGGGTTACAAATGGTACAATAGCACAGAGAAGGTACTAATGTTGCAGTAGGGCCTGAGCATGTATTGTTTTGTTTTAGAGTTTCGAGTTCCTTTTATAAGTCCACTCGCATCAAGAATGCTTTCTTATTTGGGCAACATCACAGTCGTCTGAGGGTCCCTAGCGGCTGGCCCTGGCTGTGACCACAGAAGCCAGACCAACTCCTCCAGCTGTGCATAACACAGCAGACCACAGCCAGTGTTGCCAGATTGGGCGGTTACCCCCCCAATTGGGCTACTTGGGATGGCCGTCTGCAGGTAAAAACGAGAAAAATTGTTCATTTGGCGGGTTTTTTTTTGGCGTCAGTTGGCCGTTTTGGGCCCATAGAAGTCAATGCAATTTGCTGAAATTGATCAAATACCGCCCCAAAAGGTTCTTAAAAACCGCCAAAATGCGCTTGATTCCGCTCAGACACATCTGGCAACACTGACCACAGCACAGGCAAAGAGGGGAGGGGGGGTGTTGCCACTGGCACTTCTAATTATTTGGGGGCCCTAGGCAAATTACAGACATGGGGCCCTCATGAAATCACTTCTGCATGGCAGGGCTGACTGTTGGGGGCCCCTATAGAGGGTAGATGTCAGTGGGGCCCTAGGCAATTGCCATGTCTGCCTATTGGTTTAAAAAACGGCTCTGGGTGTTACTAGTGTTACAATAGGGCCTGAGCATGTATTGTTTTGTTTTTAGAGTTTCGAGTTCCTTTCATAAGTCCACTCGCATCACGATTAGAGGCCGTGTGTGCTGGATTAGAAGCCACCGGTTACGTAATGCTCTCCCTGGTTGGTCACAAAGGAGCCATTTAGGCCAACGCATGGGAACGCACGCACACGCGCACACACACACACACACACATCCACAGACTCTGAGTAAAGAATTCAACAGGAAAGGGGGCAGGACATGGTGGTTTTTGCTGGAGGCTCGCAGGAATTGAATGAAGTCAGAACAATGCAATAATAAGCTGGTCTCACAAAAGGTTTCTGTTTATCCTTCTCTCTCTCTCTCTCTCTCTCTCTCTCTCTCTCTCTGTCTTTCTCTCTCTGTCTTTCTCTCTCTGTCTTTCTCTCTCTCTCTCTCTCTCTCTCTCTCTCTCTCTCTCTCTCTCTCTCTCTCTCTCTCACAGGAGAGCCTGCCTTTGTGGCTACAGTGGCTTCGGTGGAGCGAGGCCAGTCAGGGCGTGCAGGAGACTGAGGCCTTGTTTCAGGTGAGCCCCCCGGTGCCCCAATCTGAATACACACCACCACAGCACAGCACATAGTCATATAAGGGATAGGTAGTATTACATAAGGAACTAGTGGACCAAAGTCAACTGGTAAGATTTGTAGCTGGCATTCCCTGTGCCTTACTCCCTGACCTGTAGTTCAAGGGAGAGTCCTGAGGCCTCGTTTTAGGCAAAGCATGCCCCACTCTGAACACAAAAACACCACAGCGCACACCTGTACAAGGTGACCTTTCAGTGAAGGCCTCTGCAACATAGTACATCGTTTTGATGCCTGTTTTGAAACACCCTGTATTTAATACAACACTAGTGATAACAACCTTCTTCTAGTAAGTAATTTGAACTTCTGAAGAGGTCCCTATACTGAAGAGCCAGTATTCTCTCCATTCCACATGCATCTATTTAATACAACCAACAATCTATTCTACTTGTATTTACAATCCGTTTGATACATACCAGCCTTCAAGTAAGGGGTAAATAGTACAACACTCGCTGGTCTAATACCAGTCCGTAAGCTGTTTCCTATACTGTAAAGGCTGAAGGGTAATGGCCAGGCTAGACGATGGATCTGATCCCATTTGTGTTTCTTGCCAAGTGGACACGCCAGTGTTTATGTTTGGGTGGCACACTGCCACAATTTTCGAGCAAGCCGTAGCCTACAAGATTTAGTCTAATGGGAAAATGGGGAAACCCTGAACTCATTGACACAATACCATTGAATGCTCTGTATGATGAAACCATGTGTAATGCTACGACTGTCATTTTTATTTTTTATTTCTTTCCCACAGAAGGGTCTGTTGTTACCCTTTCCGGCGATCTGCGCAACTATCAAAGAAAAGTACCTGGAGTGGTCCTACAAAACTGGAGGGTACAAGAAGGCCCGAAAGACCTTCACGAGGTGTGCATTCATAACTCCAGCTCATCATGCTCCTTTCAGACTTTTTTTGTTAGTGAAAATAAGTGTGGCGACAGTTAAGGAAAATTAAAACATTCAAACATTGCATTTAGCCATTCTGCTGTTATCCAAAGGGACTTACAGTTTTGAAAATGTGTAAGGGGTTTTGTGGTTTTAGTCCCTGGAACAATGAGGTTGTCTGCCCTGCTCAAGAGGCCTTCAGCCATGCATAGTATGAGATTCGGACCAGCAGCCTTTGTTTCTTAAACTGTTGAAGGACACTGCTGCATTGTTCCCCTTGTTGTTGCTGCAGCTTGATTTTTTTTTTTGTCTTCATCTTCGTAACAGTAATGTAGATCTTTTCACGGTTGTCAGATAGGGGTGTAAATAATAATCGAAATGTATCAATGCGTCGGTGTATCGGCCGGCGATTTTCGCTGTATCGAAAATAATCCAATCGCTGGCCCCTGTCCAATGCCCTAGCTCCATAATAGAGGTGGAAAAGTAATTGGAAAAAATCGAATCTTATAATGTCGTGGGGCATTCTTAAGTATCGAAAATAATCGAATCGCATAGAATAATAACATATCGATATTGAATCGTATCGTCATGGAGGCTGTGATTTACACCCCCACCTCTAACAAGAACTAACAGACCTGTTTCCTGTTTTGTTTGTCTCATCTGTGCAGCTTACACGAGCGCCGTCCCTTCACCAAGGCTTTCTTCACCACCATGCTCCAGATTGAAAAGCAGCAGGTAATGCATCTGTCTTTGCCTATTTGGCAAGACGCGCAGCTCTGGTACATCTGTAGGTGATTTCACACAAACCTAGCTCATTAATGTCTGTCGTCAAGCAGAGCTCGATAGATTTGCCAAACGGCTTTTTTTTCCTCAAGCTCTTTTTTGAATCACTTTCAAATCTCTCTCTCTCTCTCTCTCTTTCTCTCTCTCTCTCTCGCTCTCTCGCTCTCTCTCTCTCTCTCTCTCTCTCTCTCTAGGACACGCCAAAGATGAGCAACATTAGAGACTGCTATGAACGAGCGCTCAGAGAGTTCGGCTCTAGTGATCACGGTAAGGGGACTGCATCACAGCATCAAAGTGCGTTAATGTGACACACACACTCACACAAACACTTGTGTACATCTGCCTCGAGTAATTTACATTGCTCTGTTGTATGTATTGTTCCAGCAATGGCACACTGTACATCTTAGTGCCTCGGCATTAACTGAGGGTGAAATAATTGGTCCGATTTAGTGTGGCAACAATGTGACAGAATATCCCACTAGATCGTTTCCTGTACTCCAGTGCACACCATATTTGCCTCAACCGTTCATTTAATCAGGTCAACTTAATCAGTACAACTTCCTAATCAGGTGGATGAAGTCATTTCCAGTCACATTTTGTGCAAGCACAATCAGAGCAAGGACATTTGGAATATCTGATTGGACTGTCTGTTGCAAGACAAGCTTCTGACTTGCCGTGTCGCTGTGAATATCTAACCTTTTACATCCCATTATATGGCACAATTGCATTACAGCTGATGTTTTCATGCAATCACACTTGTAGTTATTTGGGTACACAGGGTATTGTGTTGCGGTTCCTTGAGCAATAAGAGGTTGGGTGCCTTATTCAAGGGCACTTAGATACTTAAAGTCCCTCCCCAAGCCATGACCGTTCCTCCCTCACAACTCAATTTTTTGCGATTCCATGCCAAGTGAAGAGGTGGCCCTCAGGGTCATTTTTTCTTTTTTCTTTTTCTTCTTTACATTGCAGCAGAAAAACAGACAATGTTTCGGCTGTTGCAATGTAAAGTATAAAAAATAAAAAAAGAAGAAAAGAAGATCCTGAGTGCGATCCACCTATTTATTTGCTGAGTTTATTCAACTTGGAGACACACCACACAGAAGAGCGCTGTGTATCAACTAGCCTACGATTCCATGACAAGCCAAGCCATTCATTTTTCTGTTTGTTTTGTATTCTTCTAGATCTGTGGTTGGACTACATCAAAGAGGAGCGTGGGGAACACGGGCAGCCTGAGAACTGTGGCAAGCTGCACTGGCGGGCCATGAAAGCCCTTGAGGGAGAGGACGTGGAGCGATTTGTCACCGCCTACGCGCTGCTGCAAACAGGACACATCTGATTTTGTACAGCCAACTTGATGGAACTGAAGGTTGCGAATCCATATTCCAAAATGGTGGTTCGGTAGCAAGTTAACCTTGAGGTTGTGGTAAACAAGCTTATTTAAGAGCCTGGGGTCCTCGTCTTTAGGGTTACCACATTTCTGAAGGTTAGCTCAGCCACGTTTATTACTTGAACCTTGTTCTTTGGAATACACCTGTTGTCTGCTTCTTACAGGATAACTTCTACCTATTTCAACATGCAATTGTAATGCTCACACTACCATGGACTTGTACCTGAGAATTATTTTTTTTCTTCAGCCTTTTCCGAGATCCTAGTCATTATAATTGGGGCAGGCGTTTGTTTACTTATCAAAAAAAACATCTTGATTTATTCCCAAAAACATCGAAACCAACATCAGCAGACAACTCGCAAACAGCGATACCTTTTGGGATAATATTTGGAGTAGGCCTATGTTAAGAAGATTTTTAATGTTAACAGAGGCCGCCCCCATTAGAATAGCTCAGATCTCGCAAAGGGCTGAGTCGTAAAATGCAGCATCACCGGGTACTGACAAGTCAAGGTTAGCAATACAACAACATATTGAAATTGGCAGAAGTTATCCTTTAAGTGTTGAGTGTTTTTCACCCTCAAGATGTACTGTAGCTGCTGCAGAAGGTTTGAAAGACTTTGGAGAACCAATCATTTTGTTCATACCTGATGATGTTAAACATTTGAAATTGTCTGCACAGAACATTCATGTTGGAAATAAACATTTATTATACATGTTTTACTGTTAAATATACAATTTTTAATGCAGCTCCCAGTGCTTGTGTGTCCTGGGCATGTATTGTGCTTTCCTCTGGTTTGAAAAAAAAAGCTTCTAATACATTATCAAACAAGTGGTTGATCTTGTCTCTTACAACAATGGTTTTGCACCACAGCGCAACAAATGTCCACAGCTTAGGGACATTCGTTTTGCTGTCAAGTAACAGTCGCAGTGTGTCGACACACCTAGATGAACATATTATACAGTAGAGAGCACAGGATGTCATAGCCATGACAACAAACTTAGATTAACATATTAAGAGTTTACTCTACAGGAAGTCATACAGTCGCTGAGTTTCTCTGCCGATGCACTTACTCTGTTCCATGTCGTTGGTCCGAAATCCCATTGGTCCGACCACAGTCGCTGAGCACGTATCGTTTTCTAAAAGAGAGGCCCATTAGTCCATCCCATTAGTCTGACCACATACGTTAAAACCATGCTCAAACCAAAACGATTCCTAACTTAACCATCCCAATCCAAAACAATTCCTAACCCTAACCGTCAGTATACGCATGTTTTTGTGCGTTTATTTTTTGTCTGAAAAGACGTGTCCACAAGTACCCCAGTAGTACTAATGGGATGTCGGACCAAGTGCATTCTTCTTATGCTCCTCTTTTATCGCTTATTGTCCGACTTGTGGACTGTTGGACTAATGGGCTGTGGAACCAATGGGCCGACCTCACTTACTCGGGTTAAACATTCTGAGATGAAGTTGACCAATATTTTTACATTATTTGTTCATAGAACATAATTAGATAATCTATTGTAGTATCGTAATGCTAAGTATATAACACTAACTACACAGCAATAGTAGTCTTAGAAAAACTCACAGCAAAACCATTTATGGCATTCTGAATTAGTAGCTTTTGAACGTGTTTTGTACCACATTTGCATTACATTCAAGTTAATTTTCCAACCGTTGCAGTTGTACTTTTTCAGATACTTAAGGAAAAAAAATACTTAAGTCCTTTCATAAAAAGTAGTATACCACATCATTTTAAACCCTGTATGTAAACCATTTAGGTCCAATGACAAAACAATGATTTTACACAGCCATCTGATACAATGCTGAGGATGTTAAAATGCCTGGTCTGATGGCACTGCTCTGATACTGCAGTCTGGTTAACCCGTTAAGATACAGCGTTATAAATGTGCTGTTACCAGAATGACAATGACCAAGTCGTATTGCATATTACTGTAGGCACTGTGTAAGTAGTATATTACTATGTTGGTTAACTTTACAATTAATAATTACAGCGTGCCACTGGAGGTATGGCGTGCATTAAGGGGCTACGGGCACTTAACTGTTGCCAGTTGCATTGGTCAGTTAATGAAAAAGGGGGGTAATATGGATGTGGGTTGAAGGGTGATGAAAAAACCAGGATTAAGGATGCAAGGCGCTACAGCTTCCGTGCTAGTTGGACTTAATGTGCAAAACTGGCAAACAGCCTCTCAGTAACTTAGATCCAATATACTTATGCAAGATAGGCAGGTTAGGGACCTGCTGTGGCTTAATGGTAGGGCACTCGTATGCTGCGCGGCCGACACGGGTTCGATTCCAGCCTGGGTTCTTTGTCGTCCCTTCCCCGTCTCTCTCCCAAAAATGTTTCCTGTCTGTCTCTCTCAAACTGTCCTGTCACTAGTAAAGTCTAAAAGACCTGAAAAAAAGATTGGCACACATTGTGTGCATTCCAATGTACGACCTTGCGTCCTCCACTTGTTCTTATGGCCTCGTACCAGGAAGTAATACGTTGTCACTAACAACAGCATTACACTGTACTGTATTTCAATATCTCACAAAAGTTCTCATTTGCAAACTGGATGGTGAATGAAGAATAGTCCCCCGAAAATTGTTTTGGCTAGGCTGACAGCAGGGGAAACTTAACTGTTTTCTCCAAGGAGGCGGGCCATCAGCAAAACATGAGGCCACAAGCACAAGTAAAGGACGCCAGGTTGCATATTGTCATACACACATTGACCTGTTCCAATTCATTGGAAGCCCCTTTGCATCCCTTCCTCTAGGGCGAATGGTCCGGGTCACACGGATATTACACAATCTCCTGTCTAGTCCCCCTGAGATGCAGCGCTCCTTCGTTCTGCAGCCCTGCAAGTGCCATGGGTTATTTTTATAGCACCCTGGCTGGGGAGAACTCTGCATGTTGCTCTCATGTCCTTGGCGCTCGCTCTCTCTCTGTCTGTCTGTCTGTCTCTGTCTGTCTCTCTCTCTCTCTCTCTCTCTCTCTCTCTCTCTCTCTCTCTCTCTCTCTCTCTCTCTCTCTCTCTCCCTCTTTCTCTCTCTCGCTCTCTCCCTCTTTCTTACAGACACACACTGACAATCAGGCAAGGGATTTCCCACAATGGATTAAACACACATACTCATTCCTGCAGTATTTCTTCACCCATACTGGCCAAACCATCCCCAGCACAGCAGTGGTGGGCAGGACCGCCAACAGGGAGGGACAAAGGGGTGTGTTGTCCCGGGCCCAGGGAGATGGGTGGCCCAGAATTGGGTCCCCATTACATTGTATATATTGGGTAGGGGACCCTTTCAGATAACTTTTGTCCTGGGCCCAGCAAACTGTCATTGAACCTTGAGTCTGAAATGAAGTTGTTGATGATGACGCACACACTATCGTCCTTCCGTCCACAGTCCAGTGTTACATGGGCATCCACTCCAGTCTACCACCTAGTCCTTGGGTCGTCCTTCCAGCCATTCTGGCCCTTCCAGCACTTGCTTACGGCCAGTGCTTCCTGAGAAGGACATGAGACCAGGGAGTCTGTTTTCTTGTCAGTGCTTCTTGAGGAGGGTATCAAAAACACACATATACACAAACACCACTGTCCTCAGCGTTGGACCTCCAATCCAGTGGACCACCTCTTGGTCCTAGGACTGTGGTAGGGGAGCCGTTCGGCAACCCAAAGGCTGCAGGTTCAAGCCCCGCTAGGCCTGACTCCATCGTTGTGTCCTTGAGCAAGATACTTAACCCCAACCACCTTGAGGCGTTTTTGATGTTCTTGTACCCAATCTTCGACCGAGCCCTCCCCATCGCAATCATGGAAGCCCAACAAGGCATCCACTGGTAAGAATGGCTTACGCCCAAACATGAGTTCGTAGGGGGAGTACCCAGTAGAAGAATGCATGGTAGAGTTGTAAGCAAAGACTACCTGGGGTAGATGTTTTGGCCACTGCCTCTTCTTCACTGGTGGGAGCGTACGCAGGAGGTCATGCAGGGTGCGGTAATGCAAGTACTTTCTGAGTTCCCGCAAAATCGGGAACTCCTCCCACTCTGTTGGGAAGCAAACAATCATTAGCAAACCAAGGGAGGCCGTTTGGGAAATGTTCATTGTTATGCTCTTGGTTAGACTAAGTCTCAAAGAGATTTGACAGTCATGATAATCAGGCCACAGCGTTGGACCGCCACTCCAGCAGACCACCTCCTGGTCCTAGGAGGAGTCTGACTTCTTCCTGAAGAAGATGTAGGAGACGAGGGCCAGCACGCCGGCGGAGAGCATGCCGATGACGTACTGGTGCACGGAGATGGCGCTCTCCAGCGAGTGGATGCGCTCCTCCATGGCCTTGGTGTTGATGTAGTCGTACACGGACACGCAGATGCTCCACACTGTCCACGCCGCGTCCACCAGCGCCCTCATGGTCGGGGACACCATGGTTACGGTTACGGTGGCTGACGGCGTGTCAGGTGGCGTGGGGTGCAGGTGGAGTTGTGGTGTGGATATGGGATACCTGTTGTAGGTCTTTGGAGGCTAGGGGTTCTTCACACCACGACCACCAACACCATTGTACTCAGGGTTACCCTGGTTTTGGCCACTGTGGTGGCGGAGTGAGGTGTGGGGTTGCCGTATCGATGTGAGATACCTGTTGCAGGTTTTTGTGGTTAGGGGTTCACACCACGACCACCAACCCCATTGTAGTCAGGGTTACCATGGTTTTGGCCACTGGGGTGGTGTGTGAGGTGTGGTATCGCTGTATCGATCGCTGTATCGATCACTGTATCGATCACTGTATCAAGGTATTTGCCCCTTGGTGTTAGGGCTCAAGCCTATTTATTGAAGCTTTTATGAATGGTTTTGGAGAGTGCCTTGAAGAGATTCTCCATCCATGCTCATTCTAGGTTTCTACCAAAGAGCACCTCTTTTTTGGATTACGCTGAGCTGAAGCCTTCCAAACCCTCTCCCTTTTGAGTTGGGGTAAGAGTTTAGCCGATCTCGATGTTCTTCATCTCCTCAGAACAGCAGCTGCTGCCTCTCCTGTGTCTTTGACGGCACGGCCTCCAAAGCTTGACTGATGGGTCGTCACCAGACCCCCTGAAGGAAGAATGACAGCCACGTTAAACATGCTATTGTAATGGGAGATTTGAAAGAATGGTTTAACCACTTAACAAATCCTGCCATTTAAAAGTAATACTATGGCATTTTAATATAACCTTTTGGGCGTTTTGTGTTTTTAATTTGACAGAAAAGTGAAGAATAGACAAGTGAAGGAGACAGAGAGATGGGGCAGGATGATGGGGCAGGATTTGAAGCTTGTCTACCCATGGGTAATTATCTCCGTACATGGTAGGGCTGTAACGATATTGTATCGAATCGAGAAATCGTGATACGCAAAGTCATGATACTGTATCTTGATGCAAGAAGGCAGTATCATGATACGTCCTTTCAAAGTTCTGTTACCCTTCAGTCTAGAAAACATTCACATGATATGGTACTTCCAAGCTTCAAATCAGTATCATAAAAATATTTAAACTTAAAAAATATTAGTCCTCTTGTAACCTATTCTAGCCATAAACAATTACCAAAGACACATTTTAAATACGAACCGAAGTGAGAGTTGGGTGAATCGTTACAGCCCAAATACTGTTTGGTTCTCATATGTGGTTCCCTGTAGACCTGGGGTATCAAACTCGTTTCAGTTCAGGGAGCCACATAATACAGTCAACTTGATCTCGAGTGGGCTGGAACCATGGGTGCCGCAAGGGGGGCAAAGGTGTTACAAATTCTATGGGCCCAAGCAATGACATGGGCCCTTAAGGGGACCCAAAATTCTAATCTTTCATGGGGCCCAACATTTCTGGTAGTAATTACTAAGGTAATTGGAAAATATCACAAATTTGAGCTTCATATCAGAATAACATTGCTAGTAAATCATTTTGAGGTGGATCACAGTGGGTACCTGTATATCGGGAACATTGACTGTAGTAAATAAATGGCGCGAGCAAAAAAGGGTAAATTTGTTTTCAAGCATTGAAAACCTGACATCTCAGACACCTGCAGCAACTTTGTATTGAGCCAGAGATTTACTTTTTTCAAGAATAACTTACTTAGTTTATTTTTCTCTACAAGTCTGGGGCTGGATGGAAACATCTGGCGGGCCGCATCCGGCCCCCGGGCCTTATCTTTACCTCTACTACTATAGACTATGACCCTTCACTGTCTCAGTAGTAGAGACTTGTGCCAGCCCATGAGTGACCATGGACAAGCCAAGTTGCAGACCATTTCCCCTGCAGAGTGCTGTGCCATTGGAGAGAATACCCACTTACCCGTTACAAGTCAACAGGTAATGACTTACTAGTAGAGGAAGTAATACATTAGTTATAATCATCTTATTGACTGACTTACAAGTTGCATACGTCTCTCATTAGACCACTTCTTTATAGGCCTAAGTGCTGACATCCACATTTCAGAACCATCAAAAGAGAATAGTCTAAATAGTCTGGCTTTGAAATCTTATTTTATCTTATACTCATTCACAGTTCAAACCCATCAAAAGAGAATAGTCTAAATAGGCTGTGTTTGATATGGAAGGGGACTGTGGAACCTATTTTACACTATTGCCAAATTGGTTGTCTATAAATGGCTAACAGTGGTCATAAGCCGATATTCAGGTTATTTTGGTTTTCATAGCTGTGCCTGTGGCTACACTTGGCAGGGGCGTATTGCTACCTTTTTGAAACACTGGCACTTTTTTAGTAGCCTATTGTGTTTCAACACAGTAGCTTTAGACGAATCAGAGCACCGCACTGTTTAGAGCTCTAGTTGAATTGTAAATTTGGACCATTCCGATTTGCAAATGCTCGGTCACCTAATTCATAGCACGCTGCCAAACTATTACAGCAAGCATTCCTACAGGCAGCGCACATGGCTAGACGTGTGCAGTCTAAGTGTTGTGGGGAGACGCCATTGGTCCATAGCCTGGACAGCAGGTGTGTGGCTGAACTCCATTGTTTTCCTACCAGCTGACAGATCGCCTAGTGCCACCACCAATCGACCTCGTTCAGTCTTTGTGTTATTTTATAAATAACCTTGAGCCGGCACGCAGCACACGTACAGCAAATTGTTCTGAAATTTTAAAATGTCTCGCTTTATTCGCGATGAGTTTGAAAACTGTTGCGCAGAAATGATCATCGAATTAAACTCATCCATAAGCCAATAACTGAATCCAATAACTTGCTGCGCTTTATAAAGCCTATAATCCCTCGACTTTCACATAAAATGACTTTCAAAACAAGGTGTCATCGCCGTTTGTTATTTACGGTTTTGTTCAACAAAAGTTACAGGACAAGTCGCCGTTTGACAGTCCGTAGCGGACAGCCAACCCACTAATAACAAGCGACAGCACATCGAGCGTAAACAAAGCTGTATGTAGGCTACTTACCCACAAACTATCGACGTAGATGATGTTGTCGAAGAAAAGTGGATACACATCCGAACTGTCCATTAATAAGAATGTTATGTTACAATGGATGGGACTAGTGCAAGCCAAGAGTTATTTGACATTGCTGATGGAGCGAAGGAGCGCGTCACCGTAAAGGCGTGTCCTGGACTGTTCAGCCCAATCGCCTCATAGGTTATTAGGCCTAGTTCTACATACTTATTTTGTTGATAAATATGATCTTACACAAAGGCTTGCCATAGTCTACATTTATTACATACAGTGATTCACCTGTAGGGCCTATCCAATAATGCTGATGTTACATCAACAATGAAGACCCAGTCAAATTGGAATGTAACATATTGCATTTGCGTAAAAGCAACTTTACGCATTTAAGTAAACATCCATAACAATATTTAATTTTCACTCAGGTGAAAACACAATCGTTGTGTGTCATGTTGTGTGTCCTCCTATTAACAAGTGTAACTTTATTTCTCATCGCCTGGAGTCGCACGACACCATGAAAGTTCCATGGGCACGTTCACCACAGCGCGCGCTGCGATGCGCCTCGATTTACGCAATTATGTTGAGTGACACCAACAATAGGTTAGTAATTATTGTAATTGACCCCGAGTAAAACGGTTTTGCGTCGCTCAGCCTGCCTTTAGTGGCACTTTACAGGAGACTTAATAGCATCGCCCTGACGTTTAACTTAGGCATAACTTCAATATGATGTCATTTTTTTATTATTCGGCGCATATGTCTTCATGACCAATCAACGCCTAGACCTGTAGTGTATGTTGGGCAGCGCTTCACCCAGGACGATTACAGCGCCCCTCTTCGGTAGACTGAGCTAAATAAACGAACGTCCCCAGCCCCAAAGAAGCTGGACTAGGCTAAACGCCTGAAATAACTAGCTTGTAACCAGCCAACTACAGTAGAATTCCATTTCTGGGAGGTCCCAGCGCGTGGCTGCAACTGCACATAATCTGGTACATCTCAGCTACCAGTTAGTGGCGCATCAGCACTGTCTGACAGTCGGCTCAACAACAAAAAACCGTCTACGGTGTTGCCAGATGGATTCTTCATTAACACCAAGCACATGGGGTCGCTCTGCCCGAGCGGAGCATATTTCAGGAATTTCTTTTTTAAAGGCTGTGGCATTCATACATGATACAGTGTTTCGCAGGAGAGAGAATGGAGACTTTTTTCCGGAACGCTGGCGGACTGTCCACGTCTTTTTTTTACGCCAAAGAAAATATTGCAATTAGTCCCAGAGGATAGGGCTTTCTTAATCGGCTGTGTGTGCAACACCGTACATAAGAAGAGAGGGGTGCGGTGTGCTGAGATGTGAAGTACCAACAACTTCACACTCCCCAGCAACATTGGCGATTCTTCCGAGGGGGAGGCAGGCAGGCTGGCTTTTTCACAAGTGGAGTGAGCCGCTTTTTTAGAGTGGAAGTGCTTCTTGGCTGGAGGGAGATTACATGACAAAGAAGAACAAGACGTCGGCTCCACACTATATCTTACAACAGAATCTATTGTCACGGCGTCTTTATCAAAATCTCAAGCCTGTTGTCGCTGTTTCTCCTGGGATCGTCTCGCCACGGACTTCCACATTTGACAGGTAATTTGTGGCCCGTGCTCGTTTCTATAACGTGTGCGCCATCAAGGTTCTCTGAACTGATGTGATAAAGTGATGAAGCGAGATTTAATTGAAGCATTAAGATGTAGACTGTGAATGAAAGTGTCTGGGATATATTTGTGTCATTGTACATTTCCCAGTGGAAATATAATCAACTAAACCATTAAAAAGGGAGAACAATGCAAAGTGTGTCAGGAAGTGGGTCTTTGCGGGCAAGGTGAGTTTTTTTCAGTCAATCAACTGGCCTACAAAGTCCCAGTTTTTGGCACACATGACCTACTACTCAGAGTACACCAGTTACTGTAGGCATGTTTCAGACGACATGAAATAGAAAAATTGGTTTGTGTTCCTCCCTTCAGACTGACATACATTTTAGAATCACTATTCAAAGGTCAAGTGTAACCAAAACTGAATCAATTCAAGACGGCACAAAGAACAAACAAAAATGGCCTGCTGAGCATATCAGTTTATTCAAGGATTTAAAAAATATATTATTTAAATTCTTTTTGCACTATATTTAATTCAAAATCTTGGTCCATTCATCTTCATAGTATTGGATTGTTCATTGAACAATCAAAGCATCAAGTGGGATGGATTAAATGGTTTCCCTCTCTGTTTAAAAAAAGAAGTAGGCCTACATTACTGAACTCATTTTCATTTGTGGCTGTAACAAAAAACTCCCACAGCACACTGCAAGAGCTTTCTGTGAAAGTAAATATTTTGTGTAAAATAAATAGAGGCCTGCTAAGACATAAATGATGTTTGAAGCAGGGCAATAAATCATAGTCTTGTAATCTGCATAATTTCAAAAGACGCTTAAAAAACAAGACATTTGACCGAGGCGTGTTTGGCAATGGGTGGTTTTTGTGGGGCATTTTTAGAGAGGCCTTTGAGAGTTGCGAAGCTTGTTTTTTTAACTTGTGGTTAAAAACTTTCTGCCCCGTTCCACTGAACAACAGGCGTTAAAGCAGCTCTTTGCTCCTTGCCAACATGAATCAGTGTCTGAAGTGAGTCATAGGGATAGTTGTAAATCATCATAACTAATAGGAGAATAGGCCTACACTGTTACTATGCTAGACTATTTACTCCATTGAACAGAATTCAAATCCTAGCCAACTTCTGTCTCTGTCTTTTACCAAATGAACTTACTCTCATTTACTCAACTGAACTGAAATCGAAACCTACTCCTGCCTCTTCTTCGGTATTATAAATCTTCATAAAGTTTCTCTAAGTAGCACGAACAAGTTGCAGAAAATGGTTTATTTCTGGATATGTATTACTTCATAGTGAGGTGAACGAACAAAGACAGAGCATGCCTAACAATGGCAGAGAGCCCTGTGGGATGGCTAGTAGTAGTAGGCTAGTTGTAATGTTAGGCCGTGTGTGGAGGATCTGGCTGCTCCTACAAACACATAACCAGGCTAGATCTAAGTTTCCCAAAAAAAAAACATTTAAGTACTTAAGCCTAAGTAGTGCTCAAGTACGAGGTGCCGCCCAGGCAATATATCACACCACTAAAAGTTTACACATACAATAATTTTATAGGCCTGAGTACAATTTTTTTTATCACACATGCGCAAAGAGCATGTGCACGGTAAAATAGTGTGTGTATAAACTTTTAAAGATGTGAGACCTATTTCTGATATTTTGCCAAAGGGGCACCTCATACTTAAGCACTACTTAGACTTAAGTACCACTTCAGAGTTTTTGAGAAGCACAGGTCAAAATAGGCTGCCTTGTCCAAATGACCCACCAGAAGGCTAACATACCTACGGTAGTCCTAACCTTGACCCCTGACCCGGAAGCAGTTTGCACCCAGTAAAATGTGGAGTGTTAATTCAACACTATTATGAGAATATGTGTTGCCATTCAATTTTATTGTTCTTTTAAAAAAGAAACCTTTTAATGTTGAATTAAGACTGCCAAGCCATGTATGCTCTAAACCAGTTCTAAACCCAATTCTCTTCAGTATCAACTCAATACTCAAAGAGATTAATTAACACTACACCGATTTTGAACCATATATTCTCAGAACAGTGTTTAATTGGCATTGCTTTTTTTTTTTTTACTGAGTACCAGTAGGTTGTTAACATAACCTTTCCCCTCAACACTGATCCAGAAGCAGGGGTGCATTTCTTGAAACCATAGTTTTTGACTACATTACCTAATTTGTTGTTTGCAATGCAATTTCCCAGTGGCAACTATATCGAGGTTGCTTACTGGCTAACAGCTACACTTTTGAGAAACGCACCCCAGATATGTAAGCACAACTCGACAGGTAGTTGTAGTAGGCCATATCGACACGACAGAGCAGCAGGCACATGAAGGAGTAGGGCAGGGTAGGGTAGAGAGAGAGAGAGAGAGTACTCAGGAATTTGTGGGCTATCCATCCACCGAGCGAGCGGGGCTGATTAAGTTAGTGATATTAAACGGTGCAACGAGCGCTTTGGCTGCCAAGATCCCACCGCCGCCACCACCCCTTTACCACTCTCCTCGTCTGTATAACAGAGTGTCATCTCAGCTCCAATCAGTCTGCCCGTCAATTACCCAACAAGGCCACCACAGATCCATTTTAGAGTCGTCCCATCCGTACGAGCAGGGAAGCCGACAGCGGGGGGAGGATTTGGGCAAAGGGGTCAGTTTTTCCCAGTCTCAGGAAGTGGGGGCACCCAGAATTAGCCTTACAGTGTAGGCCTATGTATTGGCTTGAGGGTGGCCCTTTCAATTTAATTTGTGCTCCTGGGCCATTGCAAACCTGTCAGCAGCCCTGCGTACAAGACGAGAGCATCTTAAGTCATCTGACCGACCGCGCCTCATCTCTGTGAGTGAGTCGCATGATCAAAGTGCCATTCAGGTTTCGAGGAGGAGGAGAGGGAGAAATGTGTCTCCTTTACAAGTCTGGAGTGTCTCTCAAAAGTCTGCCGTGGCAGCAGCAGCAATAGCACCCAGCAGGGCAGGTTAAGGCCAGAAAATAGGCCCGGGTATTTTTGTATGGTCCCATCTAAATTGTGGGCCAGTCTTACAAAAATACAAAATAAAGTGCCTGCATACAGCAGGGCATATAGCAGGGCTTGCTTAGGCCAGAAAATAGGCCCGGGCATTTTTGCATGGTGCCATCTTAACCGTGGGCCAGTCTTACAGAAATGCAAAAAAAAAAACCCACCATCAGTAGCTGAGGACTTTCTGAGCACCTGGAAATGCCCTGTGTGCCAGACACGCCAGTCCCAACCTTGCAGACAGTGCCAGGCCCAATGTATGAGGCTGGGCAGCAGGCAGCTAGGCAGCGGGCGGGCGCTGTGCGGCCACATGCCTGAGCTGAAGCCGAGGGCCCAAATTGCATTAAGAAATAAATCGTTTTGGAGAGCGATGCCCGCTACGGCTGGAATTCGCCTCATTCAATTGACCCCATACATGTTTACTTTTTCCCTCTCTCTCTCTCTCTTCTCGCACACAAACTGCAGGCGTTTTTGTATGAGAGAGAGAGGGAGAGAAAGAAAGAGAGAGAGAGATGCGTACAGAGAGAGAGAGGGAGAGAGAGACGCATACAGAGAGAGAGAGGGAGAGAGAGAGACCTTCCTTCTAGAAGAATCCAAGCATGAGTCGGCACTGAATGAACGAACGAACTCACTCACCCCCATGATAAAATGTCTGTGCAAGAGGGCCTCAATAGAAAAGCCCCCCCTGTTATAAATACACAGTTTATTGTATAAACGCTGGCACACACTGTTGATCAGTGTAAAAACACGACCCGCTTCCAAAGTTGCTAGCTTGTGGGAGAGAGAGGGGAGGACCGCAAAAAAACAATGACCTCCTCTGCTGCTCCATAGTTTTGCAGACTATATGTTTTGTCTGACGTGACATGGCAGCGTCTAAAAAACACCACCTCCCTTCAGAATGTAGCACATCTGTTAATTGATATATCTCATAAGTGTGAGTTACCGACACACACACACACACACACACACACACACACACACACACACACACACACACACACACACACACACTCACACACGCTCTCTCTCTCTCTCTCTCTCTCTCTCTCTCTCTCTCTCTCTCTCTCTCTCTCTCTCTCTCTCTCTCTGTCTTTCTCTCTCTCTCTCCTCGAGTCTAAACGAAGCAAGGAAAAAAAGAGAGAGGGGTATAAACTGGCCAATGCCAATTTGCAGCATTCCACAGCTTGTAAACTAATAGATGATACTGGGACTGCCATGATTGGCCTATTACTGGGCCGAACAAAAAGAGTATTCAGGGTAGGAGATGGGGAAACTCAGGAGATTGGTTTGTGAGGAGTGTTTTATGCTTCTCTTCTTTTGGTGAGGAGAAGAACCATGCACTGAAAAAAAACATTTAAAGGAGCACTAGGCAGGGTTTTCAAGATGTTTAACAACCTTCATGAGTCGGCCAATGCTTAAAGGTGCACTGTATAATAATAGTTTATTTCCAGAATTCATGGTGTCCATTCACAAATGTTTCCTTTTTCACGAATACTTACCACCACCACCATCAAATTCGAAGCATTCATAGTGACAGGGAAAATCACACTTTTCATTCATGAAAAATTGGATCTTCTCCATGTCCGCCATTTTGAATGTCCAGAAATAGACATTTTTGGCTGTGATACTTACTGTACTTTAGTCGTACCTATAAACATTAGTTTATTATTAGTAAATATTCATGAAAAGATAACATTTGACAACAGCCAGCACAGTTTCAATGAGCAGCATAGTTGCAAGAGCTACTCTGGCCACCATCCTGCACAGTGCACTTTTAAGTGTGTCTAGGCAAACACTGGTCTGCTGTCAGAAAAGTTCACTTGCCGCTTTTGACAGACCCAAACAAGCATTACAAAAAAAACCTGCCATGAGAAAATCTGACTTCAGTGGATGTATTCACATTTGTACCAGTTGTACTCTGAGGTACAATGATATTCAAACCACACAAGGGGATGACACACACAAAAAAAAAACTGTGTAGATTTTCGGACAGGCATGTCGGTCAGGCATGTTGGCAGACGCCAAGGAAAGAAACAGCTGAGGAAATGTATATATATGATCCTCCTGATATGTATAAGTAAAGTGTTTATTACGGAATCCTGAACCCGGTATTCAAGTATCTATTATTCACAATACACAACTCAGGGCTAAAATGATATTCAAACCACACGAGGGGAGGACACACAAAAAAAGTGTGTCGATTTTCGGACAGGCGTGTCGGTCAGGCAGAGGGCGGCTTTTAGGCAGCAAGAAAAGTGAGGGACTTTTGGGGGCAGCTGTGTTTCTCTGACCCAGTCATAATGCCCCTAAAAATCCTTATTGCTCTTGCAATTTTCAGCACAGCCGCTCTTCTGCAGAACACAGAGTGACTGCTACAGAAACACACACTTCATCAGTGTCACATGTTCACGCTTGTGTGCAACGCAACTCTGGTCATACCTCACCTAAACACTCTTTGCTAAGTATAATAGTCTTCTCAAGCTAGTACAGTGTTGCTCTCTTCTAGATAGTGGATGCAGTTCATTGACACACTGTGTTTTAAATGTGTTGGACCTAAATGTTTCTCACTATGTGTGTGTGTGTGTGTGTGTGTGTGTGTGTGTGTGTGTGTGTGTGTGTGTGTGTGTGTGTGTGTGTGTGTGTGTGTGTGTGTGTGTGTGTGTGTGTGTGTGTGTGTGCCTAACACAATTCTGCTTGTGGCATCACATGCTGTGTGTGTGCATGCTGCTGCGGAGGGACTTTTTTCCGGGCCCCCTCCTTTTGTTGGGTCGGTAATTGAGGGTGTGTGCCTCGTGGTCCAGGAAAAGAAGTAACCTACATGACGTTACCCCAGTGTCACGTCTGTCTGTCTGTCCCATGGTCTGGTCTCTGTTTTCCCAGTGTGTTCGGTCACAAGCAGGACACAGTCGTTTTTGCAGTGCTAATTCAACACTAAGGGTCGATTTAACATCTTCTAGAGTGAATGTTCAAGTAAAGTCGTCTTTAATGCACTGGCCATATACAGAATTGAAATTACGTTTCTTGCTTTCCCATGCAAGGACATAGACGTATCCGAAGACATCCAGCGCATTTGTTGCCATATTACTCTCTAAGTGTTAAATTAACTCTGCCGTTTTTTACTGTGTAGGACTTCTGGAGGAGATACAGTTTTTAATAAGTTCAGAGTTAAGTAAGTAAACATCACTTTCCAATATACAGATGCTTGAAATCATGAAAGCCGTTAGGGAATATATGCCTTTTTCCCTCGCTATACTTGATCTAAAAATATCCACGAGACCGTGCCATATTTGATGGCGAGAAAGCTCCTGTTGCAAGGCAAGGCGAGTCGTTATATCCGTCTTGCACACAGTGGCCTACAAATGTATTGAACCTCCTCTCTGAAAGTCATCCTCATTTTGTTTTCGACATATAACATGTATATTCCACTAGTCTGTATTTTAAAGGACCGAAGTTATATGTTTGTTCGAAGTGACAGATTCTTCTTATAGGCCCTAATTAGTATTCAACCCGCATGTTAATTCAAGGTCAAGAACCGTTTTGTTGTGACACCGCACATACTAGCCTAGCGCATTTAATAATTCTGTTATCCTCACACCATTTGTCAAGGTAGGATTTTTAATGGAACATGTTGACAGATGGGATATTCAGACAACAGAATGAATCTTAGCATATTTAGATGAGGGTTTTAGTTGAGGGTTTTGGCCCAGACATAATTACATCTAAAACAGTACATTTTGAGCTGTACTGTTACGACATCCTTTTAGTGGGTTTGCTTTTAGTAGTTTTGCTTTGGAGTAGTTTCCCTTTATCCCCAAATGGTAGGGCTGCACGATTATGGAAAAAATCATTATCACGATTATTTTGGTCAAAATCATAATCACGATTATTGATTTTTGCAGATTTTTTTGAAAATTATAACAAGATGAAATATAACCAAGAATGAATTACATACGGGACGAGCAAAATAAAATGAATTGTAATAATTATGTAAAGGCAATAGCATGAAACTTAAGAAGACAGATTTCTGTCCAGAAACACCAGCCTGTCAGTATGTTCTGGCTTCAAGGACGCTCTCAAAAGTAGGTCACTATTGCCACGATGAAATCACGATTAAAATCATGAGTTCGATTTCACTATGTTATCACGATTTTGATTATTTTTCGATTAATTGTGCAGCCCTACCATATGGCCAGCAGATAAGTATGTCTCCCTCCCTAGCTTTTTAACTATGTGAAGCTCCGTTGGCCCATGTCATTCTAAAATATCCACACCGTTGTTTTTGTGCTGTTACTATTACTGCATCACTATTTTTTGAGCAATAGTTTTGTTGACCCCTCCAAGCTACCTTTTAATAGTTGGTCTGTAAGCTTAAGGATTTCTCTTAAGGTTTTCAACCATGCCCACTTTCTTTTGGCCCAGCCATTTTGAAATATCCACATCATTATTTCCTTGTGCCATTACTATGTCACTACTTTTGAGCAATAGTTCTGCTTCACCCGTGCATGCTACCTTTTAATATCTGGACCGCAGTACGTTAGGATGCCTCCCTCCTGCGTTTTTGAACCATGCCCAAGTTCAACAGGTTCTCGTGTGATATGTGGTGATGGTAGCCATCTATTTCCATAAATTCTCCATTCCAGCTCCTTGGATCTGTGCTGCGAACATGAGATCCACCTCCCCATGCTGTGCTCTTGGTCTATTTCATATTTCATCTCCACAGCCGGACTCAACATTAACTTCTGTCTGTCACAATAATATAATTCAATAACATAGGCAACCCGTTAACCCCTTAGCGCAGAGCCTATGTTATAACCTTACTGTCACCAAAATTGCTTAATCTCTTATTTAAGGCTCTCGGTACTGTCATAGCAATGTTGTTATGATGTAGTTGAGTATTTTCAGCAAATAGTGAATAGGCCCGCCGGCGACCCCATCTGCAGTAAGAGGCTACGACATGGCCTTGGTTATAAATCTGCTGTTACTGGAATGGCAACAGCCAAGCCATAATGTATTACTTAAGACCCTGTGTAATGTTGTAGTACCATAGTGTACTATGGTAGTACAGTGTTTTCAATGACTAGGCCTAGTTCAGCGTCTCATAGCCAGAACAGTGTGCAATATGAGGCTACTATCCTGTGAACTGAAGAGCCGATCTCTTGCTATCCCCCAATGCTCTGCTATTCCCCCTTTTGGCATATTTCACAATGCGGATGGTGTTTCATGAGCTCCTGGCAAATTTAGCACGTTGAGAATTGGCCAGAGCACTAGAGAGCCAGAGAGCTAGAGCTAGAGCTCAGCTCAGCGCGCTCCGTTTTTTTGGACTTATGTGCCCCATAAAAACCCTTTCCCACATCTGAAGCAACGCTGGGTTTTGCATGCCTTAATATGGAGTAATGTGGGCCGAAAAAAGAACATGCGTTATTATTGCCACCGTCCAGTTAGTGTCCAGTTTTTTACGGGCATAATGCCACCAGTTTTGGATCGAAGCCCTGACGTTTCAGCCACTGAATCTTGTCGTTTTTCCAGGTTAATGGCTAAAACCCCCTTTCTGGTCAGATATAGCTTCCTCAGTTGCAGTTGGTTTGGGGAATGGCCAACGGTAGTGTGTATTTTACATATGCTCATAGGGTAGTAGTTTTATAGGTTCCCTTTCCTATTAATGTTGGGGTCAAATGGGAATCGATACAATAATGCTGTTTAAAAATGTTAAAATGCGGTAAATATCACTTTTCTAGAATTTATAAGGATTGTATTTTGAAACGCACCGCTAATAATGACAAGGAATTGTGAGTACTTTTATTGTGATATTGTGATGAAGTAGTTGGCTAGACTTCCTTTCTGGTCAGATTATTAGCTTCTTATGTTACATAGTTTGGGAAACAGGCAAATGAGAGTGTGTGTATCTTATGTCTGCTCGTAACAGACCCAACAGTGGGCTCTATCGAACACTGACAACACTTAAGTGAAATGTTTCAATACCCTTGTCAGTCTTTTTTTCATCAGATTATTTTTTGTCAGTTTAGTCTTTATTGTATCCGTTTCTTTCTCTTTATTTTGCAAATGGGAGTATGTGTATCTTATGTCTGCTTTTAACAGACCCAACAGTGGGCTCTATCGCTCTAACACTGACAACACTTACATGGAATGTTTCAATTACCTGCTGGCAGCACTTACAGTAGGCTACATGAAATGTTTCAATTACTTTGACAGTTTTTTTTCATCTGTTTATTTTTGTCCGTTTTCGTCTTTATTGCATCCGTTTTCTTTTTATAAAAAAATAACCTGACGGGAAGTGGTGTGAGGTCGTTGAGTTCGAGTGAGTGACACCTCTTCTATCATTTCAGGATCTTTTCATCATCTGTCTTGCCACAAAGCTCTAGAGCAGTGGTTCCCAACCTGGGGTGCGGGCACCCCCTGAGGGTGTGCCAAAGATTTCAGGGGGTGTGCGGAATTTTGTTTGTGTTGAGGTTGTGACCAAAATTCTGTTAGCAAACATTATAATTAGGC